>NC_045554.1:37585931-37948431 GCF_009769535.1 Thamnophis elegans
AGATGTCACCGAGGATTGTATCATTGTTGTTGGTGGAAAAACGTGATCCAAAGGAAACAAAAAAGGATTTGATTGGGAATTTAATAATGGCAGCTAGATGAGTGATGGCTCATCATTGGGGGATGAAATTAGGATATTCAAAGAAATGAGTTGTGTAATGACATTTGAAGTATGGCAACAAATGATAAATTAAGAACAGAAATTAAACTTTGGAAAGGGATGATTAAAACAAGTAATTATAATGAAATGGGGGGGGGGTATAAAATCAGTGCTCGTGGAAGGCAAAGGGAATAAACCTACTCAAGAATATATGTTGTTTTGGAGGGGATATGTCAGTAGTGGGATTCAAATAATTTACCAACCAGTTCTCTGCCCTAATGACCAGCTGGGTAGGCGGGGTTTGGTGGTCATGTGATCATGTGGGCATGGCCAAGTCAATGTCACTCAGGTCAACGGGCACATCGCCTTAGTTTTTACAATGGTAATAAGGGTTAACTGGAGAGGCAGTTTCTGTAAGCAGGGCAATAAAGATTAAGCTAGAAACAACACCAGAATGTTTCCTTCCTCCCTTCCTTACAGGATTAGCCCTGTAAAGTGGGAAAAAAAACAAAAGGAGATTTCTTCCAACAATTGGTTCTCTGAACTACTTAGAAAGTTACCAACCGGTTCTCCCGAATAGGTGCGAACTGGCTGAATCCCACCACTGGGATATGGACACAATTGAAGTATATTGTAAATCTAAGAAATATAAAAGGGGTAAAAGGTCTCCAGGGGGTGGGGGGAGGTACATTGTAATATGTGGTTTTTTTTCTTTTCTTTTTGTCTCTCTTTTTTTATAACCAGTTGTATATGTACTATTTGTATTATTTGTGTGTGTTTTTTTAAAGTAAGTTGAAGACTTCCTTTGTTAGATTTTGACCTGGAAAAGCATGGGTTAGAGACAACTTCACAACTAACAACAACAAATCTTCTCCATGGAGGTTGACTAGTGGCCAGAGGGTCATATTTCTCCTATGCTTCTCAATCCTCTTCCAAACTTCAGAACGTACCCCCAACACCTCAGTTGGCCCCTCCAAGGGGAAATATAACATGCGTAAACACATCCAGCCCTGAAGTAAAACTGTGTCTAGTCCTGTTGATCTTCTGGAAGTCCCTCAAAATCTGGTTATGCCATCAAGCTTCAGGGCTCCAGGGTACCCGCAACACCTCAGTTGCCTCCCCCCCCAAGGGGAAAAATTATGACATGCATTGAACACACCCAGCCCTGAAGTAAGCCTGCCTCCCTCCCTCTTGATTTTCTGGAAGTCCCTCAAAATCTGGCTATGCCATCAAGCTTCAGGGCTCCAGGATCCCCAGGAGATACTGAAATGTCTCCATCGTTATTAACATCTTCTCTTCTCTCTTAGCCTTTGTGATTTTTAAACGTTTCAGTAATAGTTTTTTTATTGTTAACATCTTCTCTTCTCTCTTAGCCTTTGTGATTTTTAAACGTTTCAGTAATAGTTTTTTATTGTTAACATCTGCTCTTCTCTCTTAGCCTTTGTGATTTTTAAATGTTTCAGTAATTGTTTTTTTAAACGTGTTAATTGTTTTATAGTCTTGTCTGGGCACACACACCCACCCAGAGTCACTTTTCTGTCACAATGGGTGGCCATGTATATTTCATGAATAAATAAATATACTTAAGGCTGATTAATGCAGAGGAAGGTTTTCAGTGGTGCAAAGTTTAAATTTACCGTGTTGTTCATAGAGCGGATCGCTGAGGCATTAGTCACGCTCCTGTGACAGGGCTCGGGGAGCCCAACGTTAGCCAAATGTGCCAGAAAATGCTACAGGTTGTTCACTTGGTGATTAAAAACCCAGCCCTAAGTTTATTGTAAGATGGGAAAGAGAAAGATTGGCAAACAGAAAGGCAGTAGAAATATTTATAGCTCATTGTTTGGCCAAGCAAATGTATGTAGATGAGATCAGAAGTAGCCCATCCCTTCAGGGCACGCTTGGCCTCTTATTCTTTTTTTGACTTTCTTATTTCTCTCTTAGTAAAATTATCTGATTCTATTGATGAGCTATCTGCCTTTCTTTCTTTCTTTCTTTCTTTCTTTCTTTCTTTCTTTCTTTCTTTCTTTCTTTCTTCCTTCCTTCCTTCCTTTCTTTCTTTCCTTTCTTTCTTTCCTTTCTTGCTTGCCTGCCTGCCTGCCTGCCTGCCTGCCTGCCTCTTAGAATCATGAGTAGAGTAGGAATAGAAATAGAAATAGGAATAGAATAGAATAGAATTCAATAGAATTCTTTATTGGCCAAGTGTGATTGGACACACAAGGAATTTGTCTTTGGTGCAGATGCTATCAGTGTGCATAAAGAAAAATAAAATAGAATACATTCATCAAGAATCATAAGATGCAACATTTAGTGATAGTCGTAGGTTACTAATAAGCAGTCAAATTATACTAGGAAACAAATAAAATAATATACAATTTAAAGATACAAAGCAACATGGTTATAGTCATAAGTGGAAAGAGATAGGGACTAGGAAAGAGATCAGTACTAGGAAATGAGAAGAATAATAGTAATACAGTATAATTTGACACTGTTGTGGGAATTAGTTGTTTGGCAGAGTGATGGCATTCAGGAAAAAAAAATTGTCCTTGTGTCTATTTGTTCTGGTGTGCAGTGCTCCATAGCGTTGTTTTGAGGGTAGGAGTTGAAACAATTTATGTCCAGGATGTGAGGGGTCTGTAAATATTTTCACAGCCCTCCTTTTCTCTCGGGCAATAAAAACATGTTTCTCCATTTCTTATCCAGGGAAATATAATATTCTGCCTTTTCAATATTTCCTAGGATATTTCATTCTTCTAGGAGAGGGGTGGGTGTTAACTTCCTACAATCCTTTGACTTTCTGATTTTTATTGAGATGGCAGCTACTCCTTCCATTTTGTGGTAGTGAGTGATGCATACAAATTGTTAAAGAGCTGGGTGAAGAAGGAATTGTTTCAAGTTGGCTTCATGAATCTCCAGGGCAGCCTTTCTCAAGCTTTTAGCAAGTTTAAGATGGATGGACTTCAACTCCCAGAATTCTCCAGCCATTAGTGTGGGGTGGGGATTGAGGAATTCTGGAAGTGGACCTTCCTACATCTCAAAGTTGCCAGGTTTGAGAAATGCTGCTTTAGGCTATAGAAGCTTCCTTTATGAGTGTTTCTCTGTCAGCCTTCCCCAGATCCTGACTCAGAATTCTCATGCTGGCTGAGGAATTCTGAGAATTGAAGTCCTGCCAGCTGGAATGCATCCAAGTTGGGGAAAACTAATCTATTCTATATACTTACTGGTTTTGCAGAAACCTGTATCATCTTTAAGTTTTTAAGAGATGGATATAGGATTAGTATGGTTCATGAAGCATGAGAAATACAGTTTTCAGGGCCTGGCAACAGTCCTTTCTCATTTTTCCTCCCCAAATTCTACTCTTCAGAGAAAGTCCTGTTCTGCTCTACTAAATTCCCAAGTTGATATAAACATAGGTTGAATTCAGATAACAACACACTCTAAATAATAAAGTGGTTCCGTTGGTTTTGGCTTAGTTTTGCCAGTCCAGGCTATTGACCCAAAGCTTGGGTTAGCGTAATGACAGAACAGGGAATTAATAGGAGTCCATTTAATCCACTTGCTTGATTTAATTTAGGCCGGCAAGACTCATTCTTGACAGAGAACTGCCAGAGCCTTGTTTGAAGATTTTGAGTGATGAAGTATGTAAATCCAGGGGTTTGGGAAGAATGTGAGAAATCCCCCTTTTACAAGCAAAGAAGTGAATAGACAGTGTTTTTTTCCAAGCAATTGTTTGTGTTCGGAGAAGCAATTAGTGTGTCAATCCGTTTGTTTGCTTTGGTGGGGAGACAGGGAAACAGAAGTCATGGAAACCACAGGGGCAAATTCACCTTCAGTTTTGCCTTATCTTGCTGTGAGCCCAATGTATGCTATGCTACTTGTTGTTGGTTTATCTCTTGAAACACACAACAGATGAAGTGACAGACACACAAACATTCCCAGTTCCTGCTGGTGTCCAGCCCAAGTAACCTTTTCTACAGAACAGTCAAACTTTTGGAAATGTATTTCTGTCACTCAGGAGATCTGATTTCAGAATTCAGAACTGTTTACGGAAAAAGCACATTGACGTTCAACTAGCCGGAGGTATTTCCCGTCTGCCTGGTTATTGCAACAATATTCATTTTCCTCCATTGAATAATATCACGGCTGGGCAGCTTTAGATCTATTTGTGTGAGTCTTATTCTGGTGTTTAAAATTTCCAATAATATATAGACTGTGTATGTATGTGTGAGCATAAGCGGTAGCTCAGTGGCTAAGACGCTGAGCTCGTCGATCAGAAAAGTCGGCAGTTTGGCGGTTCGAATCCCTAGCACCACATAACAGAGCGTGCTCCCGCTACTTGTCCCAGCTTCTGCCAACCTAGCAGTTTGAAAGCAGGTAAAAAATGCAAGTAGTAAAATAGGGACAACTTTGGTGGGAAGGTAACAGTGTTCTGTGCTCCTTCGGCATTTAGTCACGGCGGCCACATGATCACGGCGACGTCTTTGGATACTGCTGGCTCTTTGGCTTTGAAACGGAGATCAGCACCGCCGCCTAGAGTCTGGAACGACTAGCACATATGTGCGAGGGGAACCTTTACCTTTACCTATGGAAAGAATGTCCTAATCCTATTTGTTTATGTTACTTAGTTTGGTAATGAAATGTCTGCAAGAAGATCGCCAAGCTCAAGAAGAATCAAAGACCTCAATAATCTTGTTTCCCTGATGTTTTAAAAAAAATTGCTTGTGTGTGTCTGTTGCTACATTTGGGAAGCTTCCTCCTCTTCAAAGCTGAAGCAATGAAATCTCTTGGTCCAAGGTCTCCAGATGCACCTTGTGACAAATATAAAAGCCACTGAACACTCCAAATAGAATTCTTCGTTGGCCAAGCGTGATTGGACACAGAAGGAATTTGTCTTTGGTGCAGATGCTTTCAGTGTACATAAAAAGACAAGATGCGTTCGTCACGAAGGATAAGGCACAACACTTAGTGATAGTCACAGGGTACAAATAAGCAATCAGGAAACAATATCAATAGAAATCGTAAGGATACAAGCTACAAAGTTAACAGTCCTGAAGTCAGACGTGGGAGGAGATGGGTGATAGGAACAATAAGAAGACTAATAGTGCAGCCTTAGTGAATAGTTTGACAGTGGTGAGGAAATTATTTGTTTAGCAGTGATGTCGTTTGGGGGGGGGAAACAGTCCTTGTGTCTAGTTGTTCTGGTGTGCAGTGCTCTATAGCATCATTTTGAGGGTAGGAGTTGAAACAATTGATGCCCAGGATGTGAGGGCTCTGTAAATATTTTCACAGCCCTCTTTTTGACTCGTGCAGTATGCAAGTCCTCAATGGAAGGCAGGTTGGTAGTAATTGTTTTTTTCTGCAGTTCTAATTATCCGTTGAAGTTGTGTCTGTCTTGTTGGGTTGCAGAACCAAACCAGACAGTTACAGAGGTGCAGATGATGGAACTCAATAATTGCCCGCTAAGATGATTTACTGAGGCTTGATTGACAGTATCCTGGCAACTAAAAGTCTCTTTCACCTTTTGAGGATAGCTTGCAAGGGGAAAAAATGGTTTTTCCAGACATCCTTTAGCCAAATGGGTTGGATTGTTAAAGCAGTGGAAGACAGTAGGTCATAGAGATGGGGAATTGCTTCTGTAATTGTGGCACTCAAATTATATAGTAAGCCTGTGAGGTGTAGGCTGCAGCCCTAGAATTGTATGCAGCTTGACTGACGCCTCCAGAGATGCAGCCCAGATTCTTACTTTTAATGCGGCAAGGAGGGAAGACTTGATAAATAACCTTCTTGACTATATTTAATGATACCTTGCTGCATGTCACTCTGTTTGGCTTCATGTCTGTCTTTGATCCGCCAAATTCTCCAGTATTTGATTCAAAGGTTAGGTGCAGTCCTGTCTCCCCAAAATGTTGTTGCCCTTTTGTTAAAGCAGTGGTTCCCAAACTTGGCAACTTTTAAGACTTGTGGACTTCAACTCCCAGAATTCTCCATCCAGCTCTGCAGAGCTGGCTGGAGAATTCTGGGAGTTGAAGTCCACAAGTCTTAAAGTTGCCAAGTTTGGGAACCACTGTGTTAAAAGAACACTAATTGTTTCTAGAATGTAAGGAATAATAAAATGTAATGTGCTGTGTACATTACAGTGAGGGCAGCTCTAGGGAAATGAAAGCAGGTTTCTTGAGAAGCAATGAAGGAGTAGCATACTCCGTGTAATAGATCTGAGGCAGGCCACAAACTCCACTCTTCCAATATATGTTGCATTAGGAAATTTTTCTTTTTGAGGTAGACCACAAACATCTCCATTCTTTCAATATAATACATTAGGGAGGTTTTATTTATTTATTTCTTGAGATCTGCATCCATTGAAAGGCTAAACTTTCTTTCTGTTGGCATATCTGTTGCAAAAACCACACCCTAATGGACGGTAATCTTTGCATTTCCTGCATTCCTTGGTTTCATCAATCAACATTTCAATAGAATCAATCAGTCCAATTGTCTGCAGGAGATTCTAGTTCTTCATTCCCCCCCCCCTCTCCCAGTGGTTTCATTGTCAGAAGTTTTGAAAAGTGCTGGAATCTTGATTGTTTAGCGATTTAGTTCAGTTGCTAACTGTGACTTTTGATTGAGGCACTATAGAGGTTTCAATACCAATCATCTTTTGATTTCTAAGGCTTGCAGACAACCACTTGACTGGTTTCCAAATGCAAGACTGCAACATGGACCTTTCTTTTCCCACCCACCTCCCAGCCCCCAAAAAGAAAGAAAAAATAAAGTAGAACCCCCCCCCCCCAATAAAAAGCAAGTAGTGTAAATGCTCGAAGATTGCCACAGATGAGGACTGCAGCCAAGCAATTAAAAGATACTTGCTCCTGGAGAGGAAAGCTATGGCAAATTTAAACAGAATAGTAAAAAGCAGAGACACCACCCTGCCAACAAAAGTGTGTATAGTCAAGGCTCTGGTTTTCCCAGTTGCAATGGATGGCTGTGAAAGTTGGACCATAAGGAAGGCTGAGGGCCAAATAATTGTAGCCTTTGAACATTGGTGCTGGAGAAGACTCCTGTGAGTCCCTTGGATTGCAAGGCAATCAAACCGGTCAGTCCTAGAGGAGATCAATCCTATCTGCTCTTTAGAAGGCCAGATCCTGAAGAGGAAACTCAAATCCTTTGGCCACCTAATGAGAAGGAAGGACTCACTGGAGAAGAGCCTCATGCTGGGAACGATTGAGGGCAAAAGAAGAAGAGGACGACAGAGAACAAGGTGGCTGGATGGAGTCACTGAAGAA
The DNA here is from genome assembly GCF_009769535.1 of Thamnophis elegans. NCBI lineage: Eukaryota > Metazoa > Chordata > Lepidosauria > Squamata > Natricidae > Thamnophis > Thamnophis elegans. Next base: position 37,593,305 of record NC_045554.1, read on the forward strand.
GTAGGCGTGAGATTAAATGGATTTCAGAGGATGGCAGAGGACAGGAAGACCTGGAGGAACTTTGTCCATGGAGTCGCGATGGGTCGGACATGACTTCGCAACTAACAACAACAGTTTAAATGCTTATGGCTAGCTGGGCCCACATTAACTTTCTTGCTTCTACTGTTCATTTCTAGAAATAAGATTGTCATGTCAGACTCGTATCTTATTCTTCAGGCATTTAAGACATTGGACAGCTTTTTCTCCAAGAGAATGTTAAGGAGGACAGGAAGTCTCCTTTTATATAATGGTTAATATTTGCCCAGCTCTGCTTTTACTAGGTTTCCAATGCAAGTCATTAACTTCCAATGGAGAATTTAACTCTCTCCCACCAGGCTCCATGCGAGCAGAACACCATTCCTTTCTCAAAGGTACCTCGAGGGACATCCGTGTTTTTCATAAAACCTTTTTGAGGCCAACTTTCCTTGCCTTCCTCTGCTTTGAAAAGAAAACAGGTAACCCAGTGGTGGGTTTCAAAAATTTTTAGAACCTCTTCTGTAGGTGTGGCCTGCTTTGTGGGAGTGGCTTGCCGGCCATGTGACTGGGTGGGAGTGGCCAACTTGTAAAATGTGGTGAAACTCACTTAACAACGCTCTTGCTTAGCAACCAAAATGTTGGAACAGAAACTCTGGCATTTGAAGCACGCAAGTCTTAAAGCTGTCAAGTTACAAGACCCTTGCACCCCCTAACCTTTTAGAAAAAACTCCCCATGGAGTTCAAACTTGACAGCTTTAAGACTTGTGGACTTCAACTCCCAGAATTCCTCCTCTCGCTCTTCATCTTGATGATGTGCAGACGGGCAGGGGGAGGGAGCTGGAACCAGTTCTAAAGATTGTTGGTTGTTCAACTTCTTAAAAGCCTCCAGTGATGGAACACCAACAACTTCTGGAGACAAGCCCTTTCACTGCTTTGGAAAATAGGTTCTCTCTCTCTCTCTCTCTCTCTCTCTCTCTCTCTCTCCTCTCTCTCTCCTCTCTCTCTCTCCCTCTCCCTCTCTCTCTCCCTTTCCCTCCCTCCCTGCCTCCCTCCCTCCCTCCCTCCCTCCCTCCCTCTCTCCCTCCCTTCCTCCCCCCCTCTCTCTCTCACACACACACACACTTTTTTGTGGCAGCCTTTTAGATATTCAGAACCAAGTGTGGAAGAACTATCTGGGTCTGTCAGTTTTGATGGCCTTGGCTTTTGATCTTTGCTTGATTTTGCAGCTTTACTGCCCCTAATATGATGTTTGTTCTAGTTAAGCAAACTGTTTAACCTGTTCTGCAGTCCTTAATCATATTTGAATTTGAAAGAAAAGAAAAGAAAAAATGAACATAAACCCACACAGCAGAAATGCAACACCTTCTAGTTTTCTTTGTGTGAGATCTTGTAATAAATGAAGATAAGGCTTTTTACCTAAGTTTCTTTTCTAAAAGAAACTTAAGGAAATCCCTCCCAACAACTTTGGTCATTATGGTGTCTTTGTGAGGCTTTTAGGCTTTCAGATATTCAGATATCCTGGGGTGGGCTGGGAGGGTGGGGGAATGCTTGGAATTCCTGTTTGTGGATTGAAACACGACATAAAAGTGAAATATTCTCACATACCAGGGTGACAGCCTTACATAGAGGGTTGGGTTTTTTTTTTGTTTCGGGTCTTTTTTTGAGAAGTGAGGACAACATATCTGCTGTTTTGATCTGTTTCTACTCTGGTTGATGGAAAACACAATAAAAGGCGATTTCTGGTATGGCCATGTGGTTTGATAGCATCTCTTGAATGAAACGAAATACTAGGTCATTTGAAGGCAACACTTCCTTTTGAAGGACTACAGCCCACAGGTCAGTTTTCAGGATGTGGCTTGTTTAAAGAGTCTCACAGGTTCAATCCCTGTCATCCCAAATTACATATGAGTAATTTTGATGATTTCCAAATCTTGAAGGCTTGATTTGATGGGCCAGTTTGCTGGCAAGGGGCTGCATTTAGCTTAGCCTCATCGTGGCTTTTGTTGGTACTGGCATAATTGCGATGTGCTAATTGTTGTACTTTGTGTATACCATGTTTATGGCACAACACAAGGAGTACATTCAGCCAATTGGGGGTTTATAATTCGGTGCCAAGTGCTGAAATTCAGCTTGGTTTAATGAGATGCGAAAATGCAATCTTTGTGAGACAGTCCATCAAGGCAGCATATGCAGAGGTATGTGGACATGGCTGGTAGAACTTTGAAAATGGGTCAAAATAAAATAGAATACCTTATTGGGTGAGTTTGATTTAGCACAAAGAAATTTGTCTCCGGCTCAAATTCTCTCAGTGTACATGCAAGCAAGAGAGTAATAATGATTCTAATAATGATACCAATAAGAGGGGGTAGTAATAATCCCACCCCTGGTCCCACTCCCTTGTCACATCTTCTTTCTCAAGAAGGTCGAGAACTATTTTTCTGCATGAACTCAGCCATTTCTCATTCTGAATGGGTTTTATTAGGTTATAGAGTGTTATAAAATACAAAATATGAAAGCAAATAAAAGGGCAGGGATAGGGACAGGGAAAGAGCAAAGTGAGAAAGGGTAGGGAAAGAAAAAGAAGCATTGACTCTCGACTTATCTATTACAGTAGAATAGGGCGTTAACGACAATCACACTTTTTTGTTTTGCCCTAATAGTATAAACCAGTCATTTCTACAAGAGTCTTATCAATCAAATCTGTAAAAACCAGAATTGAAGTTTTATTCTTTTCAAAGCTTCATTTCTAAAATGCAGAGAGATGGGCTTTATTTGGGGGGCATCGACCTTTCTTTCTTTCTTTCTTTCTTTCTTTCGTTCTGTCCTTTTTAAATTTAATTTAATTCATTAATTAATTCATTGGAATTTGTCAAACAAAAACGAGAAGAAAAATAAAAGAAATAAAAATACAGTGTCAGGGACGATCGGCACGTTAGTGCACTTATGCACGCCCCCCCTCTCCTGACCACTTAAGTATGAAGTAAGGTCCACGGAAGTCAATTTGCAACTGAAACTGTGAAAATTTGTAGCTGAGACAACTGAATCAGGTAGGGCATTCCACACTTTGACAACTCTATTATAGAAATCATATTTTTTACGGTCACGTTTAGAACGAACATTGGGTTTAGAGCGCTTTTTAGCGCACATATTATTGCAATTAAAACAGAAAAAGTCATTTACAGGTAAAACATTACGACATGTGTATATGTGTGTGGGTATGTTTTCGTAGATTTCACGGGTACAGGTATGCAGGTCTTGGCATATTCGGGTCTTTTCCAATGTAAGATTGAGAGAACTTGGCGACGTTTCAACGAGGTCCCACTCGCTATCTTCAGGCTGGTGCCTCGTGCTTGTGCCAGCAAAGAGTACAAGCACGAAGCCAAAGGCACCAGCCCTCTCTCTCTCTCTCTCTCCCATCTATCTATCTATCTTCTATCTATCTATCTATCTATCTATCTATCTATCTATCTATCTATCTATCTATCTATCTATCTACCTACCTACCTACCTACCTACCTACCTACCTACCTACCTACCTACCTATCTATCTATCTATCTATCTATCTATCTATCTATCTATTGTGTCACAACCCCTGGTATGCCCAAATATGGGAGGGAGCATACTGCTTCCCTTTTCTGTCTATCGACTCACTCCGGGAGCCATCCAGGCAGAAAGCCATTTTTTTATATTGCCTTATTACATTTGTGTTGCAATTGTGCTGATAAATAAATAAAGGGAGACTAGTATAGATCTATTTCAAGCTATAATATAATAGAACTGCCTAATATGTAATACAGCCCAGGTTCACATCCCAGTATGGCTAACTGATGAGAGCTAAATAGCTTGAAATAGATCTATACTAATCTCCCTTTATTTATTTATCAGCACAATTGCAATACACACACATGTATGTATGTATGTGTATCTGTATCAATATCTGTATCAGTATCTGTATCTGTATATGTATATGTATATATATGGGCTAAAGGATATCTTTTCTGTTATTCAGGGATGCAACCCCCTTGCAGAAACCGGGCGGAGCAAATTGCAAAATCGGAGAGCTGTCCTGAACCAGCAGATTCTGAAAGCGGTGAGGATGAGAGCTGGCGCAGAAAACCTCCTCCGGTATGTTCCCACGAGTTCCCTCTCCTTTCTGCCCACAGTCACAAAATGCAGCCTTTGTCTTTCTCAACAGGAACGGACTTTCACTTCCCAGCCAGCAGCTCGTTGGCTCCAACACCTTATTGAGAATAAACCGAAGACCCGAGCTTGGCATGCCAATTTACATAATGTTTTCCCTGTTCCCCTTCAAAGGAGGGGGGTCTGCTTGTTCCACCAGCTTTCTCCTGCTTTTCTTTCTATATCAGCGATCACCAGCTGGGGGTCTGTAAGAAAATTTTGGCAGTCCCCAGAAAAATTTGCGAAAAGTTTTGCAATTTTTATATTGCACTAAATTAGGGGTCTTCAAACTACGGCCCCTGGGCCAGATATGTGCAATGAATGTTTGTGTTGCTTCAGGGAGTCCCCCCCTTTGGGGTCTTTTTGTGCGGGTCGGAGGAGGGAAGAAATTCTGACTTAGGGTCTGCTTCAGCCTCCTGGTGGGGGGCTTTGGGTGAAGGCTGGAGGGAAGCGCCGCTGATGGCAAAGAGCCGGAGGGCCTCGTTCCAGTGGGACTGCATCATGGCCTGGAACTGGCTGACCATCTCAGCCCGCTGAGCCTCCAGGTGCTGGTACCTGGCCTTGGACTCCCGCAGCTCTTCCCTCTGCTTGGAAAGCCTGTGCTCATAGTCCTCAGTGAGGTGCTTCTGTGAGCCTCCTTCTTGGTCAGATCCAATCTGAACTGAGCTGTTTTGCCAACTCTTTCTCATGGGGGCTGCTTAGCTCCAACAACTGCTTCCTGTTGGGGCTCTAAGGAGCCCAGATGAGGAGGTAAGTGGCGAGTAGAGGTTGGTGAGGCACCCCTAGATATGAGTGACATTGAGTTGGCCATGTACACCCAGCAGGTCATTAGGCAGATCATATTAGTGGCCCGTAGGATTTAAAATTATGAATTTAGTGGTCCCTGAGGTCCGAAAGGTTGGTGACCCTCAAGACTGGATTACTGTAATGCGCTCTACATGGGGCTACCCCTGAAAAGTGTTCGGAGACTACAATTGGTCCAGAATGCAGCCGCGCGAGCGATATTGGGTGTACCAAGGTACACCCACACTACACCTATCCTCCGTGAGCTGCCCTGGCTCCCTATTGGTCTCTGAGCACAATTCAAGGTGCTGGTTATTACCTTTAAAGCCCTACATGGCTCAGGACCCGGATATCTATGAGACCGTCTTCTGCCGCACACCTCCCTAAGACCGATAAGATCGCACAGGGTGGGCCTTCTCCAGGTGCCATCAGCTAGACAATGTCGCTCCGGCCCTATGGAATGAACTACCCCCAGAGATCCGGACCCTACCCACTCTCATGGCCTTCCGAAAAGCTATTAAAACCTGGCTATTCCGGCAGGCCTGGGGCTGTTCACCTCTTGTCCGAGGTCCAGGCCCGCTTAGACTGGGTGTATGGTGTGTTTCTTTTAATCTGTTTTCTTATGTTTGTCTTTTTACCTTTTTCCTAAACTTTTATTTCTGTAAGCCGCCCGAAGTCCTTCGGGATTGGGCGGCCTATAAATTTAATAAATAGAATAGAATAGACCCCTGTTCTATATGGTTTCCTTTCAAAACAAGCCCACTGCTATGTGCCCTTTGATGCAAAGGGATGGTTTTATCCACATTCTTCTTCTTGAGTTTAAAGTAATCATCGACGTATGATTACAGTTGAGCCCCAAATTTCCCCTGGCTAAGCAAGACAGTTGTTAACTGAATTTTGCCCCATTCTACAACCATTCTTGAAACAGTTGTTAAATGAATAACTTCAGCTGTTAACCTAGTAACACAGCTGTGAAGTGAATCTGGCTTCCACATTAATTTTGCTTGTCAGAAGTTTGCAAAAGGTGATCACATCACCTCAGGACACTGCAACTGTCGTAAATACGAGTCAGTTGCCAAGTGTCTGAAATTTGAATACGGGACTATGGGGAGACTGCAATGGTCGTATGTGTGAAAAATGGTCTTAAGTCACTTTTTTCACATACTAAATTGAGGACTATCTATAGATGTCGGTGCTGGAATAATCTGAAAGGTAAAGAAAATAGGCAAGGGAAATCATAGGGAAATATTATAAGGAAATAGTCTGACCGGCATGATGGCCTAGAGGCCTTCCGCTTGGAAAGTTGTGAGTTCAATCCTAGGAAGCAACAAATGTTTCTTATCCAGGCGCCAAGATAAAATATCTGCTGTGAACTCCACATAGGTGTCAGTAAGGGCATCCGGCTGGTAAATGCTCAGTTCCATTCAGTTGCCCCAACTCCATCTGGATAAAAGGGATTACAGGGTTGTAAAAAGAATATAAATATATGTAAGGAAATAATTTGAAAAATAGAGAAAATGATAGTAAGGCTCATTCTATTATTAAATGATTGTTCTTTAAACATTTTTATTTTATTTTTCCTTTGGCAGTGCGTCGACCAGCCCCAAAGTGCGCCAACAGGTGTTGCTGGAACTCAGCTACGTCAATTCCAACCTGCAGATCCTTAAGGAAGAGTTAGAAGGGCTCAATATCTCTGTGGAGGTGTACCAGAACATGGAGTAAGTGAAGGGGATGGGTGGGACTTGATTGTAGGGATGCTCTCTTCTTTTTTTTGGTAACGAATGCAAAAACAAGCAAGCCAAAGAATGTAAAACTGAAGAAAGAACCTTTATTTAAAAAAAAAGAACAACAAAAGAACAAGCTGTATTACTGAAATGGCCCTGCTGTGCCCAAGGATTACGGCAGAGCTTTTAAATTGCTTCTGGGAAAAGAATTCGAAGTAATTAATACTGCCAAAGAGGTGGTTTGGATGGCAGGCAGTGAGGAAGGCAGAGGCAACCCAGCCACCTTATTTTAATTGGCTGGAAGCAAACAGGAAAAACAATAGCAATAGCAGTTAGACTTATATACTGCTTTATAGCCGAGGAGCCGAGGTGGCGCAGTGGTTAAATGCAGCACTGCAGGCTGCTTCAGCTGACTGCAGTTCAGCAATTCGGCTGTTCAAATCCCACTAGGCTCAAGGTTGACTCAGCCTTCCATCCTTCCGAGGTGGGTAAAATGAGGACCCGGATTGTTGTTGGGGGCAATATGCTGACTCTGTAAACCGCTTAGAGAGGGCTGAAAGCCCTGTGAAGCGGTATATAAGTCTAACTATTGCTAACTATTGCTAGGGCTGAAAGCCCTCTCTAAGCAGTTTACAGAGTCAGCATATCGCCCCCACAATTTGGGTCCTCATTTTACCCACCTCGGACGGATGGAAGGCTGAGTCAACCCTGAGCCGGTGAGATTTGAACCGCTGAACTGCTGATAGCAGTCAGCTGAAATGGCCTGCAGTACTGCAACCTAACCACTGCGCCACCTCGGCTCTACAGACGGTGTATATGCTCAAGACCAGGGGTGTCAAACTTGATTTCATCGAGGGCCGCATCAGGGTTGTGTTTGACCTTAGGGAGGGGCGTGGCCAGCTTGACGTTACTTGTGTCGGGGCGTCTGTGGGGGCCCAAATGTTCTGCCAGTGAAAAGGGGCTCCAGACTCCATTTTCAGCTGCGACGGCCTCCTGCCACCCTCCTGCATGCGGCCCCGAGCTCCATTTTCACTGGCAGAGGGCAACAAGAGTCCGTTGCAGCCAAAAACAGAGCCTCAGAGGCATGGGTGGGTTCTGGCTGGCGCTACTGCCGGTTTGCTCTGGGACCTACGCATGCACACCCATGCAGTGCAACAAAAAACGCTCTGCGCATGTGCAGAAGGCAAAAACAAGATAGCACTGCCTATTGCGCCTCCGAGAGAATCAGTTCGGGGGCATGGCAGGCCTGGGTCGCTGCCGGTTCCAGCGACCCAGGCCGCCAAGTTGCTACTGGTTTAGCCAAACCGGTCCAAACCAGTAGGAACCCACCTCTGCTGAGAGGGCCTCATGCAGCCCGCTCGAACTCAATTTTTGCTGGCGGAGGCACCGCGGGCCATTCCTTTGCTGTTTCTAGTGTGGGCCCGCAGGCCAGATCCAGTCATCGGACCTTGAGTTGGTCAAGACATAGCATATAAACGATACTTGAGCAGGGTTCACAGTATTGTTGCTACACACCCTCTCCACAACCTGTTTTCCTTGTTACCTTCTGAGAGGAAGCTTTGAGGTATCCGAAGCAGAACATCTATTCAGTCACAGTTTTGTGCATCGACCTTGTGAACTTTGTTTCCTTGTTCCGCTATGTATTCAAAACGGACAGTGATTAATATTTGTGTGTGTGTGTGTCTGTCTCTGTGTGTTATGTATGTGTGTAGGTAGATATATACTTTCTTTTGAGAGCAGGTAACAGAATTTATCGACACATGGAACTTAAATTTTAACACACCCACAGATGATTTCTCCTGCCCTTCATCCACCATGTCGTAGTAAATGCCCAGGTATAAAATTAATAAAAACAGATGAGACTCAAGGTACTAGTGTGATTTAATTGGTGAAGGTGTTTAACTAGTCCTGGGGAGACCCAGGTCGAACTTTAACCGAGGAAGTTTTGTGGATCACCTGAGGCCAGTCACTCTGCCCAACCGACCTCACAGGATGTTGTTATGGGGAAGAGGATTGCTCAGCCATGAAGCAATTGTTAAAGTAGAATACACTTTGGCAGTGCTACTTTGAACAAATCCATGCAAGATTGACTTTATTTTTTAAAAAAAATCCTAATCACAGTATTACATTTATGCTTGGGTCTTGCTGTTATTCTGACTGAGGCTTCCCAAGAGCAAGAAACAAACTCCTTGTCCCGGCAAAAAAAACCCTTTTATTAATTTACAGTGAATTCTGCTCATCCCCAGCTGGCAAAATCTTTCAAAGGGGGATTTGTAGTCACAGAACCTTATCTGGCTTGGCGTGCTGCCAGGCCGATATCTGGAGAAATTGGTAAGGAGTCTCGGAGAGTCATGAACCAATTAAGCGAACTAATTGTCTCCTGCAAATTCCACTCCCCTTACGCTCCTCTTTTATTTCCTCAGGGAAGGGTCATTCATAGTTTGGCCTTATTCCCAAGTCGCCCTCTGTTCTTTAGTTGTTCCCTTCGTCTGGCAATTCTGCGCATGCGCACACTGGGAACTGGCTCCAGCTGTTCATCTGCCTCATTGAGAACAGCTGATAACTGGCATATGGGTCTGGCCCCCTTTCTGCCTCCGACACAGAGCCTTCATCAGAACCTTCCCCAGACTCCAGGACTGGCCCATGTTCCTCCCCAACCTCCTCACTGTCCGAATCGGCTGCCAGCTCCACTGGCTGCTTTCGGGTCACAACAACTGTCACTGGGACTTTAAACCATGTGTTGATCATAATTGGTACATTAATGCATCCAGAGATCTAAGTTTTCAATGTTTTGCCAATATTTGCCGATAAAGCAGAATATTTGTAGGTCCTTGGTACTGTCTGTTTGGTTGTGAGCTTGGTTGAATATTTAGAAGACGGGTGTCTACTATTTTTCTCCCCGGGAGTTTGGCACTGGGAGTCAGGAGGAGGAACGGAATGCCCCTCTACATTCACCTCAAGTGTTGCCAGGAGCACTGGTGGCCTTAGAAAGCTATGTAACAAGCCTTGGCAGCTTCATAAAAATGATCATGAGAAGGACATTGAAAATCCAAAGGAAAGCTTTGTTTCTGGTTTTTGGTTCCCTCCACATGCAGGCTGCCTCAAAATAATACTGTGGCGGTAGATTGCTCCTGTTGAGATGGCTTTTAGGTTTCTTCCTGCCAATGGTGAAGAAGGACCAGGAAAAAATAGTGGAAGGGCGGGAATGAATTAATATTCCGGTGCAAAAGATGGTGATGGTTTTATGCTTAGAATCTCTGTGTCAGCGTTCCAAATACCATGTAGAATCAAATCAGAATCGAAGGCAAAACTATGCTTAAAGTTCCAATTTAATAAAGCAGGCATGTTGGCACATAGCTGTGGGATCCCAACTCTGGAAGTTACATCAGAATCCCACCCAGTTAAAAGTTCATGATTTTGTCCCCACACCCACAATCCATCACATGGTCCAATCTCCTCCTTCCACGCTGGCGTCCATGCTCAGCTTCTTCTGGTCAGGTGTACTGGTGTGGAGACAAAGGATGACCTTGGCTTCTAGCAAAGAATGAAAAACAATACATTCCAAAATCCTACTCCTTCTAATCCCCCCTCCCATTGACTATACTTAAAGAAACAGCATAATGAAATAAGAGAAAGTGTGGCAGGCCAAAATTCTAAAAGGAATATAAATGCAGGCCTGACATTCTGCTTATTTTTGCTAGACCAGTTGAATCTCTTAGTGGTGCTAAGGGGTGTCCAACCTTAGCTACGTTTAGGACCTGTGGACTTCAACTCCCACAATTTCCTATGCTGGCTAGGGAATTCTGGAAGTTGAAGTCCATCAATCCTAAAGTTGCCCAGGTTGGACACCCCTGGTATGTGGAATGCTTTCCTAAGAGGCAAGATAAGTGATCTGTGCTTACTTCTTACAAAAGACTACTTAAAGATGGTTGACTTTGAATATATTCCAGGCATACTCCTTCTAGTAGCCTGACTACTCTGCTGTTTGAGGCTACTCCATGTCTTTGGAGAACCAAAAGTCTCCAGGGCCCAGTTACTCCTGCTGTTCATGTTTAATTGATCCTTATGCTCCTCATCCTTGTTGTGATGGGCCATCTTCCTAAGTCCACCTCACCGTAATTGGTCATTTCCCTTTCCTGTGACTATTTCCACTGGCAAATTTAAGACTTGAGTGCCGACAGTCTAGTGATTTTTCTGGGGAGTTGGAGAAGATTGTATCTGTAAACTGAATAACTAGATTGCAGGATACAAGGAGTAGGCAGGTAAACAAAGTTATAAACTCTGGGAGGATATATAGAAATCCTTTTATCTTAAATATGCTGGCTCCAGGTTATAGCTTAATTAGCTCCAGCTTTTTAAACATGGGGCAGTGGGAAATGGCCCCAGGTTACACCTAACCCCCCCAAATTTTTGCTATGGCTCCAAGAATATTTGCAAAAGTTGCCTTCGAGGCTGGTGAATATTGGTGATGACAGCAAAATGTGACTAAATCATAAGGAAGGGTAGCACGAAGTGAACGTCCTTACTGGAATTTATTTTTTCTGAGTTTGTCTGAGTTTTAAGCCTGTTTTTACTTTATTCTGCACCAGGAGCTCATACCTTTCGGAGTGTGGTCTCCACCATGCCAGTCAAAGGTCAAGCGTGGCCTTTAGCCTGGAAAAGTTGTGTTCTTTAAGCCACAGGGAACGGGTGTGTCCAGTTCCCTGTGCTGAGTCGGATGAGGAAGTCCAAATTAAGGCATTTATATTGTATAGCAATTTGTCAGCCACCAACTCTCCGCCACGTTGGCGTATAAATCAAAGATGTTAATGTGGATTTCCTCTTTTAATGCAGGGAATCGTTTAGCATCCCGCTGATACCTCTTGGCCTGAAAGAGACAAAAGATGTGGACTTCGCAGGACCCCTCAAGGTATTTTTCCCCCCAAGCAGCAGCGCTAAAGGAATGAAGGCTTTTTGCTCATAAGTAACACTAAAAGGGACGCAGCGGCTCAGCGGCTAAGACCAGGGTTGGGTTCTGCCAGCTTTACTGCCAGTTTGCAACCAGCATGCAATGTACACGGATGTATGTGCTCTTCAATGTAAATTGTTCTGCACACATGCGCAGAACAATTTACAGTGAACTTCACACGCGCAGTCTCCAAAATCCAAAATGGTGGCGGCAAGCGGCAGTTCTGGGGCATGGCAGACATGGGACGCTGCCAGTTCTGCGACCCAGGCCTGAATTCCACTATCGGTTCGGCCGAACCAGCAGCAACTCACCTCTGGCTAAGACGCTGAGCTTGTCAATCAGAAAGGTCAGACGTTCGGCGGTTTGAATCCCTAGCACCGTGTAATGGAGTGAGCTCCCATTACTTGTCCCAGCTTCTGCCAACCTAGCAGTCCAAAAGCAGGTAAAAAATGCAAGTAGAAAAAATAGGAACCACCTTTGGTGGGAAGGTAACAGCGTTCTGTGCTCCTTCGGCATTGAGTCATGCCAACTACATGACCACGGAGATGTCTTCGGACAGTGCTGACTCTTCGGCTTTGAAATGGAGATGAGCACCGCTCCCTAGAGTCGGGAACGACTAGTACATATGTGCAAAGGGAACCTTTACCTTTATCTTCCCTTACCAATAAAAAGGAAAGGAAATGAAATAATTGCTTTTTTAAAAAAGTGAATTGCCAATTTTCTGCTGAAAATCGCTCTCTTCTTAGGCTTACTCCTAGGAATAAAATAACTAACAAATTACAATAGAAACTGGATCAGATTTAATTTGGACAGAGAGGTAGAGTTTCATAGGGATTCCTTTTCCTAAAATTGCTTCTTTGTATTTCAAAACTCTTTTGCTGTTGTTGTTAGATTTATCCAGAAGCTGCTGACCAGTAGCTACACAAATATTTATATACTGCGCATTAAATTAGTTCTTTCTCAATGCCTTTATCTGCGTTCCCTCTCTCCTAACTGATGGATATGTCTGACTTACGGACTTTATCCTTTGGATTCTACCCCCTAATCCTCTCCGCTGCTTTTAAAAATCAGAGATCACACCAAAACTTTGTGCTTTGTGCTAGGTGATGAAAGAGAGCTAAAGTTCAGCAGCCTTTTTTTTTTTTTTTTTTTTGAGAAGGGCCAGGAAATGTCAAAATTAGCTGTGGAAACTAGTTTGCTGAAGGGTAGGATCAAACCCTTTGAGCGTCATTCTCCTAATGACAGGACAGGCTTGCTAGTCATCGGTCCTAGCAGCAAACAAGCCCAGCAGACTTTGGAATTTGAGATGACCCCCTTTTACCTGGCCAATCGTGGAGGTAAACAAGGTTTGTCAACTCTAGAATTTTCATCAATGACCATCTTGGTTGGGAAATTCTGAGAGTTGGCGTTCGTAACAGCTGGGAGGTGTTAAGAAACACTCATGCCGAGGAATTTCAGTATAATAGCAATAGCACTCAGACCAGAGGGGTCAAATCAAGACCCGGGGGCTGGATCCAGCCTACGGGATACTTAGATCTGACCCACGGGGCCACCTCGGAAACGGCAAAGAACCAACCAGCAGTGCCTGTGTCAGGAAAAGCGGAGCTCCATTTTTGCTGACCGAGGTTGCAGGAGGCAGTCGTAGCCCAAAACAGAGCTCGGGGACCTGTTTTCGCTGACAGAACACTTGGGCCGCCATAGGTGCCCCTGACAAAATGATATCAAGCTGGCCACGCCCAGCCTGGCCACCACCCCCAAGGTCAAACACAACCCTGACACGGCCCTCAATGACATCGAGTTTGACATCCCCGGACATATTGTCCGTTAGTGATTTACAGCACACTCTGGGTAGTTTACAATGTAAGCATTATTTGCCTTTTGCCCTCAACCACCTGGGTCCTCCTTTTACTGATCTCTGGAAGGAGGGAAGGCTGAGTCAGCCTTGAGCCCCGTCAGGATTGAGCTGCAGGCTGTGGGCAGAGCTTGCCTGCCATATAGGCTACAAATCAGAATATCTATAAGATCTTAAAGAATAGCTTGGTTAATCAGATCCAAAGAGCATCAAGTCACATGAGCAGATCAGTATAAACACGCTTCAGTTTATTCTCTGTATTGATGAGATAGTCTCACCTTGGCTTTTAAGCTAAATGGGGTGGGAGAAAATACACATTTCATTCACAGCTTTCATTGTACGGCAGGGGTGGGCAACCTTAAACACTCAAAGAGCCATAAAGGTCCTAACCTCCAATTATGGAGCTGGCTGGAAGTCCAATTCCCTCATGATAGAGTCTCCTCCTAGCGCAAAGTTGGTTTTCCTCCTGCCAACCAGAAATCTGGTTCCTCCACCATAGCGTCTCCTCCTCCTAGCACGGCATCCATTTTCCTCTGCTGACCGGAAGTCCAGTTCCCCCCACTATAGTCTCCTCCTAGCACAGTGTTCTTTTTCTCTACCTCACCAAGAGCCCTAACCCTATCAATTGTGGAATCGACCGGTGACAGGAGCTACAGCAGAGGGATGAAAAAGCCACATGCGGCTCCAGAGCCGCAGGTTGCTAACCCTTGTTCTAAAGTTTAGGAACCTAGCTTCCCATAAACTTTGCCGTATAAATTCCCTGGGAAATTTTATGACATACAGCATGAGACTTTTAAAACAAATCACTTTGATGCCTTTGGATATGGAAACGTTCCCAATATCAGGTTATAGATATATTTTTCCAATGGAAGCTCTTCATTTTTCTGTCTTCTCTGTTGGATTCAGAAACAGGTTTATTCTCTGAGCTGATTCTCACAAAAAAGCAGCAGTGGTTGTCCAGATGTTTAAATCACGTTTGAGGGTATACAGTACTAAGATCTTTAATGGAATAGAATATTTCTAAGAAACTCAGTTTATATATCAATCCATCTTCTCAACTCCAGCTGTCATTCTGGATAAATCTTTTAGGTAGATTTCTTCAGTTGCTCTTGGCAGAATGTTGGATATTTTAATTTATGTCTGAGCTTGAATGAAACAAATAGGCAATTTGGAGACTTTAAAAAAAATATTATTTTAATGGATTGTTTCAATTATTTTCAGGACTTTATTCTGGAACACTACAGTGAAGATGGTACAGAATATGAAAATGAAATTGCAGATCTTATGGATTTAAGACAAGTAAGTTTTGAGAAGGTCCTGTTTGATTTACAGTCTTGGGGGAAGGAGTGGAAGAGCCCGTCCCTATTTTATTTTCATTTTAATTAAACATAATAAAAGGGAAATACAGTCCCAATCTCTAGTGCATTTAGTTTTCAGGCCACCACTCCTTCTCCTCTCCTTCCTTTCTCTTTAATTAATTTTGTTATAATGGTTTTATTTGTTGTAAACCAGCCACAAGCATTGGGATCCAGGTGGCATACAAATTTAATAATTTGAACAAGAAGAAATCATCTAGGATTGTATAAATAATTTAATAGAGATGTTAATTGAATATGAATGAATGAATGCACACACACACAAACACAAACAGAAACACAGAGGTACAGTCCGTTTAGTGACCATTCAGTTTTTCATGCTTACAACCATTGCAGTATCCATGCACGGTCACGTGATCAAAATTCAGACGCTTGGCAACTGACTCATATTTATGACGGTTGCAGTGTTCTAATGCCATGGAATCACACTTTGCGACCTTGTGACAAGCAAAGTCAATGGGGAAGCCAGATTCACTTAACGGCCATATGACTAACTAAATATGACTAACAGCTGCACTGATTCACTAAACAACTGTGCCAAGGAAGATGGTGAAATGGAGCAAAATTCACTTAACAACTGTCTCGCTTAGCAACAGAAATGTTGGGCTCAATTGTGGTTGTAAGTCAAGAACTACCTGTGTGTGTGTGTGTGTGTGTGTGTGTGTGTAAATAATATAATTTTTTGCTGATAAATAAATGAAGGGAGACTAGTATAGATCTATTTCAAGCAATTTATCTCTCATCAACTAGCCATACCCTTGCTGGGATTTGAACTTGGGCTATTTTACATGTTAGGCAGTTGCATTAGCCTCTAAGCCATAAACTCCCGTCCCTTATCAAATATTTATACAAATATACAAATATAATAAAAATAACTTTATATAATTTTATATAATAAACATACTGTAATTAAGCCACAAATGGCCCTTAGAAGACCATTAAATAGATGTCACACTAATAAGTGATTAGATGCAGTATTGCAGACTAATTCTGCCGACTGCCAGGAGTTCGATCCTGACTGGCTCAAGGTTGACTCAGCCTTCCATCCTTCTGAGGTGGGTAAAATGAGGACGCAGATTATTGGGGGCAAGAGGCTGACTCTATAAAACCTCTTACAGAGGGTTGTAAAGCACTGTGAAGTGGTATAAAGTGCTATTGCTACTCCAAAAGCCCCCCCTTAAATACCCCCGTTTTTATTTCCTGAATTCCAATCAATTAAGAGCATTCACCTGGGCCACACATCAACTTTGTAGCTAATATCTGTCCTATATATTCAAAGGCCTGCCGGACGCCCAGCAGAGATGAATCTGGAGTCGAGATGCTGATGAGCTATTACGTACAGCTTGGTTTTGTAGACAATCGTTTCTTCTCACCCACTAGAAATCCGGGCATTTTATATACTTGGTAAGAGCTTTCTTGAAATCGAACGTTTGTCTAGTTTAACAAGGGGTGATACGATAGCAGTGTCCCAATATCTAAAGGGCTGCCACAAAGAAGAGGGAGTCAACTTATTCTCCAAAGCAACAAAAGGCAAGACAAGGAACCATAGATGGAAGCAAGCCAAGGAGAGAAGCGACCTGGAATTAAGGAGAAATTTCCTAACAGTGAGGACAATTAACCAGTGAAACAGAAGTTGCCTTCAGAAGTTGTAGGTGCTTCATCACTGGAGGTTCTTAAGAAAAGCTGTACAGCTATTTGTCTAAAATTGTATATGGACTAGAAGACCTTCAAGGTCCCTTCCAAGGTCTACTCAGATTGATTGATGGCTTGATTAAAAACCAAAAAAAAGTCTAGTTGCCTTTTGAAAAAGCACCTTTGGAATGTTGGTCTGGTTCACACATCATGCTCAATCACAAAGGGGTTTCTTTCTCTGTGAATTAAGGGCTTGTGTCAGAGGTGGGTTCCTACCAGTTCACACCTATTCGGTAGAACCGGTTGGTCAAATCTACTGAACCAGTTAGAAGAGGTTCCACCAGTGGACCCGGGAAGCAGGCCACACCTACAGAAGAGGTTCCAAAAATTTTTGAAACTCACCACTGGTGGGTGTGTAATGTCCCGCAGTTATCTACGCATTAATAATGATCTAGTAATATTTCCTTATACATTTTAGGGACCTTTCCTTACATAATTGGTGTTTTCTTTCATACTTTTGGATTTCTAATTTCTGTTTCCGTTAGTTGGCAATTGCTAAAACCAATCCCACGTGAAAAAGTATTCAAAGCCTTCTTGATTTTAATTGTCAATTTATTTATTCCTGCACATTGTAATATTTATTCATTTACATATCTCTGTTTTTCCACTGTTGTGCAAACACAATTCCAGCAGCTGCTAACATGTGTAAAATTAGATATATATTATACTCCCTTTCAAATAGCCAACAAAATATTTCTGGTTTTAATTCCATATCTTGCTTTACGATTGCTTCTAACCACTAACTTCTGAATAGCCACTTGGACCGACCTAAGTACTAATTCATAATTTCATATCCGGTCACATGGGCAGCAAGCCACTCCCATCCGGTCACATGGGTGGCAAGCCACTCCCACAAAGGAGGCCACACCCACAGAGTAGGTTCCAACAATTTTTGAAACCCACCACTGGCTTGCGTTGACCGTTTGATTCAGCCTACCCTAGTTAAACCAAAGATGGCTTAGTCCCATGATGGCATGTGTGGCATCTCTAAATTGGGAATCATAAGAAAAGAACGTTTGTTCGGGGTTGGATTTTTTTTTTATGACATTGTAAAAACGTAAAGGAAATCTTTCCTCCCAGTTCCTTTCCTTCACTGGGTCATTAACATTTATGTTCTCTCTGGTTTTTATTGAAGGTACGACTCTTTCACAGGCGTCCCCGTTTGCCAGAAGAATTTGTTGCTGGAAAAAGCCAGCATTTTATTTAACATAGGAGCTCTCTACACACAGATTGGTACAAAATGCAATCGGCAAACGGGAGCCGGGCTTCAAAAGGCCATCAGTGCTTTTCAGAAGGCGGCAGGTAAGGAGCGAGAAGGGGGGGGTTGTTGTGCTCTCCCCACAGCCCCTCCCTTAAAGAAATGCCTGGAGATTGAATAAGCTTTAATCCTCTTGTTTGCAATTGTGATTTCCTCTGTTCCGGGTCACATGAGCTTAATTTCACACTCTTTGGACATCCAAGGAAGGCAGAATTAACGCCCAAAGAACTGTAAGCAAGAATAGCAAGGAATGTCTGCATCTTTGTGTGAAAACATTCTTTTCAAAACTTGTTATTAACTCCTTCTGCCTCCTCCCTGTCAATTTTATGGACGGCACTTAAATAGGCTGTTTAGCTAGAGCAAATGTTGTTGTTGGGAATTAATGACTTACATTAGTTCGAAATCCTCGATAATTTTGGGTCGTTATTAACTGCTTTCCATTCTTCACAATCCAACCCTCCCCCCCTCCAACCCCACCCCTGCTATTTGCAGGCATCTGCAAATCTTTTCTGGTCTGGAACACCGTTGTGCAATCTTACACAGTGGCCTCCCTGCCTTTGTGGATTTTCAGCAATATCCGTGTGTGTGCTCAAATTAGACAACCGTCTAACTCACGGATTGCAAAATAAAGTGGAAGGATGAGATTGCTCTTAAACCCCGAGTCACCAGAGGCAGAAAATCCTCGACTTAACAACAGTTCATTTAGTGATTGCTCAAAGTTGCAAAAGCGGCACTGGCAAAAGCAACTGATAATGTTTTTCACACTTACGCCCCATGGTCACGTGATCAGAATTCAGATGCTGGGGGAAACCGGTTCATCTCTATGATGGTTGCAGTGTCCTGGAGTCCCCCTTTTGCGATCTATTGAGAAACAGAATCAATGGGGAGCCAACCATTTTACTAAACAACTGCAGTGATTCGCTTAAGCAGTCTAGTGCTAGTCATTCCCGACTCTAGGGGGCAGTGCTCATCTCCGTTTCAAAGCCGAAGAGCCAGCACTGTCCGAAGACGTCTCCGTGGTCATGGGGCCGGCATGACTAAACGGCAAAGGCACACGGAACGCTGATCCCTTCCCACCAAAGGTGGTTCCTATTTTTCTACTTGCACTTTTACATGCTTTCGAACTGTTAGTTTAGCTGGGACAAGTAACGGGAGCTCACTCCATTATGCGGCACAAGGGATTCAAACCGCCGAACTGCCGACCTTTCGATCAACAAGCTCAGCATATTTTTTACACATCCACTGTGTAAAATGGTTTTGAATACAGAGTACATTAGTATCACCACCAGATAAGAATCTTTAATGAAAACAATTACTAATTTTTTGAAGAATAAAAAGAGTTTGGAGAAAACATTTCGGCAGTTTTTTTTCCGTTCCAAAGGTTTTATTTCTTTTAAAAAACACAAATATTTCATCATTCGTCAATCATTAAAACATTGAAGTACAATTTTTTTGTATGCCCCTCCCTCCACCCCCCAACCCCCCTCCTCCTTCCCCCCCCCCCGACTTCCCAGAACCCGTACACGGTATGGATTTTTAACTAACACAGTCTAAAATCTATTGAAAAAAAAGAAATAAAGAAATTAATGACATTCTACATTGACCTTAGCTTCTTCTTGCTGAGCTAACTTTAAACAATTTAAATCATTTCTGATCTTAAGCATAGGCTAACTGGAATTTCTTGGTCCCGTATTTATTTTGTATATAGTCAATCCATTTTTTCCAGTCTCGTTTATATCTCTCATTTGAGTGATCTTTAAGATATGCCGATATTTTAGCCATCTCGGCTAAGTTTGTGACTTTCAATGTCCATTCTTGGATTGTAGGCAAGTCTTCCTTCTTCCAGTATTGCGCCACCAACAGTATTTCGGCAGTTTTTTTGTGGGGTGGGAGGGAAAGAAGGGATATGGTTGAGAATTCAGTTATCATAAAGGTAATGCAATATCATTCAAACCCTGCCCATAGACCTTTGTGGACAGAAGGAAAGATTGTTGCTAAGATTTTCGCCTATAAACACAACCCTGAGTATACAAACATACAGGAAGGCCTTGTCAAAGACCAGATGGTGAAAGAACAAATATTCTTTTATAGACTCTGACTAATAAAACAAACATTTCTCAAATCCTTAAGAAATGGCAGAATTGGTTGCTATCTGAGGTTGATTTATGCCTTTTTTTTCCCATCTGGGATTTTTAAAAACATTTTGTTAAAGGAACTGTGATCTTTAAAAACCCTGGCCCCTGGTGATCTTTCTAATAAGGCTACCCATATTTGCAAGCATCCCCAATCACTGATCGGATTCAAATGGTTTTACTCCTATTTTTGATTGGTCCAGGTTTATTTTAGCATGCTGGATGAACCATACCATTGTAATTTGCAAAACCATGGTTTGCAAATTACAATGGTAACCGGAGACTCTGGAAAGAGTGAAGAAAAGAGTAACAAATCTGATTAGAGGCTAAAGACTAAAACATATGAAGAATGGTTGCAGGACTTGGGTATGTTTAGCCTAGAGAACTTCTGCCAAACTAGCAGTTCAAAAGCAGGTAAAAATGCAAGTAGAAAAACAGGAACCACCTTTGATGGGAAGGTAACTGTGTTCTGTTCGCCTCCGGTATTTAATGATATCCGAGATGTCTTCAGACAGCGCTGGCTCTTTGAAATGGAGATGAGTACCTCCCCCTAGAGTCGGGAATGACTAGCACATGTGCGAGGGGAACCTTTCCCTTTACCCAATCTAGAAAAAAGAAGGACTTGGGTTGACACGATAGCAGTGTTCCAATATTTGAGGGGCCGCCACAAAGAAGAGTGAGGGTCATCCTATTTTCCAAAGCACCAGAAGGCAAGACAAGAAGCAATGGATGAAAACTAATCAAGGAGAGATCCAACAAAGAACTCAGGAGACATTTCCTAACAGTGAGAACAATGAACCATCAGAATGGCTTTCCTCCAGAAGTTGTGGGTGCTCCATCACTGGAGGCTTATAAGAAGAATCTGGACAGCCATTTATATGGAATGGTATAGAGTCGAGCCAAGAAAAGAGCCGAAGTGGCGCAGTGGTTAGGGTGCAGTACTGCAGGCCACTTCAGCTGACTGTTATCTGCAGTTCGGCGGTTCAAATCTCACCGGCTCAAGGTTGACTCAGCCTTCCATCCTTCCGAGGTGGGTGAAATGAGGACCCAGACTGTGGGGGCGATATGCTGACTCTGTAAACCGCTTAGAGAGGCATGAAAGCCCTATGAAGCGGTATATAAGTCTAACTGCTATTGCTATTGCTATTGTCTTCTTCTTAAGCAGGAGGTTGGACTAGATGCCCTCCAAGGTCCCTTCCAGCTCGGTTATTCCATTTATAGCTTATCATGGTAGATCATAGGCTATGTGGTGGCTCAATGGCTAAGACGCTGAGCTTGTCGATCAGAAATGTCGTCAATTTGGCAGTTCGAATCCCTAGTGCCGCGTAACGAAGTGAGCTCCCGTTACTTGTCCCAGCTTCTGCCAACCTAGCAGTTTGAAAGCATGCAAAAATGCAAGTAGAAAAATAGGGACCACCTTTGATGGGATGTTAACAGCGTTCTGTGCGCCTTTGGCGTTGAGTCATGCCAACCACATGACCACAGAGACATCTTCAGACAGTGCTGGCTCTTCGGCTTTGAAACGGAGAGGAGCACCGCTACCTAAGAGTCAGGAACGACTAGCACATATGTGCGAGGGGAACGTTTACCTTTACCTATCATAGGTCAGCACAACTACCTCCTCTTCAAGATCCCCAACAGAAATTCTTTCACACCAAACAAGGCTCCATTTTGTCTGGAATAGGAGTGGAAACAATGCAGTCTCACTAAGATTTTCAACCGCTCCCTTTCCCACAGAAACCCGCTGTTTGTTTGTATGCATGAGTATTTGACAAGAGTGGGCCGAAGTGTGGCACGATGGGCTTCCTTAAAGATTTGACGTTGCCTTGAGTTTGCATTTCAGGGTAATTTCAAAGTGGTAGCTGAATGTGAGGTGGGTGGGTGGGTGGGTGAGAGAGAGAGAGGGACTTTGCAGCAGGCTTTAGGGCAGCTAGCCATTTTCGTGTAATTAAATCTTGCCGATAAAACTTGACAAACCAGTTGGGAACAATGCATTTTTTAAAATTATCAGATCTCTGCTGAACGCTACTAAGGATCTGAAGCTTCAGCAAATGTTTGTTTTCTCAGGTTTCCAAAGAATTTGTTTGTGTGGAATTTATTTGAACTAGGTCCAACTTGGTTTGGCCTGGCAAAGTTTGCCTGCTGACAGATTCGTCATATTGTCACAGTCCTGAATGAGTTTTTCGTTCCCCTGTCGGAGAACGGTCAGCGTAGGTTGACAGAGTTGCTCAGAGATTTCTCCATTTCCCAAATGCCCCCTTTCTTTTGGTTTTTTACTCTCAATTGTCCTGACGATGGAATTGATGGATACATATACATATACATATATATGTTGTATTTGTGCTGATAAATAAATAAAGGGAGACTAGTATAGATATATTTCAAGCTATTTAGCTCTCATCAGCTAGCCATACCCTTACTGGGATTCGAACCTGGTATGGCTAGCTGATGAGAGCTAAATAGCTTGAAATATATCTATACTAGTCTCCCTTTATTTATTTATCAGCACAAATACAACATATATGTATATGTATATGTATCCATCAATTCCAACAGTAAAAATATTGGGTTTCTGTCTGGATGGTCTCTTGTGACGAGCCGATGGACAGAGAATGGAAGTAGTGAACTTCCTCCCATATTTGGGCATACCAGGGGTTGTGACTTTAAATATATATAGATTTTACAACCCCCGGTATGCCCAAATATAGGAGGAAGATCACTATTATATATATACACACACACACACATATATATATACACATATATACATATATACATACATACATACATACATACATACATACATACATACATACATATATATATTATGATTGCTACTCAATCTTGGAAGTGAAACTAGGTGGAATGAGAGGATCAGGAGGAAAGTCATTCCGCCAGCTTCGTAATAGAGATTATAGATTAAAAAAAATAAAGAGATGTGATCCCCATCTTTCTTAATCAGGACTGGAACCTTGGCAATTGCTTTCAAAGAATTTGAAAATCATTGAGATCTTCACACACATATTCTGGCCTCTTTGGGCTCTAAACTTCCTCTTATTAAAAAGGCATTGGTTCATATAACATGAATAATAAACACGGCATGCTAGTGAGATAAGGAGGGAAATATCTTAGAACTTATCTACCAACATTATTTGCCTTGTTTTTGGTTCCTTTGATGCTTTCTTAGAGTAAGGCGTGACTCATTGGAAACCAAGAGCACATGTCAACTGAATTACCATATTTTTCGGAGTATAAGATGCTCCAAGGTGCGCCAAGGCGCAGTGGTTAAATGCAGCACTGCAGGCTACTGCTAGATCAGCAGGTCAGCGGTTCAAATCTCACCGGCTCAGGGTTGACTCAGCCTTCCATCCTTCCGAGGTGGGTAAAATGAGGACCCAGATTCTTGGGGGCAATATGCTGACTCTCTGTAAACCGCTTAGAGAGGCCTGAAAGGCCTATGAAGCGGTATATAAGTCTACTGCTATTGCTATTGCTCTGGAGTATAAGATGCACCTTAGTTTTTGGGGAGGAAAATAAGAAGAAAAAAATCTGCCTACCAGTTATTCATCTCGCTAGCATCCTTAGCCTGGTCAGCTTCAGCACATTAGTTCGCTGGTTGTGAGCACGCGCCTGGTTGAGGCTGGTAAACAGCTTCAAAAGCACAGCTGATCGTTGGAGGGAGATCCAGTGAGTTAAGCAGGCAAAGTGCGAAAGCCGTAAGACAAGGCAGCAGCTGTTCTGGGTTACCATTTTCGGCTCCGCGCTTCGTGTTTTCAGCGTCCAAACGCTCCGTTTGAGACCCTTTCAAGGCTGCAGGGATTGCCAAGGCATATCACCTCAATAACAGTTGGGTGACCCAAACGTGGACATCTAATCTAAACTGAGAAATGAATGGCTAAATGCAACTACCATTGTGTTTCCCTGAGATTGCGGAACTGATGCCCCATGAATCCTCTTTTCTGCTTCTTCCCCAATTTCAGGTGTTCTAAACTATCTAAAAGAAACTTTTACTCACACTCCAAGTTACGACATGAGCCCTGCCATGTTGAGTGTGCTGGTCAAGATGATGCTCGCTCAAGCTCAGGAGTGCATCTTTGAACAGATCTGCCTTCCTGGGATACGGAATGAATTTTTCACCCTTATAAAAATGGCCCAGGAAGTTGCGAAGGTAAGCCGCGTGAGAGCAGAGTGGTACGCCTGCCTTTATCGTTTGCTGACATCGGGACAATACGACGATTCCCTGTGAAATAGCCCTCCAAGAATCAAAAGAAATGGCACTTTTCCTATTATGGGATGCTAGGGAGGCAGAAGAGTGTCTTGTAATGCTCTAATGCAGTAGTCACCAACTGGTGGTCTGCGAGAAAATTTTGGTGGTCCGCAGAAAAATCTTTGCATTTTTGTGTTTTTTATATTGCACTAAATTAGGGATTCTCAAACTGCGGCCCCTGGGCCGATAGGACCCACCAAAGCAATTACTCCCGCTCGCTGACAGGGTCCTTCAGGCACAGCTTGGCCATCTGTTTAGTAGCTCCAGCCCTTCCCTTCCTCCCTGGGAGTCCAGGCGCTTCAGGGAGTGGTGCAGGAAACTTCAGCCGGACTCCTTGAGAAACGGAGTTTGCAGGGGGCTGATCTAGCTCCCGAGCTGGCTACAAGACAAACATTCATTCTTGGCTGTATTTGAGATTCCTAGCTGCAATGGGCAGCAAAGCTAGGGTTGACCCTGGGTGCTTCTGTCCGCTAATAGGCGGCCAAGTTAAGTACCTGAAGGACCCCATCCCATCACTAATTTGTATTAGTGGTCCGTAGGATTTAAAAATACGAATTTAGTGGTTCCTGAGGTCCAAAAGGTTGGTGACCCCTGCTCTAATGAACCTCCCCTCCATGGTGGATCAAAAGACCAAAGCTTGTTTCAGCAGTGGAGGCTTAGAAAGGCTCTTTTCTTTCCAGAAGTTATTCTAGGCCTTTTAGATTCGTCTGTGAGGAAAACAAGATCGTCTGTCATTATTGCCAAAGTTCTTTCTCTTTCTTTTATCCTTTGTGAGAACAATGTGCATCTTTAAGTAAAGACTCCAATAACTGTTGATCAGCGCCAATACTGAGTGCCTTTGAGTGAGCTTTTAATATGTAGAGTCAGTAGCTCATACTTCTCTTGTGCTTTGTTTTTAAGGTTGGAGAGATGTACATGCTTGTGGACACCGCGATGAGTCAAGCGCCAGTCAAGGAGAACATCCCTTACTCCTGGTCAAAGCTGGCCGAAGTCAAATCGGATCATTTCAGAGCTTTGGCGCATTATTTTGTTGCCACTATGCTGAACGATCACCAGAGTAAGGAGATTGCCAGATTTGTACATTTGTTGGCCCTACCTATCGGTGGACCAAGAAATGAGGAGTCCTTGGTGCTCTTTGAGCACGATTGTTTTCCTGCAGACCTCTCGTTACCCAAACTAGGTAACGGCATCAGTGCGTGGTAGTGTTTGGGCAGTGAAACATCAGTAAGAAAACAGCCAAGCTTAGAGAGCACCAAAGACATGTCATTTCAACCCTGAGCTACAAATATTCTCCTCTATTGGAGAAATGGAACAATTCTGAAAATATACCATATTGTTCTGACCGAGGCTCCCCAAGAGCATGAAGCAAACTCCTGGTCCTGACAAAAACCCCTTTTATTAATTTACTGTGAATTCTGTTTATTCACATCCAACCAAGTCTTTCGAGGGAGGATTTACAGTCACAGACCTTATCTGGCTTGGAGAGCTGCCAGGCAGATATCTGCAAAACTTGGCAAGGAATCTCAGAGAGTCATGAACCAATTAAGCAAACTAATTGTCTCCTGCAAACTCCACTCCCCTTTCGCTCCTTTTATTTCCTCTGGGAGGGGCCATTCATCGTCCACCTCTGGCCTCACTCCCAAGTGGACCCCTATTCTTTAGCCGTTCCCTTCGTCTGGCAACTCTGTGCATGCACACACTGGGAACAGGCTCCAGCTATTCGTCTGCCTCACTGATGTCTGACTCTGAAAGCAGCTGATAACTGGCATCTGTCCCCCTCTCTGCCTGAGACACAGAGCCCTCATCAGAGCCTCCCCCAGACTCCAGGACTGGCCCATGTTCCTCCCCAACCTCCTCATTGTCCGAATCTGCTGCCAGCTCTGCTGGCGGGCCACAACACACATTCATTTCTATTTGGGGAGTACACAGGGGGAAGAGATCCTAATTTTTTTTTTAATCTGGCAGCTTTGATTATGAGATTCAGGCTACAATCTTGACTTTTTGGAGCCCACTGCACAAACAGGTCCCGCAACTCTTGTGAATTGTGGAGCCCGTCTCTCTAAAGTTCACACTGTCAAAAGTGGTTAAAAGCTAAAAAACCAATACAAGTTCCCTCCCTTAATAAGAAATACATTCGAATTAGGCACAAGTAGACTTCCCTGATGCTCTTATTTTTCTTGGGGTGTTCTGGTCCAAATGTTGAGACTTTTAACCTGCTGATTAGTGAAAGATCACTTCTGGGCAACTGAATGTTCAACAACTTCAGGAACAGACTGAAACATGAGAAGCCATAATCCCAGAAGAAAAACAGGTTCTGGAGTTGGTGGTTGCTATTGAGTGTTATTCTTGGTTCATCAGGCCTGGAGGCATCTCACCTGGACAGTAAATGAAAGTAAACCAATGTTTATCTTCTCTTTCCTTTGTTCTTGGAACCCCAGTACATCAGACCGATGATGAAGATCAACAGGAAAAGGCTTTTTGCCAGCTGTATGACCACATGCCAGAAGGAATGACACCCTTAGCTGTCTTAAGAGATAGAAGCCAGCGTAAACAACTAGGTAAGGGTAAATTCTTTTTCAGGTCTATCATCCAAGTAGGCATGGTCGATAAATGTTGATTTTTTAATGTTGATTTTATTTATATGCCGCCCTTTTCCCCCCGAAGGGGACTCAGAGCGGCTCACAACTCAACAGGGAAGGGGATACAAACAGAATTTAAAACGACATAAAAACAATGCAAAATTAAAACACAACAGTCATACCAATTCGAGACGGGGGCAGCAGTTCTTTAGCCCCAGGCCTGTCGGAACAGCCAGGTTTTAAGGGCTTTGTGGAAAGCATGGAGAGTGGTGAGGGTTCGAATCTCCACGGGGAGTTCGTTCCAGAGGGTCGGAGCAGCCACAGAGAAGGCTCTCCTCCGGGTAGTCGCCAGTCTACATTGGCCGGCGGATGGAATTCGGAGGAGGCCTAATCTGTGGGATCTAATCGGTCTAGTGGAGGTAGCAGTTAGACTTATATACCGCTTCATAGGGCTTTCAGCCCTCTCTAAGCTGTTTACAGAGTCAGCATATTGCCCCCAACAACAATCCGGGTCCTCATTTTACCCACCTTGGAAGGATGGAAGGCTGAGTCAACCTTGAGCCGGTGAGATTTGAACAGCCGAACTGCAGAACTGCAGTCAGCTGAAGTAGCCTGCAGTGCTGCATTTAACCACTGCGCCACCTCGGCTCATTTTAATTGGCAGCAGGCAGTCTCTCAAGTTCCCAGGTCCAATACCATGAAGGGCTTTATAAGTGACGACTAGCGCCTTGAAGCGTATGATAAAATCATGGATTAGAAGCTCCAGGTGTTTCTTTGCTTCGGGATATGTCATTTTATCTCCCCCAAACTGGTGAAATCTATGCGTTTGGGAAGAAAGGCTTGTTCTGTACTGTTTTTCAATTTCATCAAGTTTAAGAGGCACGGGTTTCAACACCCAGAATTCCCTACCCAGCATGGCTTCCAACTGGGAGTTGAAGCCGAGCCAAGGTAAACCTTGTTGAGGTTAAAACAACACTGTCATTGTAGACAATCATAATTAATTTGGATAGCCAAATTAGACGTGGCGGCTTAGTGGCTAAGACGCTGAGCTTGTCGATCAGAAAGGTTGGCAGTTCGGCAGTTCGAATCCCTAGTGCCGTGTAACGGAGTGAGCTCCTGTTACTTGCCCTGGCTTCTGCCAACCTAGCAGTTTGAAAGCATGTGAAAAATGCAAGTAGAGAAATAGGGACCGCCTTTGGTTGGACGGTAACAACGCTCCGTGCATCTTTGGCGTTTTGTCATGCCGGCCACATGACCACAGAGACGTCTTTGGACAGCGCTGGCTCTTTGGCTTTGAAACAGAGATGAGCACCGCCCCCTAGAGTCGGGAACAACTAGCACGTATGTGTAAAGGGAACCTTGACCTTTATGATCCTTGATGGGCAGAGCTGTTGTGGCTTAAACAATCCAGGATTTTTATGGTGCAGAAATCCATCCTATTCATTCATTCATTCATTCATTCATTCATTCATTCATTCATTCATTCATTCATTTTTTTTCCTTCTCCAGGAAGACTTCATTTGCACAAAGCCCTCCTTTATCACAAAGAAGCCTTAAGGGTGTGTAGCTTATGCACAAAGCTCCGGAATATAGAGATCCTTCAAGAGATTTTGTCCGTCGCGCACAAGCGGACGCTTCTCAAATATACCCAACAGGAGCAAAAAGACGACTTCTTTAGTTTGGTGCCAGCACCGAATATCCTTTGTAAGTCCTTTTCAGCCTGGGGTGACCTGGAAGTCAATCCCTTTTTAGATAGTTAGATCTAAAACCAAGAATAACAGGTATTGATTTACACCTAGTCTGGCCAGACGGAGTACTCTACTATTTGCATCTACTATCTACTCTGGGAACTATTTCGGTGGGGCTGTCTTCACTGTTCTTCTTTCACACATAATATCTGGATTGAATTGTCTTATACTCCTCAGGAATGCACCTCCACTCCGGGAAACTGCCCCCTCACTACATTCCATCCCATAGATTCAAATCAATCATCTATTGATGTCTGTCTTACTGTCTCCCAATTTATATCGTATCACCTGTCTGCCAGTCTGTCTGTCTGTCTGTCTGTCTGTCTTTCATCCAGTGTTGTGATCCTACCGGTTTAACAACTGGTTCAGTGATCGCGGGCTTTGGATCAACATTGATTCAGATTCTAAGTGGATAAAGGTTTAGTTCCCATTGGAAGGGATAAGATTGCTGAGCTTCTAAAGCTACAGAGAAAACAATCCTCAAAGATTTAAGATTTTGCGGCGATCTTCAAGCTATGCCATTTCACCCAGCTGCTAAGAAAGTGGGAGAGGGGTACAAGAAAAAATGTTGCTGTGAGCTTCCCAGAAGTGGTTAAAAATAATAAATCTATTTGCTTTGCTTTTATTCCAGCGCACTCAAATCACAAATTAGAACTGATTCCGCCTCTGTTCTCTAACGTGAAAGTGAGAGACTTCTTCGAAAGGCTGGTATGTCAAAAGCTACCTGCTCTCCTGTCACTATGACACATTGCCCTTAATGTGTCTGAACACCTTCTTGCATCAGAATTAAAATAGCTAATAAATAAGGTCCTGCTTCTATCGCTTGGGAGGGTCCAGTAAATCTATTGCTTGGAAGGGCTTCTCCCTGCAAACTAGCAGTGGGTCATGTCTACTTATGAACATGAGGTTAAGGTTTATCTTCTTTTAAGGTGGTTAAATAGGCACGCATGTAAAGATTACTAGCCAATAATCCGGCCTTGCTCAGGTATTTATTTATAGGGGGGAAATGTCCAGATCAAATGTAATTTCTAATGTTGGATTTTCCCCCTTACCAGAGGGAGCCCCCTTGTGGAGTACTGTGAAGCTATTACCATGGCAACTCCACTGCGCTGTACAGTAGAAGCCATTTTACAGTCGTACAGTAGAAGCCATTTTAAGGCCCAACAGGCTGTATCTTAATACATACCCTGAGGGGTGTTACTCCCACAATATTTTTCACCAGAGAGTAAGCCATCTGTGTACCAAGTTCGGTTGAAATTGCTCGAGAAACCATGCTGAGCATATAAATTAATCCAAGTATGATGGTGACAGTTATGGACTGAACACAATTCCCTCTAAAATTCATTCTATTTTAGGCTAGGTATGCTGTATGGACCCATTACTAGGGATTGCAAAATGTCTGCGATCCGTAGCATGACTCCAAGCAGTTAGAACAATTAATCAATGAAACAACTTGCCTCCAGAGGTTGTGGGTGCTCCAACACTGGAGGTTTTTAAGAAAAGGCTGACAACCATTTGTCTGAACGGGCTTCTTGCTTGAGCAAGTGGGTTGGGCTAGAAGATTACTAACTTCTAGAAGAAAACACGGAAGGTTCTAGGGCTATGATGGCAAACCTATGGCTTGTGTGCCAGAACTGGCACGCAGAGCCCTCTCTGTGGGCACGTGCACCATCCCCAGCTCCTCTTCTGGTTTCCGTCACACAGGCTAGTATTTCCTGGAGCGTCCGAAAACGGCCAAAAAACAGCCCCGTTTTTCAGATCATTTTTGGGCCGTTTTTGGGCCTTCATTCGAGCCAAAAACGGCTTGAAACAGCCCTGAAAAAAAAGCTCAAAAAACAGTCTGAAAATGGCCCCAAAAGAGGAATGTGCATGCCAGCCTGCTGGTCTTTGGGTTTCCAGTGGTACGGCGTGCACCAAGACCAGCTGGCCAGCGCACATGTGTGTGTAGGAAACCCGAAGACCAGCTGCGTGTGCTGGCCATCTGGTCTTCGGGTTTCTGGCATTCCAGTGCGTGTACATGCATGTGCGTTCTGGCATGGGCGCTCGGTGCCAAAAAGGTTCGCCATGATTGTTCTAGGGCAGTGTTTCTCAACCTTGGCAACTTGAAGATGTCCGGACTTCAACTCCCAGAATTCCCCAGCCAGCGAATGCTTCAAGTTGCCAAGGTTGAGAAACACTGTTCTAGGGGAATACTGGTAGGAAGGGAAGCCCTCTGTAATCTACATGAACATTTTTGCAAAGTGTGGATTGGATAATTTGACTCCCCTGCTCTCCGTGTCTCAGGGCCCACCTGCAGTGTTTTCAGCCAAGCAGAGGTGGTCTCCCCCTCGCACCATCCATTTCAACTGTGAAGATGGCCTCTTGGGTTTCACTCTGAAGGGGGGCTCTCCCGTACAGATTGACTGCATCGACCCAGCTTCTCCTGCAGCAGTAAGTGGACATTTCCCAACCCAGAGGGTCCTCTTGGTAGAGCTGTTCAGAGTGGAAAGGGTTAATATCAAAGGACTTTTCTTCTTACACTTCTCACCAGAAAAATCCAGTAGCCGCCTTTCTTTGACGGGCTTTTATTTTGCTATTTGAGATTTGGGGTTCAAATAATTTAACAACCGGTTCTCTGCCCTAATGACCAGCTGGGTAGGTGTGGCTTGGTGGTCATGTGACCATTTGGGCATGGCCAACTCAACGTCATTCACCTCGATGGGTGCTTCACCTTTGCTGTTACAATGTAATAAGTGGTTAACGGAGGAGGCAGTTTCTGTAAGCAGGGCAATAAATATTAGGCTAGAAACAACACCAGAATGTTCCCTTCCTTACAGGATTAGCCCTGTAAAGTGGAAAGAAACAAAAGGAGATTTCTTCCAGCAACCGGTTCTCCGAACTGCCTAGAAAGTTAACAACCAGTTCTCCCGAATAGGTGTGAACCGGCTGAATCCCATTACTGCATGTCCTCCCTGATATTTCTGTTACTGAATGAGTTTGAAAAGTAGAGTTTATTGTAAAACGTAATCTGAAAGACAGCTGGGATACTTCATAACACTTTTGGATTGGTACAATTTAAACGTATGTTTTTTATAGCTGCACCCTAATGTGCCTTGTCCACAATGAAAGTAGCAATTCATGTGTTCTGACCTAGGCTTCCCCAGCATCACGAAGCTGAGTCCTTGCCACAATAAATTCCTTTCATTTAATTTACAGTGAATTCCTAACGTCCTGGCCCACAGTCTTTCAAGATAGTTCACAATTACCAACTTTTATCAGGCTTGGAGAGTGGCCAGGCCCATATCTTTCAGACGCTGCAATACTTGGCAAGAATGCAGGAATGAACTAATTGTCTCCTGCAAATTCCACTCCCCTTTCGTTCCTCTTTTATTTCCTATGGGAGGGGCCATTCACCGTCCACCTGTGGCCTTACTCACAAGTCGACCCTTGTTCTTTCGTCTGGCATCTCTGCGCATGCGCACACTGGGAACAGGGTCCAGCTGTTCATCTGCCTCACTGATGTTTGAAACTGAAGGCAGCTGATAACTGGCACATGCCCCCCCCCCCCAAAGCCCTCATCAGACCAGGCCACATCACGTTCTTCCTCTGTTAACTTCTTCAAGACTGAGTTTATACATCTCAGTAAACCATAGACTGCTTAACCTTGGAGTAGTAAATAAACCCCAAGGCTAGGTCCACTTAGTATGCTAAACCAAATCTAAGGGGAAAAATTAGGGCTTAACAACACAATATAGAAGCACATTACCAAGATTATTTATTAATGAAATCATGAACCTATTAATTCATAATTAAGTCCCACTAGGCATCGTGGAGTTTATTGCCACGTCATTGGTTGAGTGGTTGGGCTTAATACTGCATTGAAATCAACAGATCCTATTTGATTAGAGATAGGAACTTAAAATCCTTATTGTTTTAATCTGGTTTCCATGGTGAAGCTGGACAATTAAAGCTGGTAAGGGAAGTTACCAGATTCTGCCTGGCTTTATAACTAATGCTAAGGAATGCCCAATATTTTTTTAGTTGGCAGGTTTGAAAGAAGGAGACACGGTGATTGCTATTGAAGGCACGGATTGCAAATGGTTGGGGATGAGGGACGTCTTGGAAAAACTCCAGCATTTGAGCGAGCAAAAGATTGAGATCCAAGTGATCAGCTGTCAAGAATATGGACCTTCCTTGGTAAGTAAAGCTGGGAACAGAATTTCACCACAAGACCATCAGAACTGCAAGATATTCATTGTTGTCGTTAGTTGTGAAGTCATATCCGACCCATCATGACCCCATGGACAATGTTCCTCCAGGCCTTCCTGTCCTCTGCCATCCTTTGGAGTCCATTTAAGCTCACGCTGACTGTTTTGTTGACTCCATCCAGCCACTTCATTCTCTGTCGTCCCCTTCTTCCTTTGCCCTCCATCCTTCCCAGCATGAGGCTTTTCTCCAATGAGTCCTTCCTTCTCATTAGGTGGCCAAAGTATTTGAGTTTCAACTTCAGGATCTGGCCTTCTCAAGAGCAATCGGGGTTGATCTCCTCTAGGACTGTCCTTGTGTCTAGTTATTCTGGTGTGCAGTGTCCTATAGCATCAAAACAATTTATGTCCAGGATGTGAGGGCTCTGTAGATATTTTCACAGCCCTCTTTTTGACTCGTGCAGTGTACAGGTCCTCAGTGGAAGGCAGGTTGGTAGCAGGTTTTTGTTTTTTTTGCAGTTTTAATTATCCTCTGAAATCTATGTCTGTCTTGGGTTGCAGAACCAAACCAGACACTTATAGAGGTGCAGAGGTGCACTATCTCGCTTAGCAACAAAATGTTGGGGCTCAATTGTGATTGTAAGCCGAGGACTACCTGTATAGTTTAAACATCGCTTTCCACTTTGCGTTGACTAAAACTTTTTTTTAAAATGCTGGTCTCTCTCTCTCTCTCTCCTTCTTTCCTTTACAGCATAACAAATGTGCCACTTATTCAGCGGGGATGCAGAAAACATACTCCCTTATATGTTTGGCTATGGAAGAAGAGAGGACCGACAAACCCAAGAAGCTGACGCCTAAATTATCCTTCTTGAGTTGGGGAACCAAAAACAGGCAGAAAGCTGCCAGCACCCTCTGCCTCCCTTCGGCTGTAAGTGGCACCTCTGCCTTTAAGAAGAAACTGACAACTCCATTCACACTCTTCAGTACCGATAGTTCATTGTACTAGGACTTGGAATGGACGCTGCGAATTCACAGTCGCTTTTAGGAATCCAGGGTGAAGTAGCCCCGACTTGAACCCAACAACAACAACGTTCAAATCTGGCTTCAATTGTTCATCTCGCAAGGACGGGAAAGTTTTGAAGAACAGTGTCATGTGCCTAAGGTGTTTGTCGGAGTTCTTTCAAACTTCTGCCCGGATTCTGGCTTTGTTAGGATCTATCATGAGAAACAAACAGAATGGTTCTGCAAAGACTGAGGATTTTGTTGTTGTTGTTTTAGAAAAATGTGAATTTGGAGCTCAGTAATGCCACGTGGTTGACCATCTCACCTACGTTGAGGGGGAGAAGTAAATAGAACTGCATGGCCACAATGGTGCACGATCAAGGAGATACACCTGCTAATTTAATTTAAAACCCAACGAATGAGAAACAGAGTTGCAGGCCAGTTAGTAACCGTGAGTTGACAATCTACACAGAACCAAATTCTTAAATTAATTATTGAATGGCCAGGCGATGGGAAGGAAACCGGGTAAAGGAATAAATCTAACAGGGTACGGTAGTGGCAAGGCTGCGTGTTAAGGTTTTAAAATCCTATTTTCTATTCTGCTTTGAGGTGGTTTAAACCAAGGGTCTCCAAACATGGCAATTTTAAGACTTGTGGACTTGCAGCTCCCCGAAATTCTGAGAGTTGGAAGTCCACAGGTCTTAAAGTTGCCATGTTTGGAGACCCCTGGTTTAAATAAACAACATTTTAAAAAGATAAATAACATCACTCCGGGCCCAGGACTGGGAATTGGGAGGGTGGCAGCAACACAGAGAGAATACTGATGTTTGTTCTATAACCAGACCCAGATTTCCACAAGAGAATTTCAAACAACAGTGTTTTTGGCCTATCATTGAAGCCTTCCATGAGAATGGTGCGGTGGCCTCGAGGTTTAGCTCTCACCTCACAATCAAGAGGCTGTGTATCGATCCTAGGTAAGGCAGATATTCCTCTCTTTCTCAGAACAATGAGAATATATCTGCTGAACAAAACTCCGCATTGGCAACATGGAAGGGCGTCTGGCCAGTAAACACTCAGCTCCATTCAGTTGTCCAGACTTCACCCGGCAAGGGATTATAGGGTTGTTAAAAGAAGAAGATGATGATTGAAGCCTTCCATGGACGCAACACAGGGTTATCTGGGCAACCAGATTTTGCATTTTCTGGCGTTCCAAATGGGACATGGAATAGGATGGCGATTTCCAGAATTTCCCGCACTAAATGACAGCATCTCGTCAACGACCAAAAGAAGCTATCCATTTACGTGGCACCCAATGTGTGGTGGGAAGAAATCTCCCAAGGACAACCTTGAAACCAACCCTGGCCCTGGCGACGTTAAGTAACACAGAATGGATCCA
This sequence comes from Thamnophis elegans, assembly GCF_009769535.1. Classification (NCBI taxonomy): domain Eukaryota; kingdom Metazoa; phylum Chordata; class Lepidosauria; order Squamata; family Natricidae; genus Thamnophis; species Thamnophis elegans. Next base: position 37,628,441 of record NC_045554.1, read on the forward strand.
TCGAAAAAGCAGATTCTGTTTTGCAAGATCTGATGTAACCGGGTATCGTTTTCTACACCTGCCGAGCATTATAGCAAAGATGGAGAGATTTCCTAACACTGTATGTGTAGAGAAATATGCTAATGTAATCAAGAGTGTGGAAAGAGATCAGCCGGTTTGCTTGCAGACCAAATCCTTAGCGCTTGCCAGGTTTCACTTCAAATCAGTATTTCTTAATCTCAGCAACTTGAAGATGTGTGGACTTCCACTTCCCCAACCAGCATGCAGATATATAGCTCAGTAATGCTGTTTTTGATAAGGATATTAATTAGCTTAGTTCACTTTATTGTCATTGGACATGGTACCATGAAATTAAATGCCATCTTCCGTGTACATTATAACTATAAAAATAAAAACATACACCCTAACCCTATATAATTGAAATTGGAAACCCAATATTGCACTACACCGTAGAATTCAATATAGCTACTGCCCTGGGTTAGAAGCTGTTTTTTAGCCTATTCGTCCTTGTTTTTTATTATCCTGTACCATCTGCCAGATGGTAATAGTTAAAAAAAAGGGTGCCCAGGATGAGATGGATCTTTAAGAATGCTTTGAACTTTCTTAAGGCAGCGGGAGTTCTAAAGCTCTTCCAAAGAGGGGAGGGGGCAACCCACGATCCTCTGGGCAATGGCATTAACCCTCTGGAACGCTGTCCTATCTGCCCCTCTGCAATTGGCAAACCATACACAGGTGCAGTAAGTTAAAATACTCTCTATGGTGTAGCGGTAGAAGGTCACCAGCAGTTTTTCCTTCAGTTGTTGTTTCCTGAGAAGTCTCAGGTCGTATCATCTCTGCTGGGCCCTTTTGACCAGTGCTGCAATGTGAGATGCCCCAGGTCAGGTCCTCTTTTAGGATAACACCCAGGAACTTAAAACTGGCCACTTGCTCTACTTGGTCTCCTTTGATAAGCAAGGGTGATGTCTGATCTATTCCTTCTATAGTCCACTGTAAGCTCCTTGGTCTTATTGGTGTTAAGGACTGAGGTTTTTCTTGAGTGCCACTGGAAAGATTTGTAATTTGTAATTTTGTAATTTTAATAGATTTGTATGCCGCCCAATCCCGGGGGACTCCGGGCGGCTTACATAAAAGCAATTAAAATATTAAGAAGATTAAAAACACCAAAACAATACAGTTTAAAACAGGAAAACACAACATGCACTCAATTATAATGGGTCTGAAGTTCAGTCAAGCTCAACAGCCCCAGGCCTGCCGAAACAGCCAGGTCTTAACAGACTTACGGAAGGCCAGGAGAGTGGGGAGGGTCCGGATCTCAGGGGGTAGCTCGTTCCAAAGGGCCAGGGCAGCAACAGAGAAGGCTCTCCCCCGGGGAGCCACCAGACGGCATTGTGTGGCTGACGGTACCCGGAGAAGGCTCGCCCTGTGCCATCTTATTGGACGCTGGGAGGTATGTTGCAGAAGGCGGTCACGGAGATATCCAGATGCATTCCAAAGGGTTGATAAAGGTAATTTAACTATGCCTTAAGTCAGAGGTGTCAAACTCACGGCATCACGATGGCGTCAGGGGACTTTTTCCCCCTGCGCTAAACTGGGCGGGGCCAGCACATGACACATCCGGGCTGCGAGTTTGACAGCCGTGCCTTAAGTGAAATTTAGGAGTTTAGGACACTAAAGAACATGCCCAACTGGAAAAGTAGTTGCTGCTTGAAGTTTTATTGTCGCCGTCTAAAGTTGTAGTCTAATTCACAATATTTGTCTGTTAAGCTGAAATATAGCTAACAGGGTAGATCTTAACAATGATTGACTACAAATTTAAAGAAAGGAAATCTAAGTCGCTATTGAAACTCAATGAATCCATTACCGGTAGCTGAGAAATTTTTAGAAGAAATTAGAATAGAACAGTGATTCCCAACCTTGACAACTTTTAAGATAGGTGGACTTCAACTCCCAGAATTGTTGCCTGGGGAATTCTGTAAGTTGGAAGTCCACATATATTAGTTACTAAGGTTGACAAATACAAATGGAATAAAGAAAAATGGGGAAGGCTGGTAGACCAATGCCAATTTATTATTATTTTGGTCTTTTAATGGTTCTACCCAGATGTAAATATATAAATGTTAAAATGATTATTTAAGAATGAGTCCTGACTTATATGTGACAATGAACAACTTTTCACTGCAACTATGAATGAGATAAAAGTTTGATTTTTCTTAACTGTTGTTGTTCAGAATGAAGGTCTGTTTTTTTTTTTTTTAAAGGAAGAATGTAATATAGTGGCTGCTTATTCATATTGTGCAATATTCAATCAATGCTGTGGAATTAATCCTAGTGCCTAATAAAATGTAGGTTGGAAGAAGGTTGATGTGTTCATTTATATCTCATCATCTGTGATATATATTCCACTTTTGATTTTGGGGGTGGTTCGAAGAAATGTACGGTAACCAAATTTGAGTGCTATAGTATGCCATGGTTGGTTAAGCCAAGTTAGATCGATTTGACACTGAAGCAGAAGTAGGCAAACCTTTTGATGCAGGGCACATCATATGGTTGGTGCCCTCACAAAATGCCCGCCCAAGTGGGCATAGCAGATCAGAAAATATCCATTCGTAGACAGGATGGACAGTCTCCCAGAATCCTCTCTACCATCCCAGTGGGGGCTAAAGGCATTGTTGCAAACTAGGTAACAAGCTGCGTTTTCTGAAATGCTAGCTTCATACTTTTGACTACAGCCCTGGTGGGGCAGTGGTTAAAGTACAGTGTTGCAGGCAAACTCTGCCCACTGCCTGGAGTTTGATCCTGACAGGGCTTGAGGTTGATTCAACCTTCCTTCCCAGGTTGGCATTATGAGGACCCAGATTGCTGGAGGCAATATGCAAATAATGCCTTGACAATGTAAACCACCAGAAAGTGCTGAAAGTGCCACGAGGCAGTATATAAGCCTAACTGATGTTGTTATTGTATTATAAGAATTGTGGAGGCGCAGTGGTTAGAATGTAGTATTGCAGGCTAATTCTATCTCAAGGTTGATTCAGCCTTCCATCCTTCCAAGGTCGGTAAAATGACCCAGATTGTTAGGGAAAATATGCTAACTCTGTAAACCACTTAGGTGTAGAGGATGCTATAATATATGCACACAGGAGAAACATCTCAATGACCAAAAAACTTATCTTCCTTTCTTTGCTTCTCCCAAGTATTACCAAGTGTCGATTTACGTTCTTTTTCTTAAAAAGAAAAAAGAAAAGAAACTTGGACTGAAACCTTGTAAACCTGCAGGGCTACCTTCCGATAAGTAGCAGGGGAAAAATGAGATTAAGAATCTTAACTGCTCCTTTTTTTTAAAAAAATGCGAGATTAAATGACCACATCTGAACTTCCTGGAGAAAGAACAAGATACCCGAGGGCACTTTTCATTATCTTTCATACAAGACAAGTTTCATACAAGTTTTGCCCTTTTGTTGACTCAGAGGGCATTGAGGGAAAGAATCTCAATCATTTTAGCCAATTCCGTTGTACTTAAGTACAATGGCAACAAAGATTATACTTATACTTTTTAACACCGTGTCTTCCTGCTTGTATCTGCAACATCTCCTCCTTCCATATTGCAGCATCTGCTTTTGAACGGGCCCTGGTTTAAACTTTCTGCCCTTTAGCAAAAGTACCACATTAACTCGTTTTGCCTTCTCAATCTGCCTGCTGTTAACTGTGGTATCCAGTCATGAAAAAAAAGACTCCATCCTTGGCTTAAAACAATGTCAACCCAGTCACAAAAAAGGATGCCTATAATATTGTCCAAAACAGCTGTAGCCGCCTTGTCTTCCCAGTTAGGTGGCTGTACCAATTCAATCTCAGTTACTTTAAAAAATAATATGCACAGGTGTTGTGGAGTTACCAGCCTGATCTGGAAAGAAGTAAACTGTTGTGACCTGGCAACAGAGTCGGACAGTAAGGAGGTTGGGGAGGGGAGCATGGGCCAGTCCTGAAGGCTGTGGAAGGCTCGGATGAGGGCTCTGCATCGGAAGCAGAGAGGGGGCCGAGGCCGTCTGGCAGTGATCAGGTGCCTACGGAGCTAGACAGCAGTGAGGCAGAGGAACAGCTGGAGCCTGTTCCCAGTGTGCTCATGCGCAGAACTGGCAGAAGAAAGGAACAACCAGAAATCAGGGTAGACTTGGGAGTAAAGTCACAGGTGGAAGGTGACTGACCTCTCCAACAGGAAATAAAAGAGGAGTGAAAGGGGAGTGGGCTTTTGCAAAGAACCAATTCGTTCATTTGGTCGTTAAGATTCAGGAGTGTGAAGATCTGTCCATGAATCTCAGAGACTCTGTGCCCAGTCTTTCCTTGCACAGCACCTCATTTGGAAAATATTTACATGGCAGCTTTCCAAGATAGATAAGGTCTGTAGTCATAAATATTCCTGTTTGCCGGGCCTTGATGAATGTGAATGAGAGAGGAATTCACATTCATTTAATAAAAGGGGTTTTGTCGGGACCAGGACTCTGCCTTGTGCTTTTAGGGAAGCCTAGGTCAAAACATAAATGCTAGAAGGCAGCAGTGGGAAGCCATCCAGTATCATGGCCAAGAAAACTGCAGGGATGAAGGCGCCTAGAACCAAGCTTGAATGCTTCTTTATCTCTTTATCGCATCCCCTCATAAACAGCCCAGTGGCCCAAGGCTGTCTGTAAAACTACACTGCAGTGCAGCCAAATGCCAAAAAGGGTAACTCGAGCCAGTTCTATTTGAAGTGAGGTATGTGTTCTTTCTTTGAAAGAATATGTGGGAGTTTTTGCTTGAAAGGACCAAGTTGCAACCTTTAAGCTCCACAGAAGCGTAACTTTACTGGAAGTGATACAGAAGCCCTCTGGGTAGACAAGAAGGATGACTCATTCTTTCTTTTCACTCTGATACGCCTTCGTAATTTCAGTCTGGCGGCCTTCCAGGTGCCTCGTGCGCAAGCAATGTTCAGGTTCCCCTCCCACAGCTGTCTTCTAGCGGGCCCACCTGTCACACAACGTTTTTGATAGACCAGATCCAGACAAACGTAGATCAAGATTGGAGGAAAGCCTAGAGACCTATAAATAAGGATTTCGAGAGTTATACCTAACACTGGAAAGAAACAAAGGCTCATTCCTGGTTGTTATTGTTGTTGTTTTTTTAATGTTGTTTGCCCAAAGTGACTTCCTTCGTCCAATCTGATGAAGGTCGAGTGAGAACAAGTTTCTTAATCGATGATCTGTTCAGAAACTCCTCTATTATCTCTGCATTATTCATTCAAATCAGAACAGGGGATGGACCCCGATTTGAATGGATACAAACATCAAACACATTAAATAACAGTTCCCAACAGTCAGCAAACAATCCATTCAGGGCAGTTCTGATGCTCAGAATCCATAACTTCTCCATGAACAAGTTATGAAAGGTATCTATCAGGGGTGGGCTACTGGGGGTTTCAGGGGAACCTCTAGCTAAGATTCTGTGCAGTTTGGAGAACCCCCAAATCCCATTCCTGGCTGGCCCCTCCCCTCCCAGGAGTCCACAGGCGGCACGTTTTAGCAATAGCAGTTAGACTTATATACCGCTTCATAGGGCTTTCAGCCCTCTCTAAGCAGTTTACAGAGTCAGCATATCGCCCCCACAGTCTGGGTCCTCATTTCACCCACCTCGGAAGGATGGAAGGCTGAGTCAACCTTGAGCCGGTGAGATTAGAACCGCTGAACTGCAGATAACAGTCAGCTGAAGTGGCCTGCAGTACTGCACCCTAACCACTGCACCACCTCGGCTCTTTTGGATGCAGGTAAGTGCAGGGTGCACATGGAGGCTCAGGGAGGGTGAAAAACGGGCCTACCGGAAGTTTGGGAAGGCTGGAAATGGGCCTGTTTCCAGCCTTCAGAGCCTGGGGAGGCCATTTTTGCACTCCTGGAGGCTCGAGGACAGTCTTTGGAGCGTGGGGAGGGCAAAAATCCTCCCCCCCCCATTGTGGTAGAGGAAGCAGATAGGCCACGCCCACCATGGCCATGCCCACCCAGCAACTGGGCAGAGAACCCCTTGCTAAAAATTTTCAAGCCCACCCCCAAAAGGTGGGCAAAAATCAGGTTGACGGACTAGGCTTCTCTTCTGCATCCAAAGCAGTGGTGGGATTCAAATAATTTAACAACTGGTTCTCTGCCCTAATGACCATCTGGGTAGGTGGGGCACAGTGGTCATGTGACTGGATGGGCTTGGCCAACTCAAGGTCACTCAGGTCAATGGGTGCTTCATCTTAGCTGTGACAATGTAATAAGGGTTAACCGGAGAGGCAGTTTCTGTAAGCAGGGCAATAAAGTTTAGGCTAGAAACAACACCAGAATGTTTCCTTCCTGCCTTCCTTACAGGATTAGCCCTGTAAAGTGGGGGAAAAACAAAAAGGGATTTCTTCCAACAACCAGTTCTCTGAACTACTTAGAAAGTTACCAACCGGTTCTCCCGAATAGGTGCGAACTGGCTGAATCCCACCACTGATCCAAAGCCAATAAGACAACAGGGACCGTTCACAGAACAAATGTAAAATTTATTTACATTGGGACAACCTGCTCTTTTTTCAGCTTAAAAAGTAACTCAGAGCCTCCCTATTTTTTCCAATAGACTTAACGAACAGAGACGAAATCTTGACTTATTTGTCAATTTCTTTAAGGAGCAGCTGAGATTGACATAAAGAAAAAGAATGTACTTAACGTTAAAGGTTCCCCTCGCGCATATGTGCTAGTCATTCCGGACTCTAGGGGGCGGTGCTCATCCGTGTTTCAAAGCCAAATAGCCAGCGCTGCCCGAAGATGTCTCCATGGTCATGTGGCCAGCATGACTAAAGGCCAAAGGCGTACGGAATGCTGTTACCTTCCCACCAAAGGTGGTCCCTATTTTTCTACTTTCATTTTTTATATGCTTTCGAACTGCCAGGTTGGCAGAAGCTGGGACAAAAAACGGGAGCTCAGTCCATTACATGGCACTAGGTATTCAAATCGCCAAACTGCCAACCTTTCTGATCGACCAGCTCAGCGTCTTAGCCACTGCGTCCCTATAATAAATAAATAACAAATTTAATAATAAATGAACAAGAACTATTTTAAAGGAGGACAAAGAGGATGTTGGCCCTGCAGCTAATTCTCCAGGAAAAAGCGGCCAATGCTATTCATAAAAGGGGAAACTGTGTCCAGCTGTATGCGGTTGAAAGTCAAAAGCATGCCCAGAGGGAGCAAATTCGGAGCTTAAAAATAATTATCCGATTTATTTGCTCCTCCAGATGGAAAGGAAGGTTACGGTTGTTTCTTGTGTTTCATACAACCTGAAATCTGACCGTGGGAAAATTCCAGCCTTTCAAAAAAAAAAACACCTTTATCTCTGATGCTGAAAAACCCAGATTATTTTGCCTGGGTGAAGAATGTGTGGATTTGTTGAGCTAGATTACGACCAACTACTCCTTCGAGCTCCTGGAGAGAGGCATTGCAAAGCTGATGGATATTTCCAAAGTTTTCCAGAAGAAGAAGTGCCTTTGTCTTTCCAACTCCTGGAATCTGCTGAACTGTGTGGAGCACAGACGGTTCCAATAACTTGGGACGTTTCTTACTTTGGAAAGGATTACTGGCTTTAGTTTGTTCGTGCACCTGAAACGAAAGTCAAATTCAGTCTGGCTGCTCTCTTGTGGTTTCCGGTCCTAAACATTGGCAAGTATTTCCAGGGGTGGGCTTCAAAAACTTTAGCAAGGGGTTCTCTGCCAGGTTGTTGGGTGGGCGTGGCCCAGAGGTGGGTTCCTACCCGTTCGCCCCTATTTGGTAGAACCGGTTCATCAAATCTACCGAACCGGTTAGAAGAGGTTCCACCAGTGGACCCGGAAAGCAGGCCACACCTACAGAAGAGGTTCCAAAGTTTTTTGAAACCCACCACTGGTCCTTGGAAATGACTATTCTACACTATCATGCTCATATTTATAAAACTCAGTGCCTCTGTGAAAGGTAAGGATGACTACTGCATTTGTGGTGCAATCAGAACATTGCGTGTGTTGAAGTTGTTTTAACGCAAACCAAAGATGCCTTTTAAAAAACAAGTTGACATCATATTCTTATGCATGCCAGTGCTGTGTGTGAGGTAATTTAAGGTGGTTCTGACAAGTGTCATCGGCATCTTCATATCCGGTCACATGGGGGGCAAGCCACTCCCACCCGGTCACATGGGCAGCAAGCCACTCCCACAAAGGAGGCCACACCCACAGAGTAGGTTCGAACAATTTTTGAAACCCACCACTGGCGTGGCCATGGTGTGTGTAGCCTAGTCGGCTTCCTGCACCATGGCGGTTGGGGGAGGAGTTTTTGCCCTCCCTGGAGGGCTTCCCTCGAGCCTCTGGGAGGGCGAAAACAGCCTCCCCAGGGTCCAGAGGCTGGAAACGACCCATTTCCGCCCTTCCCAAACTTCAGGTAGGGCTGTTTTTCGCCCTCCTCGAGCCTCCACATGGGCCCTGCATTTACCTGCATGCAAAACGGGCCATGTGAGGACTCCTGAGAGGGGCTGGTGGGACGGGGCCAGCTAGGAGTGGGATTTGGGGGGGTTCTGTGAACTGCACAGAATCTTAGCTAGAGAGTCTCCTGAACCCCTGCAAACCCCCAGAAGCCCATCCCTGAGTATTTCTCGACTGATGACAATTCATCCCAAAATGTATGTTGCTAAGTGAGACATTTGCTGAAATGTTTTGCTCCATTTTACAACTTTTCTTGCCACAATTGTTAAGTGAATTTCATTGCCGTTGTTAAGTTGGCAACCTGGTTGTTAAATGAATCTGACTTCCTCATTGACTTTGCTGGTCAGAACATTGCAAAAAGGGAATTGTGGGACCCTGGAACACAACAAACATCATAAACATGAACCAGTTGCCAAGCGTCTCAATTTTGATCATGTGACGATGGTTTTTTTTTTTTGCTGCAACGGTCATAAATGTGAACAATGGTCATGTCACTTTTTTCAGTGCTGCTGTTACTTTGACCGGCCACTAAATGAATTGTTGTAGGTCGAGGACTACCTGTAATTCAGTACGATATTTTTTGTTATATGGGGTGAGAAGTGCTTTGGACACAGAAGGAAAGTGGCACTTTGGATTGGTCAGGATCACAAACCAGCTGTCAGGTTTCCTAAAAATGCCCTAATTGATTCATGAATATCGAGCCAAGTTTCAATACAAAACTAGTCATTTATCAGGAGCACCATTAGGCAAAGCCTTTTCACAGTCAGAGCTAAGCTTTGTTTGAATTATAGCTGAACTTTACCCCTGTTCCTTCCCTCCCCTCAGTCTGTGTCATAAATCACATTCCCCAATGAGGTGCATCCCTCCCAAGCCTGCTGCAGTAATCTGAGATCTGACTTTAGATGAAAGTATGTGTGGAATGCACTCCGCCCCCTAATCTCTCACTATGGCAACTTTAGGAGTTGACACCAGCAGTCATTAAAGTATTTGCCTCTTTTTACTGGAAACAAACGTAGCTGGTTTAATGAGTCACAGGTATTGCATTCAAGGTTCTGAGCATTTTGAGGTACTTCCTCCAAAACTAATAGGAGTCAAACATCCCTACTTTCCAAATTATTTTGCCATCTCAAACGGCCTGCACTAGTTGCCGGTTGTCTTCTGGGTGCGATTCAAGGTACTAATTATGACCTTTAAAGCACTCCATGGCTTAGGCCCAGGATACCTGCGAGACCACCTACTGCCACCGGTAGCCTCCCACCGTCCAGTGCGATCCCACAGAGTTGGCCTCCTCAGGTTGCCGTCAGCCAGACAGTGTCGGCTAGCGACCCCCAAGGAGCGCCCCCAGGCTTCTCTGTGGGAGCGCCTTCCCTCTGGAATGAGCTGCCCCCGGAGCTTCGTATAATCCCTGACCTCCGGTCCTTCCGACACGCCCTAAAAAGTTGGCTTTTCCAGCAAGCCAGCCTGGCTTGAACAAAACAAAACAAATTATTGATTATTGTTAATTTTAATTGAATTTCTTTTTTAAATGTTATTGTTAATCTTAATTGGGTTTGTTTTGGATATTCTATTTGATTTTTTTAACTTTTGTAATATGTGTTTTTTTTTAATGTTGTACGCCGCCCTGAGTCCTTGGGAGAAGGACGGCATATAGATCCAATTAAAAAAACAAAACAAAAACCAGGGTCTGCCTAGACCAGCATTCTGTTTCCTGCAAAGCCACTTAAACATGAGAAGCTCTTGTACGCCGATTCTAATCTCAAGTCCACCTACTTTAAAACTGTCTGCTTTGAAAAGCATTGCTTGAGAGCCTGATAGCAGTGCAAACAGCTCTTGAAGGTACTTACCAATTGAGCAATAAGTTGAGCTGCTTCTTTTTGGCTGGCCACCGGAAGTAATGTCATTCCGAGTTCCAGAACGACAAATTTCTGCACATCTGGAAAATACTGGTTGCTTATTTGGGTTTTTTCAACTAATACAATCCCTTGAAGATTGCAAGCCTGGGAGAATTAGGAACAACGAGTAACGGGTATTAATGAGAGGGACAAACAGCCTAGAGCAGTGGTCCTCAGCCTGTGGGTCGGGACCCTTTTGGGGATCGAACAACCCTTTCACTGGGGTCACCTAAGACCATCGGAAAACACATATTTTCACAAAAAATACGGAAAACATAAAATAATTTTATGGTTGGGGGTCACCACAACATGAGGAACTGTATTAAAGGGTCGTGGCATTAGGAAGGTTGAGACCCACTGGCCTAGTGTAAGTTCATTGGGAGGGTTGGGAAAGTAAAAAAAAGGTGTGTTTTCTCCATTCTTTCTCCCCTACACTCCACTTAGCCATGCTGCTTAAAATCACTGGTTAAAGACTATTGTTTCCTCACAGATGAATACGAGAATGATTGAATGGCTGGGCTGACATCATTCAGATCTGTGCATAAAACAACCTTAATATACCATAGGTAACGATAAAGGTTCCTCTCACATATATGTGCTAGTCATTCCCAACTCTAGGGGGCGGTGCTCATCTCCGTTTCAAAGCCGAAGAGTCAGCGCTGTTCAAAGACGTCTCTGTGGTCAAGTGGACGGCATGACTAAAAGCTAAAGGCGCATGGAGCGCTGTTACCTTCCCACCGAAGGTGATTCCTACTTTTCTACTTGCACTTTTATATACTTTCGAACTGCTAGGTTGGCAGAAGCTGGGACAAGTAACGGGAGCTCACTCTGTTACACGGCACTAGGGATTCGAACCGCCAAATTGCCCAACTTTATGATTGACAAGCTTGGTGTCTTAGCCACTTTTTAAATACACCGTAATACACCATACATGGCCATTAATTCCTGATATTTTCCTGCAACAGTCAATTAGATATAGATGAACCAGTTAAAGCTTTCTCTGAGCCGAAGATAAATGCAGAGCCATGCCAGTTACTAAAGCAAAATATATTTTTGTTCTTCAAGCATTTTTAAGATCATTTCCAAAAGGGAACAGCAACAGAAGGAAAACACATTGAATCCTTTGATTAAGGATAAAAAGATAGTTCTTAAAATGGTAGATTTGAGTTGCTGGTATAATTATTGATATCAGTGCATGGTACTAAAGATTAGATTCTCCTTAAATTGTGAAGAATTGATCTAATGTTTTGCTGATATTATGTTCCTGAAAAGGATGATCCAAACGATACTTTCATAGGGTGCTTACATTTCTAAAACGAACAAGTCTTCTTTTGAAGGCATTTCCTGCCACCAGATCTGCTTCAGATAGGTAGAGGATGCAGCATCTGTTCGAAAGATGAAAGTCCACAAGTCCCAGACCATCTTCCAGTATAAGCTTAACTTTACCTTGAAAAGTGAGAAGCAAGGAAACTACAGTAACAACAAAACTACTGTGGGTACACAATTCTCATTTGAGTGAAACTCTGGCTGTGTTTACATATCCTGCCAAGTTTGATTTTAACATATTGTGTAAACCCAACCAATTCCATGTTTAAACAAACCATGCCTGAGCCAGTGGTGAGTTTCAAATTTTTTTTTAACCTACTCTGTGGGTGTGGCCTCCTTTGTGGGAGTGGCTTGCCGGCCATGTGATCTGGTGGGAGTGGCTTGCCGGCCATGTGTTTTTTCTCTCTCTCTCTCTCTTTTTTCTTCCTTTTGTCTCTCTGTCCCTTTTTCCTTTTTTTCTTTCATCTCTCTCTCACTTTTTCATATGTTTTTCTTTTTTTATTTATTCATTTTTCCTTTCTTTCTCTTTCTCTCTCTGTGTGAGTCTGTCTGTTTGTCTGTCTGTCTGTCTGTCTGTGAGAGAGAGAGAGAGTGGTGGGTTTCAAAATTTTTGGAACTTCTTCTGTAGGTGTGGCCTGCTTTGTGGGTCCACTGGTGGAACCTCTTCTAACCGGTTCGGTAGATTTGACGAACCGGTTCTACCGAACTGGTGTGAACTGGTAGGAACCCACCTCTGGCCTGAACACACACTGAAAATCAAGCTGTTGCTTTATCTCCAAGTTCTAAATAAATTATTCAGAAGAGAAAGCCAATGGTTTCAAGAGTGATAATTTCCAAGTATGTTTAGCCCTACAAAGTGACAATATGCATTTAAACCAGACTTTAACATCTGGCTTGCCATATTTCATTTATAGTATATAGAGCTGGCATTCAAATTAATGAGAATTTTAAAAAATCTGATAAAAATAATAAAATACTCCTTGTGATCTAGCGATATCTTCAGATTCTCCTAGCTTAATAAAATGAGACAACTTAGTTTTTCTGGCTGTTTAGACAACCTACCCTCCTTTGGGATGTTTAGGAAAGCTATAATTAAGAACTCCAGACCAGGGGTGGGCTGCTGCCAGCGTTGCTGCTGGTTTGCGGCGCGCATGCGCAGTTGACTAAATTGTTCTGCGCATGTGCAGAACATGAAAAGATTACTAAAAAACATGCTGGCAACGACAGTGGCGACTAGGGAACTGGTTCAGGGGCGTGGCCAGCCTGGGTCGCTGCCGGATATGCAACCAAGTCCAAAATACCACTACCGGTTCAGCCGAACTGGTGTGAACCGATAGCAACCCACCTCTGCTCCAGACCAAACCAAGATATTAAACTCATATTTTGTAGTGCAATTGATTCTTTGATTTGCTGAAAGCCATTCACGGGACTATCCTAGTTCAAGCCCCTCTCCCCACTCAACTATATTGAACACTCAAACACAGGCAATGCATCTGTCAGATTCCTTTTGCAAAATAAAAAAAGTGTTCACTGGAGTTGGGCGACCAATATATTTAAATAAATACGTTAGTTTAATTTTCAGATGGTAGGAGGATTTGTTGGTAAGCAAAATTCTATAATTTTACCAAAGTATGATTTACCTTGCATCTCCTGAGCAATTTGGGAACCCTTCCATTTCTCATTGCCAATTACATGGCCCAAAGGAACATTCCCAGCTCCTGCTTGGACTGGGGTGCTATCATTTGCCATTATTAAACTTCATTTGCACTTGTAAGGTTATTTGTCCTGCGCAAGAGAAAAAAACATTATTCTGAAAATGCAAAAAAAAAAAAAAAAGATACATTTCTCATTAATCAGGGATTACCCATGAAATCCAGGTGACTTCCAGCTGATGACTTTCCAGAGGGCTCTTTTCCCAGCCTCTGGAATGGAGGATTGGGGCCCCTGCTGGTTGCATGAAATTTGTTTTATATGCTGATTGGATCCACCATCTGTTTACTGTAGATTTCAGTGTTTATATTGCTTTACATTGTGAGTTGGCTAGAGTCAGCTTGGAATCGGGAGGTGCTGAAACTGACTAAGGCTGGAAACTCAACAAGGAGAGAAGCAACCTAGAACTAAGAAGAAATTTCTTGACAGTGAGAACAATTAATCAGTGGAATGGCTTGCCTCCTAAAAGTTGTGGATGCTCCATCACTGGAGGTCTTCAAGAAGAGACCAGGCAGCCATTGCCCAGAATGGTATAGGGTCTCCTATTTGAGCAGGGCGGAGAATAGAATTAGAATAAGAATAGAGCTGGAAGGGAGCCTGGAAGTCTTCTAGTCCAGTGTCTTTCAACCTTTTTTGTGCAAAGGCACACTTTTTTCATGAAAAAAATCACGAGGCACACCACCATTAGAAAATGTTAAAAAAAGTTAACTCTGTGCCTATATTGACTATATATAAAGTGTTTTTCCCACGGCACACCTTACACTATGTCACGGCACACTAGTGTGCCGCGGCACAGTGGTTGAAAAACACTGCTCTAGTCCAGCCTCCTGGTCAAGCAGGAGACCCTATACCATTTCAGACAAGTGACTGTCCAGTCTCTTCTTTAAAAACTTCAGTGACGGAGCGCCCACAATTTCTGCAGGCAAGCTGTTCCACTGGTCAATTGTCCTCACCGTTAAGAAGTTTCTCCTTAATTCCAGGTTGCTTCTCTCCTTGATTAGTTTCCATCCATTGTTCTTGTCCTGCTCTCTGGTGCTTTGGAAAAATAAATTGAACCCCCTCCTCTTTGTGGGAGCCTCTCAAATGGTTGGATTAGAAGACCTCCAAGGTCCCTTCCAACTCCGTTATTCTGCATTCCTTTCTGTTTTTCTGTTAGTCAATAGCCCATCTCTATGGACAAAGACCAGTTTAGTGCTATTAATAATTGACACGTATATGTGTGAATCAATGCAAAGCATTGTTCTTACCTTATCATTTAAAGATCCTGCACAGCAATCTCTAAGATCCTCCAGCGCCTTAAAACACACGTGCGAACGTGCCCATACACGCAAGCAAACCGAGAGAAGCTCCCATTCATCGCTTAGGCTCTTCCAGCTATTGCGAGTAGTTTCTGCTTCCGCCTTTTCCAAACAGCGCGCGGCAGCCATGACGCACTGCTGCCGCCAGCCAATCAAATCCCTTCTCTTTTTTTTCCTTTCCGCCTCTCCCGGAAAAAAATATAGTTCGCAAGGGGCGTGGCGGTTCCTAACGGACGCTGGTTGCTAAGGCGAAGGCAGCCTCAGTAAGGCGGATCCCAATTGGATAAAGCGGAACGTCGCAGCCAATCGCCTTGCGGCTAATTGCGGAGTGGTTGCGAGGGGAAGCGTCCTGTTCTTCGGGAGGGGAGGGGAGAGCCGCTCCCTCTAGCCGGCGTGGCCCGTTGTGTTTCCCAGCTTCGTTCTCGTTTGTTTGTTTTTCCTCAGCCTTTTCGCCCTCATGCCGTTTTATTTCAGGAGGGGCCGGAGAGGCCTGTTTGTGAGTATTTCCCTGAGGAAAAGTCGTGGGGGCGGGGGGAAGCGAGGAGGATGAGCCGGAGGCCCCTGATGGCAAGCGTGGCTCCGGTTCCCATGGCAACCAAGTGCCTGGCTTCTCCCGAGCATCCCAGGTTGGATCTGGAAGGAGGGATCCGAAAGGGAAACGGACTGAGCAAGGCTCCCCAGGGGAACAATGAAACAGCCTGCCTCTTGAAGTTGCGGGGGCTCCGTCGCTAGTAGTTGAA
This sequence comes from Thamnophis elegans, assembly GCF_009769535.1. Lineage (NCBI taxonomy): Eukaryota > Metazoa > Chordata > Lepidosauria > Squamata > Natricidae > Thamnophis > Thamnophis elegans. The sequence continues at coordinate 37,643,886 of NC_045554.1, forward strand.
TGCTGGACAGTTATTTGTCCAGAATGGTGGGAGGATTTCTGCCCTGGGCAGAGGGATGGACTAGAAGACCTCCAAGGTGCCCTTCCAACCGCTATGATTCAAGGGAGGCAGTCGAGAAAAGTTCCGTTCTTGATTGGCCTGGTTTCACATCATGAAGCATCTTTCTCCCTCTCTCTCTCTCTATCCTATCTATCTATCTATCTATCTATCTATCTATCTATCTATCTATCTTTCTCTTGCTCTATCGTATCCCCCCTCTCCCATGTATCGATCGATCGATCGATCTATCGTATCTCTATCGTATCTATCAATCAATCTTTCTCACTTTATCGTATTTATCATCTCTCTTCTTTCTTTATCGTATCTCTCTCTCTATCCTATCTATTTTTCTCTCTCTATCGGATCCCTCTCTCGCTTTCTTTCTCTCTATATATATCCTATCTGTCTATCTTTTTTCTTTCCCTCTATTGTATCTATCAATCTTTCTTTCTCTCGCTCTATTGTATCTATCCTATCTATTTATCTTTCTCTCTGTTTCTTTATCGTATCTCTCTCTTTCTCTCAATCCTATCTATTTCTCTCTCTCTGTCTCGCTCTGTCTGTCTATCTATCTATCTATCTCTATATCTATATCTATATCTATCTATCTATCTATCTATCTATCTATAAATATATATATATATATATATATATATATATATATATATATATATATATATATATATATATATATATATATATAAATATCTATTATATCTATCTCTTTCTTTCTCTCTATCATATCTATCTTACCTAGCTAGCTATTTCTAACTAACTAGTAGCCCTCCATCTGTATCTATCTTCTAATTGATTTATCAGCCTTTAAAACTAATGTCCGTAGTAATCTTTAACTGGAGAAAATGGTGCATCATAGGGCAAGAATTTGTGAACAAAGGCCCCTTTTATATGGGCTACTTTATGTAGCGCCTGGTCCTTTTACTTCTTAGGGAATGAAATTTGGGGAACTTACTGGGCTACTGCTACGGTCATATGACTCCCGTTATCAATGTGCTATGACAGCTTCCCAGCCACTTTTGCAATCCCTTGCTCCCAGCACTTGTCACCTTCCTGGTGGGAAGGGAAATGGAAGGAGGAATGCCCATGCATCCTTCCCGACACACACCACCACCCTGGGTGCCTTTTGTAAGCCTTGTGACCTCTGTATACCATAATGCACTTCCCTGATCTATGCTGCCTCCATTGCATGCTTTACCTGAACTATGCAGCACACCTGTATGCACTCCCCCCTGATCCACACAGCAATTTTTGAAAACCCTTCTTGACCCACCTGGTACTTTTCGTGAATCTCTGCTTGTCCTCCTCAACTCGCACCATCCCCTGTACCCTCTCCAACCCATGCTGCCCCCCACTCCACATGCTTTCTCTGACCCACACACAATCTCTCATGCGTTCTTAGGCACCCTTCCCAACCTGCATTGCCCCCCCCCCCCCCACGTGCCATATCCAATCCACCTGAATCTTTTGGTTACTTCTCTCTGACCAAGCCAAAGTTAGAGGACAAAAATCAAATATTGGTTCTGGGGTTGGTCCAAGAGGATAAGTCAGAGTTCTCGATTTGCATGTCTTGATAAATAAATGATGAAACTAACTAGGTATGTTAACTGAATTTGGTAGAAGGAGGAGTAGATAGCTATGAGCGTTCATGGAGATTCTTATAGAAACATTGTCAGTTGAATCTAGGGAAATTATATAAACATCACCAGCAACTTTGTTTTCTGAAACAGAATAGCTGTTTTATATAGAATAGGATGCTTTCTACAAAGAAGGAACATTTCAAAAATTACATTGTAACTCAAGAATCAAATGTGTGCGAAAATAAATACATAGAATAGTATAAGAAAAGTTACAATAGGTAGCCACAGAAATAACTATTATTTTTGTGGGGATATGGTTGTTTTGCGCATCACCTTCAAAACCATTTAGGCTTGCCGCCGACATTAATTTGCATGTACATGTTCCTCCCTTTCATGTTGTTATTCCTTGTGCATGTACCTTTTTCTGTTTCTCCATTGTGTTAATTCAATCATTGCCAACTAACTTTATTTTAAATTGTTTAGAAACATATAGCTCATGGCCTGATCCCTGCAGCTACCATAGCTCCTAAACCTGCTGTCCCCCGCACCCCTCCCCCTCGTAGTCCAAACCCTTCTCCAGAAAGGCCCAGGTAGGTTTTTTCATCTCTTGATTTTCAGTCATGTAATAGAATTAATATTATTAATGGATATTTGAATATGCAGAATGGCTTTATTTTGCCTGTACATTTGTATGCACCAGACGTATGTATGATTACATTGGAAAGAGAAATGGTACCACATATTTGCATGTTATATAATTTTAAAGAGGTTTTCGGCAGCATTGAACACAGTCTACTTTATAGTATAAATGTGGTTATTTATTTATTTATTTATTTATTTATTTATTGTTTGTCAACAAGTACAAGGAAACAAGTATGAAAACACATGAAAAAATGGCACAAATAAATGGATATAAATAAGCAAAGCATAGCCATAAACATCTAAAAAGAGTACATATAAATGGGACAGTAGGACAGGGATGGTAGGCACACTGGTGCGCTTATGCACACCCCCTTAGGGACCTCTTAAGAAATGCGTAAAGTCTGCAGTAGACAGTTTAAGGTAAAGGGTATGGAGGTTAGAAGAACTAACAGGATCAGGGATGGTGTTCCACCCATTTACTACTCCATTGCTGAAATTGTTTTTCCTACAATCAAGATTAGAAAGGATTAGATTTAGTTTGTACCTATTGATAGCCCTTGTGTTATTGAGGTTGAAGTAAAAGTAGTCATTAACAGGTAGTACATTATGGCATATTATCTTGTGCACTAAGCTCAGGTTGGAACGTAGATGGCGTAGTTTAAGGTTATCCAGGCTTAAACTTTCAAGCCTGGTGTTAGCTTGTCTTTTGGAATAGGGAAAAAATAAGACTCCCTTCCAAGAATTTACAGATCATAGCCAGCTTAATATTATAATACGAGCTGCAGCTGTGTTCTTATTATTTTTGTAGAGATTCCGACTCCTTCCATCACTGACAAATGTTGCTTTATTACAGCCGATAGCAATTATGCCTCCATCACTATCCTGATATTTGGCACTTTTGAAAGGTGATTGTATTGGCCCATTGTTGCATCAGCTGGAATCCTCCTTTGCATGGCAGCATTGGGGAGCACGTGCATATGCAATAAAATGCAGATGGAGATCGATAGAGTATAAATGCAAGTGCAGCTGAAAGTAGGAAATGTGGCTTCCCCCAGTAAACTTTGCATTGCGGGTGAGATTAGAGTTTAGCTTACTAAAATTAAAAAAGAATAAATTTAATGGATTGTTTTCATTACTCAAAACAATGATATGGTATTATGGGTCAGTATTAAAGCTGTCATTGATTAATCTTTATTTCCTGTGGGTTTTGACTCAATTAAATCCAACAGTGGATTTAATAGATCCAATATAGGTGTACAGCAGCACTTATACATTACTTAACACAGTTTCTATTTCTATTGTAGAGAAATATTGCTTCTTTTGTTGGGTGTGCATTGTGGGTGTTTCTCTATTATTTCAGACAGTTGAAACGATATCATGTTTTAACATTTATAATGCATATGTTGAGGGGCAGGGGTGGGTTCCGGCTGCTGCTACTGCCAGTTCCCTCAGGGACGCGCCATACATGCACATGATGTGTGATATGCGCGCATGCGCAGTACTAAAAAATGCTTCTGTGCAAGCGCAGAAGCCAAAAACAAGATGGTGCCACCTACTGTGCCCCCGAGAGAACTGGTTCGGGGGTGTGGCAGGGCAGGGTCATTGTCAATTCCAGCGACCCAGGCCGCCAAGTTACTACCTACTCGTCCGAAGTGGTCCGAAGCGGTAGGAACCCACTTCTGTTGAGGGGCCTCAGTACAACCTGGACTCTCTCCCCCATGTAAACAGTCGCATAGCCTATTGAAAAATAGCTATATATAAAGCTAGCTATTGAAAGGAAAGTACTAGATACAGGAAGCAATTGTATTAAGATTTATGTTTTATTTAATTTAACTTTGATTTTGAACTCATTATGATTAAGTATTTTACCTTATCTTATCCCAGCCTCCTGATCCATGATTATTATTATTATTATTTTTTCCCCAGGTCTGCTTTAGCAGCCGCTATTCTTGTGACGACCTTAACTGGACGAACGATTGCCCTCCCTCAGCCTCGTCAGCGATCTCTTTCGGAAAGTGATGCCAGCTACTTGCAAGATCAGGAAGACTGCATTGAACCATATGCCACCATCACTGAGCTACGAATGAGGTAGAAAACATTGCCCGTTTTGGCTCACCTAATCCGTTTGGTATAAAATAATTTATAGTTCTTGTTTTATGGTGTTTTAAGAAAGTTTTGTGTATTTCTTAAAACACCATAAAAAGCTTTCTTTGAAAACCACTTCTGATTCAAGATTGGCAAACATTCAGAAGAAATGTCTGACTAGTAAAAACATTAATATGAGAAGCACTGTGGATTTTTAATTGCCCGTAAAGTAGGAAGTAAAGGATGCGGTGGCTGAGTGGCTAAGACGCTGAGCTTGTCGATCAGAAAGGTCAGCAGTTGGGTGGTTCGAATCTCTAGCACTGCATAACGGAGAGCTCCCATTTCTTATACTTGTACTATATTTTCTGCTTATAGTCCAAATTGGAAGAATCATGCATCTGAGAGTTGTGAGGATGACATGGATACATTTGCTTCTGACACAGAGAAAGAATCGGATCCCGACCATCAAATTATTGATAAAAAAGAAAACATGAGTCATGAGATTATGTATGCTACACCACATAAAATCAAACAGGTAAGCTTTCAACATTTTTTCTTTTAGCTATCCGAACACAAATTATAAGACTCCCCAGTCCTTGTTGTTTTCCCTGCAAATTTTCTATTATGCGGTCCTTTGGAGATTGGAATGTTCTTTTTTAAAAAAAATAATCATTTCTATTTTATTCAAAATGAAATTTATTTTGTAAATAAATACAAAATAATGAGTAACGGAGTGAACTCCCATTACTGCTCCCAGTTTCTGCCAACCTAGCAGTTCGAAAGCAGGTAAAAAATGCAAGTAGAAAAATAAGGATCACTTTGGTGGAATAGTAACAGTGTTTAGTCATGCTGGCCACATGACCATGGAGACGTCTTCGGACAGCGCTGGTTCTCCGGCTTTGAAACGGAGATGAGCACCGCCACCTAGAGTCGGGAACAACTAGCACTTATGTACGAAGAGAACCTTTACCTTTACATATACATCATACAGTCTGTTGTTGGCTCATTTTGAGCATGAGGGATGCTTTCACAGGACATAAAAGACTCAGGAGACTGCAGTTTGTTATTTCTTGTTTAATGTGTATTCAAGCACACATATTGCATCCGCTTATCCTATTTGTCCTTTGATGTGTTTCTGGTTTTCTTCTTTTTGATCAGTGTCCTGTTTTATAATGACATCAGCTGCTTAGAGCCTTTTCGTAACATCAATTTCCATAAGTGAACTTTGAATTTATGTATAAGGTGTATTGCAATATTTTTTACTTAGGAAAATCTCCCAGTATCTTCTAGTGCCAATGGTGAAGAAGATTCTTCTGTCTGCGAACCAAGTTGTCTCATCCAGCCAAATGTTCAGGTTGAAGGTGAGAAATGAGCATTAGGATTAAGGAGAAGATAAATGTTTCTACCATCTGCTTCCCACCATTAGTATAATGTGTTGTTTGATCTAGCACCATAGTTGAGACTGGATATTTTTTCCCTGTATGTGGGGGAAGGTTGCATAGTTGACAGTGAGAAAGAGAGAATCTGAATCTAAATGAACAAGACAAGGATGATTACTTCTTACATGTATTCCTTTTCATCTTTTTCCCTGCACAGAGCAGAAAATAATTTTTTTAATTTAAAAATAAAAGCACAAACCTCCATTTTCCTAATCTTTTACACTTGCTAAGATATTTATTTAAGATAAAGGTGGAAAAATTAGAAACTAAACAAGATGAAACTAAACGGATCGTGAAAGCTCCAGCTTCATTTAGAGCATTGCATTCTATTTGATATATTTCTCCTTTATACCTTAACAACAAACACATTTTTATATTACAGAAATTGAACATCCTGGAGTGAGGTTTCAGGTAAGCACAGCATAAAAATTATGTTCCATGATTTCAGTTAAGGACAGATTTATGTCTTCTCATTTGATATTTCTTTAAGAAGTTCAGGAAAGATTATATGGTCTTTTCCCTCCAGTTCTGTTCATCCTGTCCTCTATGATAAAAGTTGTAGAAAGGCTCTTGGAATTTCAAACTCACTTACACCTCCAGGGATAGTGGTTTCCTTCTATTCTACACCTATGTCTCTACAGCAGTGTTTGTCAACTTGGTAACTTGAAGATATGTGCACTACATGCAGGCTGGAAAATTCTGGAAATTGATCTTCAGAGATTTTCATCTTCAAGCTGCTAAGGTTGAAAAACATAGATTTTAGAAATATCTTACTATGATAGAAGACGCAGAGTCCTCCAATTAGCTGGAGTTGGGTGAAAGACTAAATTGCTTGCCTTTCATTTTTATTTGTCCTTTTATGCATTGTTCATTTTTATTTAAGTGATTGAATCTGGAAATTAAAAAAAAAAAATTAAACCAACTTTTGAAATTAGAACTAAAGAACATCAATTTTTAAATGTTTGGTGTATGCCTTCTGGAATAGTTGCTGTTATTTTGCGGGTGAAAATGTGGGATCCTATTAGGTTAAATATTTTGTTCCATTTCTAGGGAGACCACTCAGATGAAACTCCCCTGAATGAAAAACCGCCTTCGTCTTCAGGTACAAACTCTCTAAATTTAAGTTTAGTGTAAATGAGCTGTGTTGGCTTCTACAGAATAGGTTGAGTGTAGTTCTGAGCTATAATGTAACCTAACAAGAACTTGGGACTTGTTTTCTTTCCCCATGTCTTCCTAGACAGTCATGAGGAGGAGTCCAAAAACTGTTGTTTTATTTTCAAATAATCATTACTTGCCTTCAAATATTACTGACACTGGAAAAGTTGTAGCTCAAATTAACAGAACAGTTACTAGAAGCAAGCCAACTTTAAGCCCATGGTTAACATAAGCTACCCTTGAGATTTGCCTATATTGCTAAACTCTGGAATCTAAAATGGAAATGGAGGAATTTACAGAATTTTGATTTCATTAACAAATTGGTTTCCGCAATTCCTATAACAAAATGAATCTTTTCCTGGGATCCTATTATAGCTACAGAGGACAGCTGTGAAATCCTAGAAAAAGTTAAAGCTGCTTTAAAGAGTTGCTATGAATGCTATAAAAATATTGTATGCTCCCTGCAGTGTTCCCCCCACCCCCTGCTTTTAACTCCATAGTACTTCATTCTGTATGTTTTGTATTAATGATAGTTCCTGCATTGGATATACATCTAGTCTCACTATAAGACTTTTTAAGGGTGAAGAAACAGTAAATTGTTTCCCACAAAATAAAAACATAAAAATCTGTTGCTGTTTGCAATTGAATTAAGATATGTCTTATATAACTTTTATAATTATTAAAACATATCTTCAAGCTATTGGAGTGGATTAAGTAATCATTTCCGTTGAAACAGAAGCCTTATCATCAATACAAAATGCCTGCTTCTAAATAAAGATTCTTAGAGTCAGCCGTTTTACCCAAAGGTTTGCATATATTTATGTGACTGATCAATATTTTATTTCATTTCTTGGGTAGATGCAGTCCTCCACAGAAAACAGGAACAGATGGTTCTCCCCAGAGAGAAGTTCCAGAAATTAAAAGAGCAACATTGGCATCTCAACAATGCGAACCAGACCTTATTTTCTGAACTGGAACAGACAAAGCAGTTAATGAAGGAACTCCAATTAAAAATTAAGAAATTGGAAAAAGAGAACATGCAGTTGAAGGAAAAGCAGAATTCCCACAGTGAAGGTGCCAAGGAATCTATTTTCTTTAAATATAATTTAAATTGTGTTCATGTGGGAGAGAATAAAACTAGATATGTGGGAATCGAGGGAAGAATGGTTGAACTTTATCATTCTACATGTACCATTAAGAGCCGAGGTGGCACAGTGGTTAGAGTGCAGCACTGCAGGCTAATTCAGCTGACTGCTAGCTGCAGTTCAGCAGTTCAAATCCCCCCGGCTCAAGGTTGACTCAGCCTTCCATCCTTCCAAGGTCAATAAAATGAGGACCCAAATTGTTGGGGGCAATATGCTGACTCTGTAAACCGCTGAGAGAGGGCTGTAAAGCACTGTGAAGTGGTATATAAGTCTAAATGCTAGCGATATTGCTATTATTTAATATATCTGGCAAGCTTAGGAAAGATATTGGGAAAATGGTAAATTAGAATGTATTTAACTGGAACTTATTGAGATGATGACAGAAACAAATGGTAATTTTTTGTATCATATTTTAGAAAGTACGTTAGAAATTCATCAGTACCTAAAAAAAACTGAGTTATTATCGTATGACTTTCTCCCCCTCCAGTATTTGTGTTCTAATAAATGCATTTCTGAATGAGCGGGTCAATTAGATTGCTTGGGAAAAAATTCCCATGTTACTTGGGTTCCTCTGCTGGGTCCAGGGTTGGGGGGGGGGGTTGTTTTTGTTTTTGTAGATCCACTTGAAAGTGCTTTTATGCACTTACCTCGGATCTTGAGGCTGGCAATTAAAGTACACTGATCTAACTTGTCATTCCAGTTTCCCCCCTCAGGATAGGATTCTTTGAAGCATGTCATAAAATATCAAGGACGTTTGAGCAGGTTGCCTTTGATGGCTTCATCCTCCCCAAAATGAGGACATCATCATCACATGTCAGTTGTAATGGAACACACTGCCCTTTATTCTCACTAGGTTTAGGCTATTTTTTAAACATAATTTCCAAAATATACATCCAGGCAGGTTTGATTCTGGGCCTAGGTGTGGGTTTCTAAGGGTCTTATGCAGAGATTATTTTTTTCATCATCTTCTGCCTGATCCTTTAATTGGATATACCTAGTTTTTTCTTCATATAAAATAGCTACTGTTACCTGTGGTCCCAAGTTACATCCATAGATTTTGTCATTCGGTCCTTTGGATTTGCATTATATTTTATAGTCTGCACAATTTGTAGCCTTCATGATTTATTCCCGACTGAATGCCCATGAATCTTCTTGTTTATACAATCTCAGACTAGAAGCAAACTAGGCATATTAAATTGCCATATATACTGTAGCTGCTGAATTGCCTTTTGTTTGGGGATTCCTAGTTGTACAGGTGAATTTTAAATAGTTTTACGGAATCACCATACCTTTAAAGCAAAGTTCCATTTTATTATACAGCATTCAGCTTCAGTTAGTTTTTGGAGATGTTTTAGCAATATGCACATCATTATAAAATGTAATCTGCTTTTTCTTTTTTCTTTTCTTTTTGTATTAATCCAGAGGAAGGCACGGAATTACTGCTGTTAAGACAACAAGCCCAGGAACTAGTAGATGAAAATCATAGTTTGAAAATGACTGTTCATCGCTTAAATGCAGAACTGAGTCGTTATCAAACAAAGTACAGACCAATTTCACCCAATGAGGTAATGTTCTCTTTCAAGATGGTTTATAATATAGTATCTTTAGTGTTCAAGCATTCCCAGTTTATTGGTTTTAGTTTAAAAAAGACATTTAGCTAATCTTTAGCACTCTTATCCTTTACTGCAATGTTCTAGGTTGCGTATCATATACCCTCCTTTCCAATGTGACCACAAGAAAGGCTTTCAACATTTTCCTCCATGTTGTTGTTATTGTTAGTTGCTGTTATTTTTAATAATACCTTTTCCCATTATTGTAATTTTGCAGCCATTTACAACAGAGCTTCCATCACCCACCTTCCATCACCCACATGATAAAACTAAAAATGTATAAATTTAACAGTTATTAAAATAGAGAAGAGAAGAAAAATGTAACCAAACACCTGTTTTTAATGCAACATTAATACAGAGAAATGATAAATCTCAAAACAACATTGGACCCCAGAAAAACTAGACACAAGTACAGTTTTTGCCCCTGTGTCATCACTCTGCTAAATAACTAATTCCCAAAACACAGTCAAACTATATAGTAAGGCTGTATTGCTATTCTTCTTCTTGTCTTTCTTATTATCTATCTCCTTTTCTACTTATGACTATAACTTTGTTGCTTGTATCTTTACGATTTACATTGTTTTATTTAGTTTTCTAGTATGATTTATGTTGATTGCTTATTTAGCATCCTATGACTATCACTTAGTGTTGTAGGTTATGATTTATGATGAATGTATTTTTATGATGACTCTGATCGTGATTTATCTCCTATAGTTTTATGTGCACAGAGCTTATGTACCAAAGACAAATTCCTTGTATGTCCAATCACTCTTGACCAATAAAGAATTCTATCTTTAGCAGGTGCCTCAAAGTTTAGTTATAGTGCCAATTATATACTATAATTTTGTAGCATTTCATGAATTTCTGGACAGAGAGCATTCCTGTAATGGTATGTGGGAATGACCTTGGGATACAATTAGGCAGAGACATGGCCAAGGTGATGTCAGATAAAAGGCATCTGAGCTTCTTGCCTTGCCTGAATTGGGCAAGTGGTTAAGTGGCTGTATCTCTTTGACCTGTCTCCCAAGGTCATGTACCATTACAATCCCAGAGTTCACTGCTGTCACACTGAGATTCTGGTTCTCAGCATCCAATGTTGGTGATCAAACCAGAGTGTAATGAGGATAGAAGTTCCTGTGTATCCTGTTTATTGCTCATCCTCATTATGTCTTGACTCTTTAAAGTAGTGGTATCTTTTTTTCAGACAAAAGTCTGAAAATGGGTTCTCTGCTTTAACCAACAGGGGAGATAACTATACTTGCTTAACCACTCAGTTATTTCTACTAAATCATTTACAAAGCATATACACTCTTTATGGTTGCATCTTTGCTTAATAAAGATTATTCATTATAGTTTTTGTTCCTTTCCACTTTCAATTAATTTTAATAGGAAATTAATTCAGGTGTCAAAAGTTTTGGTTATATTAGTCTGGTTGTGATCTTTTTTTTTAAACTAGACTTCCTTAATACATAGGTACGTGAAGTTGTTGGTGCAAATCTATCTTATATTTTTACTACCTTAGGGTGTAAAGATTGGAAGCCTGCCAATGACAAAGCCAATACCCCCATGGCTGGTAAGTAACAAGTTAACCATTTTCATTTTATAGCACCTGATAGGTTCACTGTTATCTGTTTCCAAATTGTAGATAATTAATTACCCTATTGACATCTTAAAATAAAACATTAAAATATTGTTATCTGATTAGATAACCTTCACTAAAAATGTTTAAAGTCTAATGCTACTGTATGTTTTAGTGGATTGAAGTTTCCTTCTTTATTTCGTTCAGCTTGACATGAAATATTTATCCCCTCTCCTGTTGGCATATGAAGACCGAATGAAAGAAAAGGAAGAGTTGATTCTAGAGCATGAGGCAAGTTAACAGCTCTGTATTTTAAAGTCTGTGCAATTATTTTTGCAAGTCAGTGGTGACAAGTGTTCAAATATACAATACGATAGAAAATAAAATACTTGTTTCTCATACATAAAAACTAAGTGGTCAAGGAAAATATCAGACTGTTTTCTTTCACTTTAGGAGAGCTATAGTCCAAGATTTATCACCTAATCTGCTGTTTAAGAGGGACTACTCTTAAATAACACTCTCTCACACACACACGATCCTATAATCTCTTGAACTGGGTGACTGAATGGAGGTGAGCATTTACTGGCTGGATTCCCTTCCTGATGCCTGTGCGTATCTGACAGCAGATATTTTCTCTTTCCATCCAGAGAAAGAAATATATGCCGCTATCTACTACCTCACAGCCTCCTGATTGTGAAACAAAAGCTCCACCTCTAGGCCACCACATCTCTCACCTAGTCTTAAATTTTATATAAATGGACCTTATTTCCTATCCTCAATTAGACCCTTATCACTTTTTACAAAATTGACTGTTTCCTTTCTGTTAAAGTCCACATTATATTTATATTTATAATATAAACTCTGTTTCTAGTAGACAAATGTGATTATCTGTTAGGATATTCAAAAAGACAGTATATTTTTCTGTAAAAAATATCTCAACTCAATGAATCCCGTATGGATGATCTTCCCAATTGGAGAATCAGATTCGTATCTATTGAATTTACCATGGGGAATATATGTTTTGTTTTGCTTTTCCTTCAGGAAAGCATGAAGATGTTTAAAGCACAAGTGGAAGCAGTCGTGAAGGAAAATGAGCAGTTACACCAAAAATTAACTAAAAATACCGGTACTTTTATTAGTACCAAAAAATGGTAAGGGTACTATTATTTGAACCTGTTAGATAGTTCCTTTGTTGTAATTTGTTTATAAAAACCGACACAATGACTTTTAGTTATATTAAATGCTGTAAAATTCAACAATGTCTAAATAAGCAGAAATGGTATGATTAGTATACATTATATTGCATTAAGCTTAAAATAACTATTGCTATTTGGTTATTATTAAGTGGCTATATTTTTTTTAGTGAAAACCCCAATATATCTGATAGCAGAACAGAAACAACACATGCCAAGAATACTTTTCTAAGAGAAATACCAGACTTTGCCTAGAAAAATGTAATTGTTCAGAATTTAGCACCTATATCTGTGATGGTGAACCTATAGCACACGTGTCACAGGTGGCATGCAGCGTCCTCTGTGGGCACAACGAGCCGTAGCCACAGTTCAGCTCTGCTGTGCATGCATGTGCACCTCCCACCATCCAGCTGGTTGTTGGGTCTTTGCTGCGCATGCGCGGGGTGGCGTGTTTGCATGCTGGGGGGCAAATGCACATGCACGAGGGGATGCGAGATCGGGGGACTGCGGGAGGCATGTGCGCATGTACGGGGCTGGGGTGCATGCACATGGGCTGTGTACGCATTGCATTTTGGGGGTTCGGGCACATGTGAATGCATTTGCACACTTTGGCCATTCAGTCAGGAAAAGGTTAGCCATCACTAACCTACATAGAGATTTCTCCCATAGAACACATATATTCTAAATGCATTTTGGTTTATTTTATTATTTCCATTTCTTATTTTGAACTCTGCAGAAAGGTTTCAGTGCTATTTCAAATTTCAAATCAATGTTCCTTTACAGGCAGCATTTGCAAAGTCAAGCCAAGCTTGTCCTGGAGGAAAATAGGGTATTAATGGAACAGCTTAAAATACAAGAAACCAAAATAAACGATACCATCAATCAACATGTTAAAGAAGGTGAAATAAATTTATCACTGCATGCAACAAATGTGAATAGAGAGAGAGATCAATTTTACCTCCAAAGGTAAAAGTTTTGTGAACCTGTTTAGAATTAACGGTGTTGATAATCAGTGGCTACTCTCAATTCAGCCATGAAACATTTTCAGATTTATTTTGCTTTGTAAAAATTAATAAAATGTTGCAGTAGTTGATGATTTAATCTTAATATGGTGCACATTCAGGGTTCATCGTGGTGAAATGAAACATGGCTATCAACCAGAATGTGAAAAATCTAAAATAAATAACATTGTGTGGTGCATATGTTCGTATTCATTTGCAAGTCAGTCTCATTAGCAATATCAAAGGGACAAAATAAAAGTTTAGACGTAGAGACAGTTATTATTTCGCTGTAGTTACTAGTCCTGAGTATTTGCAGATTTAATGAGATTTATATTTGACAGCAGCTTAACAAGTTGCACTGACATTACAGACTTGCGGAAAGGAAGATTTTGTAGCTGACAGGACAGGACAGGATAGGATAGGATAGAATATAGAGTAGAGTAGAATAGAATAGGATAGGATTCAGAATAGAAGAACAGGAATAGAATGGAATGGAAATAGGAATAGAATAGAGCTGGAAGGGACCTTGGAGGTCTTCTAGTCCAACCCCACGCTCAAGCAGGAGAACCTATACAATCTCAGACAAGTGACTGTCCAGTCTATTCTTACAAACCTCCAGTGATGAAGCACCCACAATTTCTAAAGGCAAGGTATTCCAAGCAATTAATACTTCAGATTAACGTGTAAGAATTACTAGATTGGAATCGAAAAGCATCCATATGAACAAAAATTGTGATCTGATTTTTTTCTGAGAATAATTTTTCCCCCAACTTTTTTGGGGCGATTCATAATTTGATCTAGTTTCCAAACTGACCAAGCAGCTCGTTACTCTGGAAACCGAAAAACAAAACCAAGAAGTGGAGATGCAAGAATGTCAGAAAAAGCTGAAAGAATTACGCTCCGCAAACAAAGAATTAAAGGCCAGAATTAGCGATTACATAACGGCAGAGGAGCACGTTGCCTTGGAAAACAAACTTAGAAAGTAAGTATCTGATGATTAAAGTCCCATTCCTCTCATTGGCTTTTATGTATTTTTTTACAATACTTTGCCATTTCCATGTCTATGTGTTACGTTTTCAGCTTTCGATTTCGTGAAGTGGGTTCTTACTGTATGCCAAATATTTTAATTTAGTGAGTGAATGAATGAAGTGCCATGGTTGTTGTAGCTGCAAGCTTTTAACATTTGCAGCGATAGCCTTGTCATCAGAAATATGTAATTTTTTTCCCACTACTGAATCAACCGTAATTGATTTGTTCATTTCTACAAGTTATGAAGACGGATGCCTTTGGTTTACCGCCCAATTTTCATTATTATTTCTATAGCCAATTGCAGATGGAACAGGAAAAGAGGGAGATGGAGACCCAGGAACTGGTGAAAAAATTGAACTCTGTCCAAGCGGAAACAAAGAGCCTCTTTCTCGAGAAAAATGACCTGGTGGCAGAAAACAAGGCTTTAGAGGCTGAGCTGGAAATGGCACAGAAGACGAAAAGGTTTACTTTAGTTTGGTTCTTGTGCTTTTGTCTCCCTTTTGCGGCCTCTCAAAAAGGTAGCTTTTGGTAATTGGATGTGCAGATGGCCTGTGTCCTTTAAAGTACTGAAAGCTTTTTAAGGCTGAATTTCATGTAATCATCAAAATAAAGCTAATACCGTATTTTTCGGAGTATAAGATGCTCCGAAGTATAAGACGCACCTAGGTTTTGAGAAGGAAAACAAGGGGAAAATATCTGCCTCTGCCTCCCAGCAATTTGCCTCCTTGCAAAAAACAGTACAGACAATATACAATGTTTGTAGTGTTATATTTCAGACTATACTTGTACAGAGGCTGTTAAAATTGATGTGCTTTCTGGAAGTATAGTTCTTCTCTGCTATTTAAAAGAAGATACAATAGCACTGGGCCCCTTCAGATCAAGCATTTATTTTAAAAAGCTTCTTCATTTTGTTAAGTTGTCTAGAACAATAATAAAGCAGTCTGTAAAAAATAAGTCTAATAATTCGAACATTCTATAGGCATTTATAGTTGTTGACTTACCTCCTTGCAGCAAACAGCCTGATTAGCATAAGAAAAAAAAATCTGCCTCCCAATAATTTCCCACCTGGAGTAAACAACAAGTTTCACTTTCAATTTCTCCCCATCATCAGCTGTTACAGGCTGCAGGGATTGCTATAGCTTATTGAAGCCTCCTCAAGCCCCCGTTTGCTGCAGAGATGTAAATTGCTGGGAGGCAGAGGCCAAAAGGTTGGGGCTGGTGGGTGGGTGGGGTTACATTCAGTGTATAAGACACACCCACATATTCACCCTCTTTTGGGGGAAGGTGCGTCTTATACTCTGAAAAGTACTGTATTTGTTTTAAATTAGGGTCATCTCCAAAGTCATCACAAGTGAGAAAAAATGTTTTAAAATGTCATCTTTCTCTGTCATTGTCCCCTTGGTCCACTACTTTTCTTCCTTTACGCAGGTCGTCCTCAACTTAACAAATGTTCATTTAGTGACCATTTGAAGCTACAGCGACACTGAAAAATGGGGCTTATTATCGTTTTTCACACTTAAACTGCTGCAGCACCTCCAAAGTCATATGATCCAAATTTGGATGCTGGGCAACTGACTCTTATTTATTACAGCTGCAGTGTCCCGCAGTCACTTTTCGAGACCTTCTGACAATGGGGGAGACAGATTCAATTTACAGTTGTGTTACTAACTTAACAACTGTGATGATTCGCCTAACAGCTATGGCAAGAAAGGTGTAAAATGGGGACAAACTCACTTAACTGTCTCACTTAGCAACAGAAATTTTGGGCTCAATTGTGATCATAAGTGGAGTAGGTCTGGCATTTTCCTTACAGTCTTTTCCCAAAGCCTACTACTGGTACTTTTATTAATACCAAAGAATGATAAGCGTACTATTATTTCAACCAGTTAGATACCGGTAATTTGTTTCTGGTAATTCGTTTATAAAAAGCTACACAATGACTTTAGTTATATTAAATCCTGTAAAAATAAAAGTATTCTGTTTCAGTGGACATTTGATAACCTATTCTTTGAATCTTTTTGTTGAGGTGCTAACCCAAGTATAATTTCCTGCAATTTCTTTGTGAGTCTCGAGTCCTGATATTGAATTAAAATAAAATGGAATTGCTCCCTAAGAGATTTTTCTGCCTTTTGTCAAAACCACCCAGGCGGTCGGAGAAGAAGATCGGTCTTCTGAAGCAGCACTTGGAAGAAACAATGGAAAAGGAGATGGCTGCCCACCAGTATCTAGTGAATATGATCAGCTTGGCAGAAAATATAACTCAAGAACGCGATCAGCTTTTAAACCTGGTAATCAAACGAGGGACGGGGTGGCTCAGTGACTAAGACACTGAGTTTGTTGATCAGAAAAGTCGACAGTTTCAGCAGTTCAAATCTCCAATGCTGCATAATGGAGTGAGCTCCTGTTACTTATCCCAGCTTCTGCCAACCTAGCAGTTCGAAAGCATGTAAAATGCAAGTAGAAAAATAGGAACCACTTTGGTGAGAAGGTAACAACATTCTGTGTGCCTTCAGCGCTTAGTCATGCTAGCCACATGACCATGGAGACGTCTTTGGACAGTGCTGGCTCTTCGGCTTTGAAACGGATATGAGCACCGTCCCCTAGAGTCGGGAACGAGTAGCACATATGTGCGAGGGGAAACTTCACCTTTAATCAAACGAATCAAAGATACATTTAATTTATTTAAGGAGCAAAACCCTGGGTAACTTTGGGCCAGTCACTCTCTTTCTCAGCCCAACTCACCTCTCAGGGTTGTTGCAGGGAAAATAGGAAGAGGAAGCTTTGTGTTCACCACCTTGAGCTATTTGTAAAAAATAATGAAGGGGTCAACTCCTAAAATTGCCATGGTGAGGAAAGTGGGGGAGCACATTCCACGGATACTTTCGGCTAGAGTTGGGTCTTAGATTACTGCAGCAGGCTTGGGAGGGGTGCACCTCATTGGGGAATGTGATTTATGACACAGACTGCCAGGAGAGAAGGAACGGGCAAAGTTCAGCTATAGTTCAAACCAAGCTCAGATCTGACTACAAAAAGATCTTGCCAAATAAATGACTAGTTTTGTTTTGAAACTTGGCTCAAGATTCATGAATCAATTAGGGCATCTTTCGGAAGTCTGACAAAAGTCAGGATATAAATAAAGAAATATATATTGACTAAAATGACCTCAAGAAGCTGGTTTTATGAAGGACCTCTGGATAATATCCTAGGAAGCTTTTGTCAGCTAGATAACACTGGGTAAAGGATTGTGATTTCAAGTAGGTTCTTTTCCGTAGGCTCTGAACTGACCTGGGAACTTAAAATTTAGTAGAATAAACTTTCCCCCCTAAAGAGGAAAATCTTTTGAGAACTCACAAATGGCTTTTCCGATTTCCCTAGGCCAGTTGTTTGGAGAAAGAGAAGCACGGCACTCTCAACAAAATAATAGAAGGAAATGTACGTCTAGGGAAATTAGAAGAGAAAGTCAAGGTAAGAGCATCCTTTTAAATATTTGTGGGATGTACGGTACAGTGATATCTGTTACTGATTTTTCAGGGCAGAATCAGAAACGTAAGTGTTTATGAAAACATGGAAGTAGGACAGATTAGAATATGACGCTCTAGACAAAACAGGCTGTTTTGTGGCCAGATCATCCGTGGAACTTCTCAAGGCAGAGTTATTTCTGGAACTTGCCGAATCTTCTCTGGAATGGTCCAGTCCAGAAGTGGGCTCAGCATGGCCTGGAAGAAAATGAATTTTGCACATTTGTAATCCATAATGAACCCCTCACCGTTCACTCTATTTCATAAGGCTGGGAAATTGATAGTGCTGGTGTTTTAATTGTATTTAGATATACATCTATTTCAAGTTTATCAAGACATGGCTACTTATTAACGAATCAGGTGAAACAATGCCAAGTTTTACTGTTGCCCTTATTAGTTGAACAAAATGAAGTTGAGCATCTGAGTTCTCAACAATGCTTCACCTGCTTTGAGAATGAAGACAGATGTGCCCTTTTTCTGTTGCCCCATACAATATAATTTGGTACCTAAATATTTCATTGGATTTCAATTCATACAGTAATGTTTATCCATTCCTCTGTTAATCGCTGTGGTAGTTGAACGTACACTGAGGCAGGTTTTGTACTGTTGTTTTCCTGTTGGGATGTGGTGGTTCAGTGGCTAAGACGCTGACTTTGTTGATCAGAGAGATCGGCAGAAGTTCAGCAGTTCAAATCCCCAGTGCTGTGTAATGAAGTGAGCTCCCGTTACTTGTCCCAGCTTCTGCCAATCTAGCAGTTTGAAAGCATGTAAAAAATGCAAGTAGAAAAATAGGGACCACCTTCGGTGGAAAGGTAACAGTGTTCCGTGTGCCTTTGGCGTTATGGATCCCTTCAACCAAAAAAAAATCATTTCTGAAATCCATTTAATGGCTCAAACATGAGAAACAGAAGTCTGCTTAGTTTGGCATTGCCAGTGTGGTCAGTCAAGCAGGATATTTAATGTATCGTTCTGTGTGCTTGTTGCTTTCCAGCTACCTACCAAATTATTTCAAATATCTCCTAATGCGATTGTTAACTTGTTCCTTCCTTCAGGAAATAAGATCTGCTTGCCCTAAAAGTTTTTTTTTTTTGGGGGGGGGGGGATTTTAATTTTGTTTTGTTTAAAAAGCTGTTACAAAAAGTATTCCTATACCAATCATTTTTGAGGAATCTTACTATTCTTAAGGGACACGGTGGCTCAGAGGCTAAGACGCTGAGCTTGTTGATCAGAAATGTTGGCAGTTTGGTGGTTTGAATCCCTAGTGCCGCGTAACAGAGTGAGCTCCCATTACTTGTCCCAGCTTCTGCCAATCTAGCAGTTTGAAAGCATGCATGTAAAAATGAAAGTAGAAAAATAGGAAGGGAACAGCGTTCCGTGCGCCTTCAGCGTTTAGTCATGCTCACGGAAACATCTTTGGATAGCGCTGGCTCTTCGGTTTTGAAACGGAGATTAGCACCGCCCCCTAGAGTCGGGAACGACTAGCACATATGTGTGAGGGGAACCTTTGCCTTTACTCTTCTTAACATTAACATATTTATATTTGCCATGAGGACACATTTAGAGCAAGAGTTTCAGTTCCTTACATACCAAAAAAAAATGGTCATACTGGTTAATGAGTTAATCAAGTTTGCAAGTACTATTTCCAGCTTACACATTTTTTTATAATGACAGCAAAAATAGTATCCCAGTGGATGTGTGCTTGCAAAAGGCCTGTCATTTTAATTTTTCTGCAACAATTATTGAAATGATAAACTTCATAATCTTTTAACATCACGTTACATAAAGCATTGCCCTTTCAGTTTCAGGTTGTCTATATTCTCTTTCCTTTCTCTTAGCCTTAAAATAGATATTTGATTAAAAGTGCAGACACAGAAGTTAAATTATTTTCCCTTTTTTTTCTTTTCTTTTCTGGAAGTCCCTCCAGACCTGGCTTGGCCATCAGTCTTGGAGGGGTGATGGTGTCTCAGGGGACCAATGAGACCTTGAGGGGACTCTGATGCTGATCGCTTGTGTGTGCTTTTTTTAAAAACTTGTCTGTTTAACAAGTTTATTGCTTTTGATGGCAATTCTCTGTTGGGGTCGGGAGAAATCTGTCTCTCCTTTCTCTGTTCATCTGATTTCAGCTCCATTCGTCCTTGTGGTTTCCTCTCATTCAACTCAAACAAATACATTTTGTTGCTTTACTTTTACCCGCTTTTGCCACCGTTCCTTCAAAACCGCTCGTCACTAAAAGTGCCTGCAGTCATCCTAAATATTGTGGCAAAATATTTGCTTTATCCAAATGTTGACCTAGGCATTGACTGCTTATTGTGGTTACGTCTCCATTAAAAGAAGTAAATAGCATTGGACATGACGTGAGCTGGACTCAAAAAAACATTTGTGTCATGCCTTTAGTGATCCAAGAGAGAGTCTTCTACCGTTATAGTAGGAGGAAGGGGGGAGAGATTTCTAGATTTAAGGAATGCTGTGGATTAAGCAGGTTGCTCTATGGAGTTTTTGAAGTTTTGGAGATTGTACTTCAGAGCAGTGATCAATTTGGCCTTAACAGCTGGAACCCAGTTGCAAGTCTGCAGAAGCCCAATGCTGTTTTCATCCAGGTCGTATAAAGCCGGTGACTTAGAAACCCCTGGTGAAAGTCTCTCTCAATAGAGCAGATTTATGCTGGGCAGAAACCTTTTTGGCATTGATTAAAGGAGCAAAATGGGTGCTCCTAGAAGCATTTGTTTCATTGCTTAAACTCTTTCCCCTTCTCCTCATGGATTTTTTTAATCTGGGAAAAACCATGGGATAGAGGCATTAGGGCCTTAACAGAATAACCAGGAGGTACTATGAGTCCCACCACCCCATTTAGTCCCCTGAAAGGATCAGAAATGAAAGCCTTGCCCAACATCACCAGTTACACTCCCTAACATCATCATCCTCTTTTAACAACCCCATAATCCCTTGTGGGGTGTAGCCTGGGCAACTGATTGGAGCTGAGTGTTTACTGGCCAGATGCCCTTCCTGTCGCCAGAGCAGAGTTTTATTCAGCAGATATATTTTCAGTGTGCCCAGAGAGAGAAATCTCTGCCTCTCCCTAGCTCCTGATTGTGAGGCGAGAGCTCCACCTCTGGGCCTCTGCACCCACCCAGTTACACTCCCTATAACCTCCTAAAAAGGGCGGCTTCCAATAAAGTGGCATGCCGTTGCTTATAAAGTAGGTAGAGTTCATCCAGGCTACCAGAATTTCCCCAGCCAGTTCTGGAGAAATCCTGCCTTGAGCAGGAAGTAGGACTAGAAGATCTTGGAGTTCCTTTTTCTAGCCCTATGAACCCATGTTCTGTTTAGAGCAGAGGTGTCCAAACCTGGGAACTTTAAGACGTGTGGACTTCAACTCCCAGAATTCCCCAGCCAGCCGGCTGGGGAATTCTGGGAGTTGAAGTCCACACGTCTTAATGTTCCCAGGTTTGGACACCCCTGGTTTAGAGGGATGCCGCTTCTGACTGTTGAATTACTTTCAGCACCTAATTTTGCTACCTAGAGGTTTTTGCAACACGCCAAAGTGCTGAAATATGCCGGCTGCTTGGAATAGCTATTATTTCAAGGTAAAGGTGGGTGACACCAGATTATTCGAATTAAATTACAAAAGGTCACTGCTGACTTTTAAACAGGATTGGAAACTAAGACAATCGTGTTGTGAATTCTGGCATGATTTTGAGAAGTACCACAATCCTTCTTCTCCCCTTGCAAAGCAGCAAGGTTCAAAAACGAGTGTGCTCTAGCCAAAAATGTTGTGCTGTGCTCCTTTTTAAATTGATAGAATTGTCTATTGCAGAACAAGACAGCGCATACAATAAAACAAAACCTCTTACCCTTTTTTTTTTCAGCATAGCGCCTTCATATCCCTATACAATGTATGGATACATAGCAACATACATAAAAACTGCTTCGTTTTAATTTAGCAACACGATGCATCGATACACTAGTGATATCTAAAACTTTATCAGAGAAGTCTATATTGCCAGAAATTGGTCTAGTTTATTTTTCAGACTGTAGCACAATCAGAGCTATATTTTTTTCTTAAATTAAGCATTGGCTAAAGTGCCGTCCAATTTGACAGTGTGTGAAGAGTTCAAAAATTGCAGTCATTGATCTCTCCTGCCTTCTTAGCAGAGCAAGAGATAAATTCGTACTGCTTTCTTCAAGAAAGCTGTGAATCAAATTAAGCATGGCCCTAGTTTAACAAAGCAATTTTTCTCTTTTAAACCCCCTCCCCTCCTTTGACGTAACAGTCTGGGGAGTAAGGAAAATAACTTCAGGCTGCTTTCTCAGGGAAAAAACATTCTTCTCACTAGCTTCTGGTCCAACTTGTGATTGAGTAAGAGGCAGCCTTCAAAATATATTAAAAGGCTGCATTCAGAGACATCAGCTCAATTTCTCCTCCTCGTCAGCCAGTGCTTTGAGCAGCTTCAATCCAATAAGACAATATTGCATTTTCAAGATGTCAGACTTCTCCCACAGAAAGATTTATATCTTTTCTAGAAAGATCATCTTTATTCATTACTGTAGTCAGAAGAATGGAATGCTGAAAACACCAGTCCATAGACCGATGTCCTTTTTAAAATTTTTTTACTTACAATCACATTTAAAAAAAAATCGTGCAGACTTTGCGCTGTCTCAATATCCTCCTGTGTTTGGCATCAATTCCTAGAAGAACAGTCGCACATTCCCTGGCAGAGGCACTGACAGAAGCCGTACACAAGACACACCGTGAGACTGGATGGCACGAGACTGACACAGACAATTCCCAGAGTGACTTTCTGAATCACTAATAAATAGATACCAAGGGGCAAAGAACCGAAATAAAAAAAGCCAAGGAGCCAGACTAGTATCCTGGGGACGTGGTTACAGAGCTTGGAGAAAACGTCCTGGTCTAACTGGTTGGTGGAGTTGACAGATTCTGAGTCCAGGCTGTGATCGGTGTAATAATCCGAGAGGGTGTTTTGGCTGGGAGTCCGGGGGGAATCCCTCTGTACTTCCATGATGGTGATCACCAGGCAGTTTGAGGAGCCCCGCGAAGGACTTGATGAAGCCAAGGTCTTTGGGGTTAGGAGAACTTCCTTGCACTCTGAATTCCATGTCGACTTGTCTTTGGTTACCAGCCTGGACAAGATATTCAAGTCATCCGGGAGCCCTTCTATCTCTTCTTCCGGCAGCTCTGTTTCATGCCGGCAGAAAGGGCAGCTGATGTGAAGCGAGCCGCTGCCCACCTGAAGGATTTTAGTCAGGCATTTTGCACACACTCGGTGGAGGCAGTCCAGGAGTTTGGGCTTACGACTTTGGAGGTTGAATTTCTGGTAGCAGATTTTGCACTCCAGCTCCTCGTTCAGCACTTTCTCTTCCCTGTCGGTTTGCGGATAATTCATCTTCCCGTTAGGCACACTGTCAAAAAAAAAGAAGAAGAAGAAAAAGAAGAAGAAGAAAAAGAAGAAGAAGAAGAGCAGTGAGTTTTCCCTACTTTTTTTAATCAGGCCTTTTCTGTAAGAGTGTAATATTTCTGTCGTTGCATTTATTTGTTTACTGGAAAAAAGGGATAGGTTAAAATTCAATAAACCCGTTCACATTTCTCATTACGAATGCGTTACATTTAATTTCATATAATTTTACAACGTTGGTTTTTTTTTTACCTCATGCGTCTTACCATCTCCTGGAAGTTGTTTTTCCAACAACCAGATATTGAACCTTTTCTTGACTGTTTGAGTAATATTTACAACTTTTGCTCAGATTATCTTCTAGTGTCATTTCTTTCAAAGCACAACTGTAATTGATTAACTCAAAAGTTGATGCAAAAGTAATCTGTTGTTTCCGAAGCCAAAATATTTGGGCACGTGGAAAGCTACAGTATCTTATTGCTGCCATGATGTTAGTCCTTTCCCAGTTGTATTATTTAGTTTATTGTAATGGCAGTAGTTTTCCAGGATTTCAGATAGGACTGAAATGGGAATTGAAGACTAGCTTCAGTTCTGGTACTTGAAGTACACACAGCTTAAAGTCCTCAAGGTTGAAAATGCTGAACTAGAATAATATTCTGTGAAATCCCCCCCCCCCCTCAATGCTTAAACCACTGTGGGACTTCCTCAGATGTATCCTTACATGAAGTGAGAGAAAGAGATGAGCACAAGATGAGCTGATGAACCTTACAGATGGCAAATGTATCTTATCTTGTATCTCGGAAACGTTCATGAGAACAGTACATTGTCTTCTCCTCCTTTCCCGATTATTTGGATGACATTGTATAGTATCTGCATTCAATAAAAGGGTTGACGTCCTACATGCATTTAAAATAATGCTTACAGAATAAGTATTATTTTTAACTGGATTAATATCCAGTGAAAGAAAAAAGAAAAGAAAAGGAAGCTTCCTCATTTACCTCTTTAAACTGCTAAAAAGTCCTCATAGACACCACGAGCATTTGGAATGTCCATTTGAGCAAGTGCACCTCTATGCGTCAAGCTATTCCTGGATCGGCTGTTTTACTATCCTACGAGCCTTCCGTATGGAATCAAGTGTGATCTAGACTCCAGTCTGACTAAAGTTTCATAGAAGCTAAGTTTTTATCCCGATTAAACAACAAAAGTAAAACAATCATATATCATAACCAGCTACAGAATAAAATTAAAAAAATAGAAAAGCTTCTGAGGCTGGACCTATGGGCTGACGCAAAGTAGATGGGCCAGTACAATCTAATCACATTTTCAAATGCTTACTGGCATCAGGTTCAAGCATAGACAATGTACCGAATCAAACTATTCCATCTGGTCCTGTCCTGGCTAACTTGTTTTGTGCATGGGAACCAAGGAATGTCTGGAATTAAATGTGTTATATGCGACTATATCCCCATGAAATTCAAACGTGCCCCAAACTCTAAATGACAAATACACTCACATTCTTTATAATAAGCAAGATCTTCATATTCTGAGGGCTAGATTCCTGTGAAAGTTTCAAGAGTCGAGAGGTGAAATGGGCAACACATCCAAATGCGGTTGAAATCTGCTTCAGATGTATCCACTCCTATGTGAAATTTTACAGGCTGCATAATTCAATGTTGCTTCCATTTTTTTTTATTCATGAAAATCACTGCAAAGAGCTGGCTCTCCAACTATAGACTTGAAGCAGGGTTATAGCCTTCACCATCAGAGTAGCTGTTAACCCGATCAGTCTGCGTTTGTTGGCAGGAAAATATTTGTTCTAAGAAACATCTCTTTCCTTTCAGACCTGATGACAGCAGTGCTTGTCTAACGAGGCATTCTGATTAATTTTGATTATTCAGAGCCTAATGCCATATTTGTCCCAAAATAGCTTTAAAAGCTCCATTTGCACATCAGGCTTTTTCAAAGAAGGCATATGAAGTGCGAGAGAAAGGAAAAGGGAGTTACTTTCTGGTATTCTAGAAAGAAAACAAATACATAATCATCAGGGTAACAGAAGCATCAATTTGCAAAGCTAAGGTTGTTTCTTTTTTCCCCCTCCTTGTGCCCAGATTAAAGGACAAATAACCCATCAGGTAGGGTCACGTCTCTTTCATCATTACCTGGAGAGTGATGATTAAAACTTGGCTGTTGACCTTGTAGAGAAGCAGGTGTGTTTAAAGTCTAGCTGTTCATCGTGTCTAGTCAAACCAACATTTGGCTTTGAAGCTATTTGAGAACTGCCTTTCTAGGAGGAGAAAAACCCTAGGATGAAACACCGTCTTGCCAAGGCAGTGACATCTTTGTCGTCTTCGTTGGCAAGCTGTGCATTGGTAAACATGCTCGAAGAAAGATGACCCGATCGCCTTTCTTTGATTCCCACCTACCCGATTTGTTCTCCGAACTGGGCATCCCATGACTCAGGACGAAGCAACCGAGAGAAAGAACCATCTTCCCCCTTTGGTTATGATCCATCTTCTGCCCCTGCAGCAGCCCGAGAGTTGTGCTTTGAACTGGGTTCTGTTCCAACTCTCACAGGTGTATAAAAAGACGGCGGCAGGCAAGCTCGGGGACATCAACCTCAAAATGACAGAGCAAGAGAAGGAATTTGCGGGGAGGACCACTCAGTACCAGCGAGAAATGAAACACCTCCAGCGGCTGCTGCAAGAGAAGCAGGAATCCCTCGATGAAGCTCTGCAGCAGAAGAGGTAAGTTACTCCCAGGCTCCTTCCATAAACAAATCGCATCCATTTGGTTAAAAGACGGGGGGGGGGGGGGAGAGAATGCAGAACTTACTGTGAGAGCCCCATCTGGTGTACTCTGTCTGCATTCGCTCTTCTTTCTCTTCTCTGCTGGATTGAAAATACCATCTCCTCCCTCTCCCGCCCCCTCCCTCAGCCTTCAAAACCTTGAAGGAAGTAATTGATTTGCAAGGGGTGATAAACCAGCTTAACGAATCCTGCCGGCTGCTTGTCGAGTCTTCCTGAAGGAGGCACAAGGCGGACAAGAGCGATTAACTTTTGAACTCCATTTTCAGTCCTTCTCTCTAGAGTGAATCCATGGTCAGACGCTGGCTGATTTCACAGGGATTTTTTTTCCCAGCAAGGGACTGATCCATCCCAGATGGTCAGTTCTCTTAGAAACCAACCAGAGAGGTCGGTTAACGATGCTTAGCAAAATATTTCCTGAATGGGGAATTTGGCAGCTCTTGGCTGAAGGAAGATTTTCTGTGTTAAAGTAATTTGTAAGGTATAAGCACAGATTAACAGAGTTGGAAGGGACCTTATAGGTCATCTGGCCCAACCTGCCATTTCCGACAAATGGCAGTCCAATCTCTTCTTGAAAGTCTCAAGTGATGAAATTCCCACAACTTCCGAAGGCAACTTTTGTTCCATTGATTGATTGTTCTGTCAGAAAGTTCCTCCTTATTTCCAGGTTGAATCTCTCCTTTTTCAGTTTCCATCCATTATTCCTTGTCTGTCCTTCAGGTGCTTGGGAAAATAGCTTGACCCCTTCTTCTCTGTGGCAGCCCCTCAAATATTGGAAGACTGCTATCATGTCTCCCCTGGTCCTTCTCTTCTCTTTACTAGACTAGCCATGCCCAATTCCTACAACCGTTCTTCATATGTTTGAGTCTCCAGTCCCCTAATCATCCTGGTTGCTCTCCTCTGCACTTTTTCTAGAGTCTCAACATCTTTTTTATAGTGTGGTGACCAAAGCTGGATGCAGTACTCTAGGTGTGTGGTCTTACTGGGGCTTTATATAGTGGTATTAGTACCTCACTTGTCTCAGATAATGTTTTGATGACTATGATCATTTTTAACCAACACAGGAGATAGATAATGGAACAGTTTTCTTTGCAGATCATCTCTAACCATTGTTTGATAAAATAAGGGAAGTAACAGTTCAAGCTGTGTGCCATCTGGGTCTATAGTAACGACTCGCCTATTCCAGGATACATTGCATGATACGACCACTGCTGACTTCTTTACAAAGTGGGCACCCTATGAATGGAACCACCTGTGCCACAAGGCATGATGTATTGGGCATGCCATTTAACAATCCACCCTTTTTAAAAAGAGCAACCTTTTGGGTGTTTTACATTGCAGAGCATGAAGATTGTCCAAGGAAGATGCTGGCCACTGCTTTAGTCTATGCCTCATTTTAAATGTTTGAAATGCCTAATTTTAGGCCAGTTGTATTGAACAGAGTGCATGAGACAGAAGAAGAATTAGCATTATTTTTATTAGCTTTTTGTTTTGTGCTCTGCAGCCAAAATTCTACAAGAATAAGGTACCTCTCATCGTTAAAATCAAAATAGATACTGCCCCCAGGCCTATAACACATAATTAAAAAGTTTTTTTTTAAAAGATGTTGAAAGAAGAGGAGAAGACAAAACCCAGACACTGACTTTTAAAGTTAACAGTATTCAATAATGACCAATTGGGGAGAGGAAGGGCAGAGTTGATGGAATAACCACCTTCTCGTCTTCTCTCCCTCTGATGTCACCTGGTAAAATGGATTATAATGAATTAATCATTCGGTTAATGGTCTGGCTAAACATCTAACTATGGTGACTCTGGTGGTTTTTTTTAATGTAATATTAAAAAAAAGGTTGCACGACAACCTGGTCAAAAGACTTTACTGATTCTGAAGCCAGATTCCTTCAGTGTTGGGTTGAGGTCTGCTTGCAGTTCTTCTGAAATCTGAAATTGCTTTAAGGAGGAAATGTTTTCTTTTATGCTACAGCCTATCATGCAAAAAAAAAACCAGATTTCTCGAATCTCAGGTCAGCCTTTGATGTGGCTTTTGATCTGTGAAAGCCTTCCACCACCACTACTGCCCTTGTTCGAAGAATAACCGAAAGAGGGAATTATTGATTGGTGGTGGGGTTGTTCTTAAACATCTGTAGCTTGGCAACGAAAATCAGGAGCACTGGGCTAATTTCTAATGCTGTTGTTGATTTGTTCCCCCTAGCTTACTTAAGGACAACATTTGTTGTCTGGGAAATGGTTCCCAACAGATAGAAATTTCAGCAACACATTAAAACTAATGTCAGGGAACAGACAGCCTTAACTCCTTCTCCTCCTCGTCCTCCAACTCCTCTAGAATACGTAATTGTATGTCTATAGAAGGAGGGATGCGTGTGTGATTGTTACATAAATGAAGAGTCAACAGAACAAGCGATAAAGCTGGTTGTACCATTCTAAAGGCTCACCTTCCGCTTTGCAAGGAGACCTTTGGTTGGTTTCCTTGGGTTCATATCGAACGTTCTTTGGAGAATGTTAGTCGTTGAAGTTACAGGGGCTAAAAAATGGAATTGAGCTTATAAATCAGGGCATCAAGACTGGCCACATGCTTGAAAATGTTGCCTTGAGGTACTGAAGCGACTTACTTAACTACTTATTACTGATGAAGGCATATAATATGTAGCAAAGGATTTACCCTGTTTCCCTGAAAATAAGACCCAACTGAAAAATAAACCCTAGCATGATTTTTCAGGACGCTCATAATGTAAACCCTAGCCACCAAATAAGCCCCAGTTAAGCTTGTCAGCCAGATGGATGCATTTAATACCATATTTCCCCCCAAATAAGAGCTAACCAGAAAATAAGGCCTAATGCATCTTTTGGAGCAAAAATTAATATAAGACCCAGTCTTATTTTCGGAGAAACCTGGTATATTTTTGAAGAGCAGCACGTAGAGATTAATACACCATTGTGAGATTAGCTAAAATGCTTCATCTGTAAGGCAGCTCAATTCGATATTCTTATTTCTATTGTATGATCAGATTATTGCTAGAACAATATTAAATTTTTAAACTTTTAAAATTATATTAAAAGATCTTTTTTTCATTTCTATTTGTTTACAAATAGTTCTTTATAGTCTGTGATCCAGAAACCAAACCCGTAATCAATTTGTAGCAGTTAGACAGATGAAAGATTTTACAATCTTCTTATAGCACTCTATTTTTGTGAGAAAATTTAAAATAAAATGAAATTTTTAAATAAAATTACTAGGATTCCTCATTTGTTCCCTAATAACACAGGGTCTAAAACAGAATTTGGCCATTTTTAAACTACAGCCGTTGTTAGAATGTGCCTGGAATACCTTGAGATAAAATTTATTTAGTCTAGCAGGAAACCTCCTTTGAATTTGAGATATAGGAAAGCAATCAGGATCATTATAAAATTGATAGTGTAACAGTATGCTGCAGTGGTGGGTTGCAGGCGGTACGCCCCGGTACGGGCGTACTGGAGCCTGCCTGGAGCATCAGGTACCGTTCTGGTACGGTGCTCCGGAGGGCCCATCTGCCTGCCTGAGCTCCTTACCGGTCTTTTAAGTCTTCGGCACTTCCACGCACGCACACCGCATGTACAGTGCCTGCGTGATGCTCCGCTGAGCATCTGGAGCCTCACGGAGCCACTAAGATACATGCACATGCTAAGCGCGTCCATGTGGATGCCACCGGGCTTGTTCCAACCATACCAGTTGGAACGGGATCCGGAACCCACCACTGGTATGCTGTCTGTATAATAGCATATTGATCACGCACTGCACCATTGATATGGCACGGTGGTTAGAATGCAATATTGCAGGCTAATTCTGCCCACTGCCAGGAGTTTGATCTTGACTGGCTCAAGATTGACTCAACTTTCCATCCTTCTGAGGTCGGTAAAATGCAAACCCAGATTGTTGGGGGACAATATGCTGACTGTGTAAACCACTTAGAGTAGGGGTCCCCAATCTGTAGTTTGTGGACCGACACTGGGCCACACCATGACAAAAACTGGGCCACACAAACAAACGATGCCCCATCCGTAGGATACAGGCAGTACACAAAACCACACCTGCTCTGGTCTGCAGGGAAAAACTCTCTCCATGGAACTGGTCCCTGATGCCCAAAAGGTTGGGGACCTCTGACTTAAAAACTGCTGTGAAGCACCAGGAAGAGGTATATAAGGCTAGATGCTATTGTTGCCATCTGGTTTTGACTGATCTTGAGTGATTCTCCTCTCTGTGAGGAGAAGATGGAAGGCTGAAGACCAAAGAATGCAAACCAGCTGAGATGGAAGCAATGTCATTTCTTCAAGGCTATGGAGAAATGTAACCAGGCTTTGCTTTTGAAGTTTTCCATTCTTAAAGAAAAAAAAGAGATGTTGCCATTTGTCTGTCTGTAAGGCAAATCAATAACTTCTTATTTGCCGTCTTGCAATCTCATTAGCTTTGAGGAGTCTCGAGAACTGCAAAGCGGATGGGGATAAATGACAACTTCATACTTTGTCTGTAAAGTCTTCCATTTAGAATGAAAATTTCTAATGGGCTCAAGGGAGCCAAGACCTCCGAGAAGTAAATCAATTTTAGCCAGTCGGTGGTCTTGACTATCCATTGCAGACCTTGCTTCCAGGTAAAAGTTAGTTTTAGAAACACAATGAGGGACACAATTGTAGCCCTCAAAGGATTTGAACTGAATTGCCTTCAAGAGGGAAAAGTCTTTGCGCACATAAGCTAAGCATCCTATCATAGACAAGTAACCATCTTCCCCTAAAACGCCAAATTTTCTTAGGAGAAAAATGCAACCTATGAGATTATAAAGTAGGTACTTACCTTATTTGCAAGCTAAGCTAAATGAAACTGGAGAGTGAACAGAATTGAATATTATTGAAACCTGTTTAGCCTGAGGTGCTTTCGTGGCGTGGAGACAATAACTTGGTCCTTAACACCAATAAGACCAAGGAGCTTACAGTGGACTATAGAAGGAATAGATCAGACATCCAGCCCTTGCTTATCAAGGGAGACCGAGTGGAGCAAGTGGCCAGTTTTAAGTTCCTGGGTGTTATCCTAAAAGAGGACCTGACCTGGGGCATCTCACATTGCAGCCCTGGTCAAAAGGGCTCAGCAGAGATGATACTACCTGAGACTTCTCAGGAAACATCAACTGAAGGAAAAACTGCTGGTGACCTTCTACCGCTGCACCATAGAGAGTATTTTAACTTACTGTATCTGTGCATGGTTTGCCAATTGCAGAGGGGCAGATAGGACAGCACTTCAGAGGGTTAATGCCATTGCCCTGAGGATCATTGGTTGCCCTCTCCCCTCTTTGGAAGAGCTTTATAGCTCCCGTTGCCTTAAGAAAGTTCAAAGCATTCTTAAAGATCCATCTCATCCTGGGCATCCTTTTTTTTAACTATTACCATCTGGCAGATGGTACAGGATAATAAAAAAAACAAGGACAAATAGGCTGAAAAACAGCTTTTATCCCAGGGCAACCCTAACTATATTGAATTCGGCAGTACAGTGCAATATCGGGTTTTCAATTTCAATTATATAGGATGTGTTTTTATTTTTATAATTATAATGTACACAGAAGAGGGCATTTAATTTCATTTCACAATGTGCAATGACAATAAAATAAACTAACTTGTGTTCCACACATACATGTAACCTTTGCACCCAGGAAAAGTTACATGATTAATTTACATAATTATTATATTTTCAGCCCTTTACAACTAGCTTAAAATTCAAAAACCAGGGTCATGCTGAACAGCACATACAATGCAGTCTTCTAACCTTACATGGGAGAAGATTGAATTAGGATGAGACAGCGCAACATTTACCAGCTGAGACAGGGCCAAGATTCTTGATGACTCTAGGCACAATTGCTTAAAAGATTTATTGGTCCGGAGATAGATTTCAAGAGCAGAAGATTATTGCAAATCTGTTCTCATCAGCAGTCATGTAATCTATCTAATTAAGGCTGAGTGAACATCAAGGAAGTGTGAAACCCAAGAGAAAGAAATAAAATCCAGGGATCAAATCATATACAGCCAATTTTTCAACCTACTTCAAAAGAATGTACATAATAGCAGAACTCCTGTTTGAGATTTTTTTTTCTCCTAGGCTATGGGGAGTTTGATGCGGTTCCTATTTAAAAAATCTTAAAATGTTTGAATTCAAACAAATAATCATGAATGAGCAGAAGAGGCTTTTAGGAGCTACATGTTGTTCTCCACTGCCCCATAAGTTTTTTCTTCCATGATGTCTCATGTCTTTTTTTAATTACAGGTAGTCCTTGACTTACAACCATTAACTTAGTCACTATTTGAAGTTATAACGTTGACTTATCATCTGTTTAATGACCGTTGCAGAATCCCCATGGTTATTGCGATCAAAATTCTGGCATTTGGCAACTGGCATGTTCTTATGACGCTTGCACTGTCCCAAGGTCATGTGATCACCATCTGTAACCTTCCTAGCCAGCTTCCAACAAGTAAAGTCAGTAAGGGAAGCCAGATTCGCTTAATGACCACACTTAACAACTGCCATGATTTACTTAACAATGATGGCAAATAATGGTGGTAAATGGGGGGCAAAACTCATTTAACAATTGTCTTGCTCAGCAAGGGAAATTTGGGATTCTTTTATATTTCTAAAAAAAGGAAGTAACTGCATCCCTGAATTTTGATAATCGTATTTATAATGAGAATTTTAACAGTAAAAATCTCTATCTTTGCATACATGAACTCTTGAGATAATACACCTCACTTAATCTCAAATTGGTGGTTTCCAGATTTGTTGAGCTGCAACACCCATAATTCAATGCATTTGGACATTGCAAGTTGTTAAGTCAGGTGCATCTCAGACAGGTGTTAACACCTGCAAAATGGGTCATTTAAAAAATGAGCTGTACAGAGAATCCTTAACTCTTGCTGATTCATTGATCCATGCTGTCATTAATAAGAGAAAGGAAAGTTAAGGTAATTCTTTGTGATGTTTTCTGAACTAGCTGCAGATAAGAGGATGAAGATATGAGAACATTTTATTGAACATTAGCTTACAGATCCTTAATCATTCTTGTTCAAAGTACACGGTGTTCCTTCACCATCAGGCAAGATACTAAAATTAATGTAATCGTTCTGACTACGCTGATTGATCGTTCACCTCCAAAGGGCGGCTTAAACATGGAGGGCAAGGAGCATGCAAACTTGGCCCATCCTTTTTCTTTTTTTTCTCTCTTCTCAGAGAAATGGAAAGTGAACTTGAAATAATTTGGGAATCAACCACCAAAGAAAACCGAAGGATGAAGGAACTCTTGCATAAATCTCTGGAGAAGAACCCGCAGAATTCGGTCAACGCTGCTTACGAATTACCCTCAACTGACATTTCTCAGAAAGTCCTGCTGGGTAGATACGGCTTTAGCTACTGTGATGTAGAGGTGTCCTCACCCACTCATGCTCCGAAGGAAGAAGACAACTAAATGTTAAGGAAGTGGATATCTCTGCTTCCTGCTGGGCAAAATGGGATTGGAAGAAGCAAACATAAAAGAGCGAATGGGAACCTGGTTAGAAGCAAAGTATGATTTACCAGTTGGGTTGAGAGGTCTTCTCAGTTGGGATTAGCATTGTATTATAAGGGACCTTTCAAAGCCTTGAGAAGCATCTTTCATGCTAAAAAGCATGTTTCTTGCCTTGACCACTATGAAGAACATACAGCGCAGAGGTATTCTGCCGGCTCGGACCGGTTCACCCGAACCAGTAGTGGCCTTACCCACCCGCCCCAACTCTATGACGTCCCATGTAGGCACTCTAGTTAGTCAAAGTGCATGCGCGGAAGGCTGTGCGCATGCGCAGCCACTCACATTTGTGAACCAGTAGGGAAGGTTAGTGAATACCACCCCTGAGACAGTGGTACCTCGGTACTCACTGTTGATTGGTACCGGGAAGCGCGATGAGTACCAAAAACAATGAGTAGCAATTTTTCTCCCATAAGGAATAATGTCCTGAGTCACAAGGCTGCCAACACAGACAATTTCTAGCTGGTGTGTGTTGAGTACAAAACATGGATGACCAAATTTCTGTGTCAAAATGCTTTGAGTACCGAATTCAACGGGTTTCAAAGCAGTTGAGTACCAAGGTACCATTGTACAGATTTGATGCTGCAAAAAGACAGATCCCTCTCAATAAAGCTTCCAATTGATAGACAGGGCTTTCAGCACCCACTCTGCCTCTCTTGGGGTTTCCGGAGGGCCTGTTTTACCTATCTGCAATTCTGAGAACATCTTTCCTAGAAGAAGCCCCATTCAGTGTAGTATTTAATGGAAGTCAAGAGTTGACTAGTGTTGTCAGTACGACATTTAGATGCTTAAACCAAAGAACAACTGATTTGAATTGACTTTATACATAACTCTTTGCACTTTTTAATTAAGCAACTCAGATTTGGGGGCTGAAATGGCTGAACTGAGCCTTGATTTAGCTGAACTTTTATAATGAAATGGACAAAAAAGATAAGAGTACATAATATCTAGTCTTTTACTTAAGAGAAATTCTTGTTTTTAAAAGTTTATATATCTATATCTATCATCTATCTATATCTATCATCTATCCTATCTATCATCTATCTATCTATATCTATCATCTATCTATCTATCATCTATCGATCTATCTATCTATATCGATCTATAGTATTGCTTGGAAATAAAGAATTAAAAAGTATAAGCAATATAAGTGGGAAAACATAACTGTAGAGCAATGTAACTGATTAAGAGGAAAGAAGAATACTTTGAAATTGAAAATATGTAGAATCATGGGTCGATTTGGAAACAATAGCCTTATTTGATCATTTGAATGTATGTAGCTAGGTCATTAAATTTCCATCAGAATTCTTACATTTCAGGGACTCTCTTCCCCAAGACAATCAAGGCAATTAATAAGAGAGTGATTTGAGGGAGATTTTGCTCTCTCTCTCTCTCTTTCTCTCTCTCTCTCTCTCTCTCTCACACACACACACACACACTCACTCACTCACTCACTCACTCTCTCACTGTGTGTGTCTGTCTCTCTGTCTCTCTCCCCCCTCTCTCCCCAGTGTTTTTAATTTATCCTAATGATTGGCTGGATACATCTGTAACTTTATAAATGCTGACAGTTGTGTACTATTTACAGCTTTGTTTCCCAATTATGCTTTTTATAATAATAAAATGCTTATTTTAAAGGGCACAGACTTTGTGTTCGTTTTTCTTTTTTCTTTTTTTGTTAGAGCAATTGTCTAGAGGGAACCCTCAATATTTAGGACATGAAAGAGATCCTGGTGAGCAAAGCTGGTCTTCCCATCGCTTGAAAATCAATATCATCCTCCGAAATGCTGACAAAAGATGCAGAATAACAGTGGGATGACTTCTGCTGATTTATTCGTGGTTAATTGGACTTTTAAAGAGCAAATCTCCAAGAGTCACGGATGCTGCCCGAGATTAAAGAGAAATTGTGGAGAGTGACTGTCAGGGTCTTCCCCGCAGCTCTGGATATAAAAGAGGAGATAATTAAATAAACAGAATTAATGATTAGAAGCTTTTTTTCAACCGGGAGATCTCCTGCAGCTTAGGAAAGGAAGTAGCCTTCAACCCCCCCTTTTTTATACTTGATCCTTCCTTTTAAAAATAAAATCAATTTTCTATTAAGGCTGTATTGGCAGCAGACTTAACTGATTATATGCACAGAGGCAGTACTTCCCCTGTTATTTTCACCTTCCAGAAATAAGACATTAACTACAGTATTTATGGCCTGCCAAAATTAATATTAGATCATTATTTCTGCATATACAACAGATTGCAAGGAACTAGCTCACGGAGATCTTAATACTGATGTATTTTAAGAACCTGTGGGGAAATTTTTTTTTTTTTAAAATTTTGGCCTTTCCCTGCTGTTAACACATCTAATAATTGTCAATTTTATGGATTGCTTTTATTCTTTTTCTCATATTGTAAGAGATGTTTAACTGACAGCACAGTTGAATAGGCAACATTAGGTCCATCCATGATGCTGTATACCTATGATGGCAAACTTATGGCACAGGTGGCACGCATAGCCCTCTCTGCGGGCATGCCAGCCGTTGCCCCTGCTCAGCTCCTCCAGACATGTGCGCCTGCGTCCCACTGGCCAGCTGATCTTCAGGTCTCTGCCATGCATATGTGTGGGGTGGGATGCATGGGTGGGGGGCACTTGTATTGCATTTTGGGGGGTTTCTGCACCCCATTTTGGGCCTGGAAAGTCATTTGCACCAACCTGGAAGCCAAAACGGGATGCGGGGTACCATGTGATCCCCCCCCCGGTGCTCCATTTTGAGCCTGGAAAGTCGCTTGCACCAACCTGGAAGCCAAAAATAGGGGGAGCGCATACACAGGGGGGGGTAGGGCACATGCATGGGGGTGGGTTCCTACCGGTTCGGACCCTTGGCCTGCCACGCCTCTGAACCAGTTCTCTAGGTGGTGCCATAGCTGGTACCATCTTGTTTTTTGCTTCTGCGCATGTGCATAAACATTTTTAAAGTACTGCGCATGCGCGTGAGTGAACCGGCAGTAGCAGAAGCCAGAGCCCACCCCTGGGGCGCTCGCATTGCATTTTGAGGTTTGGCACATGCACGCTTTGGGCGCTCAGCACCAAAAAGGTTAGCCATCACTGCTGTATACAATATAGTTGACAATTTCTTCTAGCAACATTCAAAATAACCACTCATATAAACCATCCAGTTTATCCAGAATTTTAAAATAGTGGAGAAATGGAAAAATGTTTCTAAAGAGGAAAAGGGGAGGCAGTATTTCGGCTTAGTTACAAGGAGCTAGGGGAATTATCAACAGAATCCCTGGATACGGTGATTTTCAGCAAAGGTTTTCAAATTAGGAAGTAATCACGTAATTCCAAGAATAAAAAATTGCAGAGAAATCTGGAACATTGGTATTAGTTAGACCTTTTAACCATTACAATTTTAAGTGTTTCGGTTATTTTCACATGAGGCTCATATATAATGGAGGCACTTTTATATATTTGGGCACATTGGAAGATGAGATATAAGTCTTGTAAATCAGGATGTTCCTTCTGATAATAATTTCTCCCATCCCCAACCTTCAAAATTAAAAGTTGCCACTGGATAACTGGGATATTAACGTTTGATGTTATAAAAGGTGAAATGCATTAAATATTCCCAGTGCAAACGTACTGATATTTTAAATTACAGTCATTTTAAATTGTGGGTCTGCTTTTGTAGCTTTCATCCTCTCCTAATTTTATTTTTATTTACTTATTCGATTTATCTGCCGCCCATCTAATTCTGCTGCCACTGAGGCGCCAGTTTCTATTCTGGGTAGATCTTTGATGTTGAAATTCCGCAGGTTCAGACTGATAAGAGGGAAGGAATTCTGCTTATCTCCACAGTGAATGCAGTATTATTTTTCTTCCTTCTTTTTCCTGGTTAATGATCTGTAGGGCTCTTCTTGGGTCTTTCCAAGTTTCTTAGAAACTTCTGGGGGAGGCGCTTGGCTGGTGAAAACAAATAAAGTCACCTTTGAATGCAGATTAAGAGACAAGTTTGTTAAGAGCTTTTAAAAAGTTCTGATTATTTAAGCAAGGCAAGATTCTTTTTTAGAAGCCCATCCAGATTCAAGAAGATTAGATTAGGCTAGTAGGCGTTTTCTCCAGTTCCCCAGCCTGGATTTTTAACTCTCTTATCGGTATTATCTTACAAAAAAGTCTGGTTGACAGGTTTGTAATTCCCAGGATCCTCTTTTTGAAGATTGGTATTAATCTGGTCATCTTCCAGGCCATCAGAAAAAAAAAGATGTTTTGTGAGACCAGTTACGTATTTCAGTTAATAGCTGAGCAATTTCACATTTTTTAGACCGAGAACAACATTCCAGGGGCTACTGCTACCTCTGTGACTTGTGACTATTCGGTTTGTACATTCGTTCTGAAGCATCTTCCCTTCTTCTTCTGTTGGACATTATTTATAGAATGGAATGGAATAGAATAGAATAGAGTAGAGTAGAGTAGAAGAGAATAGAGAATAGAGAATAGAGAATAGAGAATAGAGAATAGAGAATAGAATAGAATAGAATAGATAATGGAATGGAATAGAATAGATAATGGAATGGAATAGAATAGAATAGAACAGAATAGAATAGATAATGGAATGGAATGGAGTAGAATAGATAATGGAATGGAATAGAATAATTAGAATAGAATAGAATAGAATAGAATTCTTTATTCGCCAAGGGTGATAGGACACACAAGGGATTTTTCTTTGGTGCATATGCTCTCAGTGTGCATAAGGAGAATAAAATACATTCATCAAGAATAAAAAGATATAACACTTGGTAATAGTCAAGGTTACTAATAAGCTATCAAATCATACTAGGAAACAAATAAAACAATATAAATTGAAAGATACAAGCAACATAATTATAGTCATAAGTGGGGAGAGATAGATACTAGGATGGAAGAGAAGAATAATAGTGATACAGTCTTAGTAAATTATTTGAATGTTGTGGGAATTAGAGTGATGGCATTCAGGGAAAAAACTGTCCTTGTGTCTAGTTGTTCTGGTGTGCGGTGCCTTATAGCATCGAAACAATTTATGTCCAGCATGCGAGGGGTCTGTAGATGTTTTTACAGCCCTCTTTTTGACTTGTGCAATGTACAGATCCTCGATGGAAGGCAGGTTGGTAGCAATTGTTTTTTCTGCAGTTCTAATTATCCGTTGAAGTCTGTGTCTTGTTGGGTTGCAGAATCAAGAGAGACAGTTATGGAGGTGCAGATGACAGAGTCAATAATTTCTCCATAGAGCAGAATCAGCAGCTCTTTAGTTTGAGTTTCCTGAGTTGGTGCAAAAAGAACATTCTTTGTTGTGCTTTTTTGATGACGTTTTTGATTTTAGGTGTCCATTTTAAGTCTTGAGAACTAGAAACTTGAAGGTCTCTACTGTTGATACTGTGTTATCCAGTATTGTAAGAGGTGGTAGTATATGAAGTTTTCTTCTAAAATCCACCACCATTTCTATGTTTTTGAGTGTATTTATTTCAAGATTGTTCTGACTGCACCACAAGGCTAGTTGTTCAAACTCCTGTCTGTATGCAGATTCATCGTTGTCTCACATGAGACCAATCACTGTTGTATCATCTGCAAACTTCAGTGTTTTAACAGAGGGATCTTTTGAGATGCAGTCATCGGTGTATAGGGAGAAGTGGGGAGAGCACACAGTCCTGGGGGGGCTCCTGTGCTAATTGTACAGGTATCTGATGTGATTTTGCCCAGCTTCGCCTGCTGTTTCCTGCCTGTTAGGAAGCTTATGATCCACTTGCAAGTTTGGTCGGATACTGCTAGCTGGTTTAGTTTACTTAGAAGAATATCTGGAATCTGGAACTTTTGGAGATGCGAAGGAATTCTCTAGGAATTGTAATCATCCATTGGATCTCGCTGGAATTTCCCTGCCTCTCTTCCTGGCAAGTTTTATGGTTCCTATAAACCAGGGAGTGGAGGAGAACATCTTTCTTATCTAGCCAGCCTTTGTCACCTCCAGCAATACAGCTGCATTATTTGTATGAGGGCCTTGGGATCTACGCACGGAGCTGCTATGTTGTGTGTTCAATCATTTGGCTGCCTGGCTGTGAAACGGTCTAAATTTTGAACTATGGTTTAAGGTCTCAATGCTCACCCAGACTCTAATGCCAAGGCTGTCACCACTTATCGCCATTCCTACATCCCGGCAAAACATTTGCAAACTCCCATGTTTGCATTTCGACCTGGAAACATCAAGACACGTTATAAGCATGTTTTCACTATGTCATGTGCCAGTGGTGGGATTCAGCCAGTTCGCACCTACCCGGGAGAACCAGTTGTTAACTTTCTAAGCAGTTTGGAGAACCGGTTGTTGCAAGAAATCTGTTTAGATGATCATCTACCTGACGTCTAACAGGTTTCTTATCCTTCAGGCAAGAAGGGAAGAAGATATAGTTTTGCTGGCAAATGCCCTTCGATTTTTGCAGCTTTTGTGTCTGCAGAGAGAGGGGGGCCAGCCCAAGGCAGAACGGCGTCCGTGCTGGGAACTTCAAACTGACTTGCGCAGTACAAAGTAAGATCTCTCCCACTCAGTTCACAGTTTTGATTTATTTGATTTTAATGCGAGCTGAATCCGTTTACGAGGACATTAATTGTTTACCAAGATCCTAGCTTCTTTTTTTTACAAGATCTTCTTCTGAAAATCTATTTACTTAGAGGCTTTTAAAATGGCGCCGAGCCGGCTGGATTCTCCTGTAACAATGATTATTTTCCCCACTTTACAGGGATAATCCTGTAGGGAAACATTCTGGTGTTGTTTCTAGCCTCATCTTTATTGCCCTGCTTGCAGAAACTGCCTCTCCGGTTAACCCTTATTACATTGTAACAGCTAAAGTGAAGCGCTCATCGACATGAGTGACGTTGAGTTGGCCATGCCCACCCGGTCACATGACCACTGAGCCACACCCACCCAGCTAGTTATTAGGGCAGAGAACCGGTTGTTAAATTATTTGAATCCCACCACTGTCATGTACGAAACTGTACTGGTTACAGGCAGTCCTCCCCTTACAACCATCCATTTAGTGACCGCCCCAAGCTACTGACAGGACTGAAAAAAAGTGACTTGCGACCCTTTTTCACAGTTCCAACCATTGCAACATTCACGCGATCGAAATTCAGATGCTAACAGTGCGGTTAACAGTTAGAGTGATTCACTTAAACAAATGTGGCGAGAAAGGTCGTAAAATGGGGCAAAACTCACTTCACTGGCTTCCTTAACAACAGAATTGGGGGGGTCAATTATGGTCGTAAGTCAAGGATTACCTGTAAACAACAATGCTCTTTTCTCTTTACAGGAGTGTGTACTGCAAACTTTGAGATTTATCATCCCCTCAAACATCTGCCAGAGGTTTGCAATAATGATGAGCGTTATGTAATGAGGCAGGATGGGAAAATTCACCTTCTAATTGCACCACTATATTTAATTCTTTCCGAAAGCAATCTTCCAAGTTTCTAAACTGTAAGTTTTAACCTTCAAGGAATTTCAGATCTTTATCTGAAATTGATTTAGCTTTAATTGACTTGTTGTCAGTGTTCCTCTAATAGCTGATCACCTCATCTTCTCTGCCGTTTTTTGTGTTTTGTTTCCATAGCAGCATCTCCATTATCCAGAAGAAGCTTATCATCTAAGGATTTAGCCAGAGGAAACATTAAGGCTGTCATTTAAAAAGTGTGATTTGTTTGCAAACTTACTTAACTGAAAGTTCAGGGTATCGAAACAGCTGGTTAGATGAGCGTATAGCAATAGCACTTAGACTTATATACCTCTTCATGGTGCTTTTACAGCCCTCTCTAAGCGGTTTACAGAGTCAGCCTCTTGCCCCCCAACAGTCTGGGTCCTCATTTTACCCACCTCGGAAGGATGGAAGGCTGAGTCAACCTTGAGCCTGGTGGGATTTGAACTGCCAAATTGCAGGCAGCCAGCAGGCAGCAGAAAGAGCCTGCAGTACTGCACTCTAACCACTGCACCACCACAGCTCAAGTAGTCACAGACCCCAAAGGGGGACGCAGTTCCAAAACCTGCCCCCTTTGTGCCTTGGCTCCAATTCTATCCCCAGGAGAGCCATTGTAGCTACTGTTCATGAAAGTTGATGGCTTTAAGGAGAATATTTGTAGCTCAGGATTGAAACGAAGGGTTCTTGGTACTTTCTAAGCTTGGTTGTTTTCTTACAGATGTTTCATTAGCCAAAATAGGTAACATCATCAGGGATAGCAAGGAGTGGGCTTTGAAAAAGAGACAATCAACACGGGCAAACAATAGATACAAACTCCAGGTAAACCGCTCCAAACTCGATTGTAGAAAATACGACTTCAGGAACAGAGTGGTCAACACCTGGAATGCTCTACCTGACTCCGTTGTTATATCCCCAAACAGCTTCAACCTTAAACTGTCCACCGTGGACCTCACCCCATTCCTAAGAGGTCCGTAAAGCGGGCGTGCATAAGTGCACCAGCGTAACTACCATCCAGTGGTGGGTTTCAAAAATTGTTCGAACCTACTCTGTGGGCGTGGCCTCCTTTGTGGGAGTGGCTTGCTGCCCATGTGACTGGATAGGAGTGGCTTGCCGCCCATGTGACCGGATATGAAGATGCCGACGACACTTGTCAGAACCACCTTAAATTACCTCACACACAGTACTGGCATGCATAAGAATATGATGTAAACTTGTTTTTTAAAAGGCATCTTTGGTTTGCGTTAAAACAACTTCAACACACGCAATGTTTTGATTGCACCACAAACGCAGTAGTCATCCTTACCTTTCACAGAGGCACTGAGTTTTATAAATATGAGCATGATAGTGTAGAATAATCATATCCAAGGACCAATGGTGGGTTTCAAAAAATTTTGGAACCTCTTCTGTAGGTGGGGCCCGCTTTCCGGGTCCACTGGTGGAACCTCTTCTAACCGGTTCGGTAGATTTGATGAACCGGTTCTACCGAATAGGTGTGAACTGGTAGGAACCCACCTCTGCTACCATCCCTGTCCTACTGTCCCCATTTATTTGTAATCATTTCCTTTGTTCATGTCCATGTTTATACTTATACCTGTTATCTCGTACATGTTTGACAAACTAAATAAATAAAAATAAATAAAGTTTAAAAGAGAGAAAAAAGACCAAAATACCTCCCCACCAGCAATCAGCACCCAGATGAGCATAGATTAACTCCAAGATTAAAAACAGGCCAACAATCAAGAAGTAAAAAATGTCCCAATCAAGGAACTGCAAAGACAGGCTAACA
This sequence comes from Thamnophis elegans, assembly GCF_009769535.1. Lineage (NCBI taxonomy): Eukaryota > Metazoa > Chordata > Lepidosauria > Squamata > Natricidae > Thamnophis > Thamnophis elegans. Next base: position 37,686,985 of record NC_045554.1, read on the forward strand.
GCCCAGCCAAAGAATCTCTAAGACCATCCTCACCAATACTGATAGGGCAAGAATATAAAATGAGATCAAACCTCACTCTCTCCTAGCACTGATGGTATTACCTAGTTTGGTGATGAAATGTCTTCAAGAAAACAACCAAGCTCAGAAAACATGGACTACCATTCTGGCTGGGGAATTCTGGAAATTGTAGTCCACACAGCTTAAAGTTGGCCAAGTTGAGAAACACTGACTCAAACAAACCGATTGCATTAATTACAGAGGAGTCTCTTGCTTAATTTATCTGGAGTGTGTTTAGAATAGAATGGAATGGAATGGAAGAGAAGAGAAGAGAAAGGGATCTTGGAGGTCTTCTAGTCCAGCCCCTTTCTCAAGCAGGAGAACCTATACCATCTCAAACAAGTGACTGTCCAGTCTCTTCTTAAAAACCTCCAGTGATGAAGCACCCACAACGTCTGGAGTCCAGCTGTTCCACTGGTTAATTGTCCTCACTGTTAGGAAGTTTCTCCTTAATTCCAGCTTGCTTCTCTCTTTGGTTAGCTTCCATCCATTGTTTCTTGTCCTGCCTTCTGGTGCTATGGAGAATAATTTGACCAAACCCCCCCCCCCACTTCTTTCTGGCACCCCTCAAATACTGAAATACTGCTATCATGTCACCCCTAAATTAAAGACATTTCAAATAATTAAGCAACTGGGTTAGGGTGGTAGCTAGTTCAGACTTCTTCACGCCTTAAGAAACAGAGAGAGAGAGAGAGAGAGAAACAAGATGATCCAACTATTTTCCTGTGTGTGTGTGAGAGAGAGAGAGAGGGAGGGAGGGAGGGAGGGGGAGAGAGAGAGAGAGAGAGAGAGAGAGAGAGAGAGAGAGAGAGATGAGACACAGAAAGAGAAAGAGAGAGAGCCAAAGGGTGATCCAATCTAACCTCTGTGTGTGTGAGAGAGAGGAGGAGGGAGAACCACCTGTTAAGTGGTTCTTGGCTGTCTGCTCAGAGCTATTAACTGAAGGGAGAGAGGAGAAGAAAAATAAACCCCTTCTCTTTTACTTTATTTTCAGCTGGTTCGACAAACGGCACAATAAGTTAGCTACTAGTTCAGCTGAACTGGTGCGAACCGGCTGAATCCCGCCACTGGTTGTATGGGGAACACTTTCATATACAAGGAAAGACTAGGAGCAAATCAAGTCCAATTTGGCATGGAAAGCTTTACAGATATAAGAGTATTTCCAATAGCTCCTAAACCCTGAACACCTATAGTTATCGTTTCTTCTCATGTGAATGAACAGTGGTGATCAATATAATTCTTAATTCTAAGAAAGAGAGAGAAAGAAAGAGAGAGAGAGAGAGAGAGAGAGAGAGAGAGAGAGAGAGAGAGAGAGCAGGCAAAAGAAAAGCCGCATGCATTTGAGAAGCAGGTTTGATGCATGGGAGATGCCAAGTGAATCCCTAACCCTTGATATATTAAAGCACATCGACAGGATGTTTCCAAGATCAGCCACAAGAAAAGGACTTTTGCTCATTTGCCTAAAGAAGTAAATTATATCTTTTTGTTTTGTTTTGTTTTCTTTTGAAAACCCAGTGACAAATGAGGGTAAAACGGTAGCAATTAGCAAGACTGGAGTCTCAAATGGAGGACAACAGCAGGGTTTCGTTTTCTCTCATGCATAATTAAAAATGCTCTGTGCATTAAAAGGCAGAAAGGTGACCTAAATTTGCATAATTCCAGAATGCTTCATTACAGCCCCATCTCAAATCTGACAGTGAACATCAGCAGATAATATTTGACTGTGCAAGTACACACCTATGACTCCCTTCTACTTCATTAGCCTTAACTAATCCAGGTTCTAAGGTAAAGGTTCCCCTTGCACAGATGTGCTAGTCATTCCCGACTCTAGGGGGCGGTGCTCATCTCCATTTCAAAGCCAAAGAGCCAGTGCTGTCCGAAGACGTCTCCATGATCATGTCGCCAGCATGACTAAATGCTGAAGGTGCACAGAACACTGTTATTTTCCCACCAAAGGTGGTTCCTATTTTTCTACTTGCATTTTTACATGCTTCCGAACTGCCAGGTTGGCAGAAGCTGGGACAAGTAATGGGCGCTCACTCCGTTACGCAGTGCTAGGGATTCGAACTGCCAACCTTTCTGATCGACAAGCTCAGCGTCTTAGCCACTGAGCCATCGGGTCCCTTGGTTCTATTCAGGTTCTATTTACTTTAAAAGAAGAATAATTTGCCTTAGTCTCTTTTCTCCCCAATGAAATGAAATGATATAGGGTTTCCTGCCTAAGCAGGGGTGGTGGTGAACTGGAAGACCTCCAAGGTCCCTTCCAACCATTCCATTCTATTCTATTCTATTCTATTCAGTGGTGGGATTCAAATAATCGGTTCTCTGCCCTAATGACCACTTGGGTAGGTGGGGCTCGGTGGTCATGTGACTGGGTGGGCGTGGCCAACTCAAGGTCACTCAGGTCGATGGGCACTTCGCCTTAACTGTTACAATGTCATAAGGGTTAACCCAAGAGGCAGTTTCTGTAAGCAGGGCAATAAAGATGAGGCTAGAAACAAGACCAGAATGTTTCCTTCCTGCCTTCCTTACAGGATTAGCCCTGTAAAGTGGAAAACAACAAAAGGAGATTTCTTCCAACAATCAGTTCTCTGAACTACTTAGAAAGTTACCGACCGGTTCTCCCGAATAGGTGCGAACTGACTGAATCCCACCACTGATTCTATTCTATTCCATTCCAATCCATTCCATTCCAAAGGAGAAATTTCCTGACGTTTAGAACAATCGATCAGCGCAACAACTTGCCTCCAGAGGTTGTGGGAGCTCCATCACTGGAGGCTTTTAAGAGGAGACAGGACAACCATTTGTCTGAAATGCTGTAGGATCTCATCCTTGAGCAGGTGGTTGAACTAGAAGACCTCCAAGGTACCTTCCAACTTCTATTATTCTGTTCCATTCTGTTCTATTCCAAGGTTGTGCTGACACACCATCATTTGCAGGTTGCCCTGTGGTTTTTAACGGGAATACCCAGCAAGATACTAGTATGATCCAATGGCATCGAAGCGGAACTGGAATGAAGGTGAACATTGGTTTACAGCCATTGGTTTACAGCAGATAACGGCTTCTAATATCATTATGAGCAATTGAGTTAGAAAGATACCGGGCGCACCTATTTGGAATCCTGACCTTTTTTTTCTCATTAACTGGAAGGCATCGTAGGAAGTTAGCACCTAGAAAAATGAAATGTTTTAGGAAATATTAAAAAGGCGAAATATTATATTTCTCTGGATGAGAAAAGGAGAAATATGTTTTAAAGACAAAGCAGCTCCCTGCAGATTCCTGCCCTGCCCCCCACACCTTTGTCAATGGGCCATTAAGGCCTGAGCCAGATGGACATTTCTTCCAACAGCATCAGAGGTGGGTTCCTACCAGTTTGCACCTATTCGGTAGAACCGGTTCGTCAAATCTACCGAACCGGTTAGAAGAGGTTCCACCAGTGGACCCGGAAAGCAGGCCACACCTACAGAAGAGGTTCCAAAAATTTTTGAAACCCACCACTGGTCCTTGGATATGATTATTCTACACTATCATGCTCATATTTATAAAACTCAAGTGCCTCTGTGAAAGGTAAGGATGACTCCTGCGTTTGTGGTGCAATCAGAACATTGCATGTGTTGAAGTTGTTTTAACGCAAACCAAAGATGCCTTTTAAAAAACAAGTTTACATTATATTCTTATGCATGCCAGTGCTTTGTGTGAGATAATTTAAGGTAGTTCTGACAAGTGTTATTGGCATCTTCATATCCGGTCACATGGGCGGCAAGCCACTCCCACAAAGGAGGCCACACCCACAGAGTAGGTTCGAACAATTTTTGAAACCCACCACTGAACAGCATCAAGGACTTGTAAGCAAGTAATGGTTCTCAATGAATTTCTTGTGAGACAAAAGGCAAATGGAAGCACTAATAACCGAGCAAACGTATATAGAAATTAAGCAGCGATTCATATTCTTGCAAACCCTACCTGATTGGAAAATAACGGACCGGAAATAACAGCAATAAGATGGTTAGGCTATTATTAAATTCTAAATATTAAATGCCATCAGCCTAGAGTGAATTCGGGGCTCTAAAATAGTAAGACAATTAAAGATATTTGGAATGTAACTCTGTATTTTACTTTCTGTGAGCATTCGATGAAATGGGGGGGGCGGGGCGGGGGGGGGGAGACATCATCTATCTCCAATCTACAACACAATCCTTTCACAACAGCTCCAAGAAGGCTCCACACCCATTTGCATCACTCAGGGGGGGGGCTGATGGCACAGATAAATGTCCAGGTGACCTTAAGGACTCTCCGAAAGAATGCCAGATGCCCAGCTGTCTGCAAGGAGGATAAATCCTTCCATTTCCCCACCATCCAGTCTCCAGAGCTGAAGAAGCTCCTTGGATGAGAAGCGAAACGCCTTCAAACAGAAAGCAGGCACTCCCGTTGCCTCTTGAAAAAGAAAAAAGCACTTTTGGGACAATCGTCAACCTTAGATGTCACGGGTATTGGCAAGTCTGCAAGAGGATTTCCCCAAAACGGGGGGTTTGGGGAGAGAAATACCACCTGCATTTAACTGGAGTTACAACCATGGAAAACCGGCTTTTTCTCTTTCCACCAAAGCTTCGTGTTTGTTTGTTTTCTCTAATGAAGCCTGCATGACTTTGATCTTTTATATAGTCATGGCAACCTGCAATTTACTGGCGCCTCCAGTGATACGCCAGCTGCACTATCGCATTCTTTCGTTCCATTTGCACACCTCCTTCCCTTTCTTCTTCTTCTTCTTCTTCTTCTTCTTCTTCTTCTTCTTCTTCTTCTTCTTCTTCCCCTTCCCCTCCTCCTCCTCCTCCTCCCAAGGTTGGAAGGGACCTTGGAGGTCTTTTAGCCCAACCCTTGCTCAAGTGGGAGACCCTATATCATTCTGGGCAAATATTGTCTCTTTCTTCTTCTTCTTCTTCTTCTTCTTCTTCTTCTTCTTCTTCTTCTTCTTCTTCTTCTTCTTCTTTCTTCTTCTTCTTCTCCTCCTCCTCCTCCTCCTTCCAAGGTTGGAAGGGATCTTGGAGCTCTTTTAGCCCAATCCTTGCTCAGGTGGGAAACCCTATATCATTCTGGACAAATATCTGTCTCTTCTTTCTTTCTTCTTCTTCTTCTTCTTCTTCTTCTTCTTCTTCTTCTTCTTCCTCCTCCTCCTCCTCCTCCTCCTCCTCCTCCTCCTCCTCCTCCTCCTCCTCCTCCGTCTTCTTCCCTGGCCGGCTGTTAAATCCACCCAACACACTCACACGCGCACACAGCTCAACATGAATTAATTGGGGCCCTTAATGTTTCTTGCAAGCACGCTGGTTTAATTATTATCCTTTTTTTTTTATAACCTCTGAGCTTAAGTAGCCACTGCAATTTCCCACTCTCCTTTTTTTTGCAGCCGTGGATATTCTTGAACGCTGAATTTGCAAGGAAAAGCACTTGAGGAAGAAGGGAAGGGAAGTACCTGTTGGAGGAAACTTTGGATGACAGACCGAACACAGTAAGTGACATTCTTAATTCCCTGCTGAAGGACGGGGGATTAGTTATGAGCCGTCTTTAACAACCTCCGAATTGTGATCAAAGCGCAGAGTAATTTTTTTAAAAAAAATAACAGACTTATTACATGTATAAAAGAAATTAAGATATTTTGGGATTGTCTTGGAACTTTGTGGTTAAATTTCTACCTGTGCCATTCAAAAGGTGGGAGGAAATATATAGAACTTCAACGCTCTGAACTCTTCTTCAGGAATAAGAACCATGCATCTTCCAGTAAAGGTAAAGCTTCGCCTTGCACATATGTGCCAGTCGTTCCCAACTCTAGGGGGCGGTGCTCATCTCTGTTTCAAAGCCAAAGAGCCAGCGCTGTCCAAAGACATCTCCGTGATCATGTGGCCGGCATGACTAAATGCCGAAGGCGCACGGAAGGCTGTTCCCTTCCCACCAAAGGTGGTTCCTATTTTTCTACCTGGATTTTTTACGTGCTTTCGAACTGCTAGATTGGAACAAGTAATGGGAGCTCACTCTGTTATGCAGCACTGGGGATTCGAACCGCCGAACTGCCAACCTTTCTGATCGACAATCTCAGTCTTAGCCACTGAGCCACCACATCTTCTAGTAGATACACAGAAAGTCCTTGGCTTACGACCATCATTGAGCCCAGCATTTACGTTGCTAAGTGAGGCAGTTGTTAAGTGAATGTTGCCCTATTTTATTTGCCTTTCTTGCCACGGTTGTTAAGTGAATCACTGCAGTTAGTAACCTGGTGGTTCAGTGAATCTGGCTTCCCCACTGACTTTGCTTGTCAGAAGGTCACACAAGGGGATCATATAATTCTGGGATGATGCATCCGTCATAAATATGAGTCAGTTGCCAATTGAATTTTGATCACGTGGCTATGGGGAGACTGCAACAGCTGTAAATGGGAAAAAATGGTCATAAGTCACTTTTCCCAGTGCCGTCATAACTTTGAACAGTCACTAAATGAACTGTTGTAAGTCAAGGACTTCCTATATCTACACATAATCTTCTTGATGAGCATTTTAAGATGTTGATCTCTCTATTTAGAGTGCAGATAAGGCACTTCTGATGATGAAACTACAAATTAAAAACAAACAGAAATTTGTTTTGGATAATCAGTACAAAATATAACGAACTGGGGGGAAAACCACAGTAAAGCAAAACAAAAAAGAAAAGCCCCACATTTTTGGCAAAGGATGTATTCAGAAAAACTCAAGTAAGTTAAATATTAAAACCCATAAATATTTGTGTTAGATTGTGGGTGTGTGGAGTGATGGTGATGAAATAATCCATTTGTCATGGAAAATGTGTTGGATAATGAGGAAACTGTTATGGTCATATTTGAAACAATAATGTCCAGAATTTACAATTTTCTCATAGTTTTTTCCCCCTCTACATATTTTTTACATATTTTTCCCTAATAAGTTACAGTAAATTTCCCTCCATCCAAAACCTTCCTACTTACCCTGGCTTCGAAATCACCTATTTTAAGATTAATATTCACCTGTCACTGAAGAAATTGTTGGAGACTGGAGCAAAAATCTTTTAGGCTTTGAAAGTCCCACCTGAGCCACTTGAGTGTCCAATATTTGGTGACAACTGAAAATTGGCACAAAGATTCCCTGCTGTTTTCATGTCAGATTTCCACGAAAGCACATGGACAAAAGTTTTGGATTCAGCTCTAAAAAGTTGCTTTGAACTATGAATGTTGAACCTCTCTCAGTGGCTCATTAAAGCAGCTATGTGCATTTCCAGAAGCAACAAAGGATTCTCAAAGCAGATTTGGCTGCTTTAATGAATTGCCAAAGGTGCCCATTATTTTTCAAGTATGGCTGTTTGCATTGTGAATGCTCAAGTATGGTCCATTTATATTCTATGGCAAGAGATTCCCAGTTAATCTTGATTGCATGGATTGTGGTGGGGTACAAAAGAAAGAAAGAAAGAAAGAAAGAAAGAAAGAAATAAAGAAAGAAAGAAAGAAAGAAAGAAAGAGGAAAGAAGGAAGGAAGGAAGGAAGGAAGGAAAGAAAGAAAGAAAGAAATTTCCAGGATTATATTCTGTGGCACTGCTCAAGAAGAGCAAAGCATCAATGATAATATAGTAAGACAGCACATATATATAGGACTAAAGTGGAGGAAATAAGGAGAACTTAGGGAAAGAGGAAAAAAATAAGATCCAAATAATGTAAAATTAGTTCTGTCCTTAAGCTTGAAATAGAATCTTGGCCATATTAGGAACAAACTGTTCCATCTTGTCATCTTTGGAACATAAAGACATTTTTTAAAAGGGCATAAACCTTGAATTCATTCCTTAACGCAAGGAGCACACAGTTCCTTCCATCTATGTAAAACAATTCTCTTTGCTGAGCCCCAGGCTTGATAAAGCCAAAAGGGCTTCATAAAATGTCACATTCCTTCCTAAAATGTAGATTTTGACATTTGACATTTCAATGCTTATGACTTCTGATCTCTGCTGAGTAGAATAGATTTTTTTTAAAACCTACCAAGTTTTTTTAATAGAAAGTATACCATACAGATTAAAACATAAAAACATCCATAAAAATTTACAACATAAAAGAAAAAACCCCAACAAAATAAAATAATCAGGTGAACACTTTCTTGTAAATTATCCAATAAGCAGCAACCATTAGCCGCAATAAACTGTTTTATGGCCAATTTTCTTCTCATCTTATGAGATCTTTTCTATGAGTCATGTCTTGTCCTCAAGAAAGAAACAGCAAATTGCCATTCCAAAGTTCACACGCTGATCTTTGTGATGTATGGAATTGTGCTCACACAGTTCACATTATTGAAAATCTTTCCTGAAGCACGTTTAAGTAATAAATTATGATAAAAGGAGTTCAGATTTTGCCGGACAATTTTCTGGTATAGAGATTAAGAGCCTAACCAATATTTTTGAGTTTGTTTTATCAGGATCTTTCATTTTTGCTCCTTTTTGCCAGCCAGCTTAGCAGGTAAAGTAATGCAGGGTGGGGCTGGGGGTAGAGAACAAGGCTCTGTTTTATTGGGCTTTAATACAGGTAGTCCTCACAACCACAATTGAGCCCCAAATTACTGTTGCTAAGTGAAATTTCTGTACAGAAACATTTCTATATAGATATACATAGAATTCTTTATTGGCCAAGTGTGATTGGACACACAAGGAATTTCAGATGCTCTCAATGTACATAAAAAGAAAACTATACCCTGTTTCCTCAAAAATAAGACCTCCCTGGATAATAAGCCCAATCAGGCTTTTGAGCGCATGCGCTAAAATAATCCCTCCCCCCGAAAATAATCCTTCCCCGAAAATATCGCAACACAGCAGCAGCCATGAGGTGACCATGCTCGCTGCCTCCTGCACCTCAAAAATAATAAAACCTCCCCGAAAATAAGACCACGTGCTTATGTCAGGGGGTCAAAAGAAAATAAAATCCTGTCTTATTTTCGGGGAAACGCGCTACATTCATCAAGAATCATAAGGTACAACTCTTAGTGATAGGTACAAATAAGCAATCAAATCATACTAGGACAGTGATGTGCTGTCAGGGGAGCAGGGGAGGCAGACCCTCACCACTGTCATCATGAAAAGAAAAGAATGTAAAAGGAAAAAAGCAAGAGCTGAGGTCAGGCTGAGCTAGTTGCTGCCAGAGTCACAGTGGATGACTCTGCTTAGTGCTTAACTGTTTAAAAAAGCCTCTAAAAAAGTGCCCTCTGCAGGAGGAGGTGGGAGAACCACGTGCCTCATTTAGTCTGACTTTATGATCACTCGAGCAGAGTTAAGGGTTAAAAGCCAAACAATTCCTTATGTAGATGAAGCATGTGGTTCTCTCGCCTCCTCCTGTAGAGGGCTTTTTTTAGAGGCTTTTTAAAACAGTTAAGCAGAGTCATCCATTGGGGACTCTGGCAGCAGCTAACCCAGCCTGACCTCAGCAGCTCTTGCCTTTTTCCTTTTACCTTTTTACATTTTCATCATGGCGGACAAGAGCAGAGTTGAAATTCTCTGTGAATGTGACACAGCTGGAAAAGGTATGTGGGTCGGAGGGAGGGGGAGGAATTCAAAATTAATGTAATTTGTAAGTAATTGTAAGTAAAGTGTTTGTGTGTGTGTGTGTGTGTGTGTGCGCTTTTCTTCACTCAGAGGGAAGGGGGTAGGAGAGGCAGGGAGGGCAGCCCACCAGCTTTCTTTCTCTGTCTCGGGGCAGCCCGCCAGCAGAGGCGGGTCTTTTACCCACCTCTGCTGGTAGGCTGGCACTTTCTTTCTTTCTAGAAAGCGGCTTTTGGCCACCCCGGCGCTATGTCCAACACAGAGCGGGATGCCTCTATGTCGGACATAGCGGCAGGGCGGCTTTTGCCTCCTTTCAAGAAAGTGGGCAAAAGCCGCTTTCAAGAAAGCTTTCTTGAAAGCGGGCAAAAGCCGCCCTGCCACTATGTCCGACATAAAGGCGGGACCCCTCTATGTCAGAAATAGCAGCAGGGCGGCCAAAAGCCGCTTTCTTTCTTTTTGCCTCATCAGCCATAAATCTCACCGCACGTCACTGTACTAGGAAGCAATAAATATAAATCGTAAGGATACAAGCAATAAAGCTTGTACAGTCGTACAGTCATAAGTGGAAGGAGATGGGTGAGAGGAACGATGAGACGATTAATTTCAGAGTGATGAAAGCATTTTCTGCCCTGGGTCTGAATGGGAGACAATTTCACTCAGTTTCACAGACCTTCTGAATTATTATTTGAAAAGGATGACTTATCAAAAGTGCTTCCCGATCCTGGTGAATTTGGAGTTTGTAACTGCTATATTTCATCCGTCTGCTGATAATTACTTAGCAAAAGACTGGAGGGAGCAAATGAATTATAATGTAGCCTCTAGATAACATTTGGTATTAATATAATTATCGTTAACTTTTGTGTTGTTTGCAGAGATTGCTAATATTGGCAGGTTTGTCAACACTCAGAAAGGTGATGGGGACTGCAAGACACAGAAAACCAAATGGAAACCAGGGTCTTGATGATGTCTCTGTTACAAGCACGAAACCCAAATCCACAAGCTTACAGAAAGAGGCAAGATTTGTATAATATAATTTTTTAAACAATTAAATATCCTTAGATCAGAGGTGGGTTCCTACCAGTTCACACTTATTCGGTAGAACCGGTTCATCAAATCTACCGAACCGGTTAGAAGAGGTCCCACCAGTGGACCCGGAAAGCAGGCCACACCTACAGAAGAGGTTCCAAATTTTTTTGAAACCCACCACTGGTCCTTGGATAGGATTATTCTACACTATCATGCTCATATTTATAAAACTCAGTGCCTCTGTGAAAGGTAAGGATGACTAGTGCGTTTGTGGTGCAATCAGAATATTGCATGTGTTGAAGTTGTTTTAACGTAAACCAAAGATGCCTTTTAAAAAACAAGTTTGCATCATATTCTTATGCATGCCAGTGCTGTGTGTGAGGTGATTTAAAGTGGCTCTGACAAGTGTCGTAGGCATCTTCATATCCGGTCACATGGGCAGCAAGACACGCCCATCTGGTCACATGGGCGGCAAGACACTCCCACAAAGGAGGCCACACCCACAGAGTAGGTTCGAACAATTTTTGAAACCCACGACTGCCTTAGATGTACGATTTGGTGGCTCACCTCGCAAGTAGTTTACAGATCTAGTTAAATTTTTCTCCTTGCATGCAACACTGTTTATTTACTGAATTTATATTTGCCGGTCTATTCGCCCATGGCGACTCAAGGCGGCTTGCAGAATATAAAACCTCATTTAAACCAATAAAACTAATAAAAAGATTCAAATAAATTAATATAATGTAATAAAATCACCCCCACCCCCTGCCCCGGCGACAGCAGATCACACAAACAATTTAACGGACTCCATCCCATTTTGGGTTCCCCAGGCCCGCTGACAGAACCAAGTCTTCAGCGCCTTCCGGAAGAGTGTCAGAGTGGGGGCTGTTCTAATCTCTGGGGGGATGATGATCCAGAGAGAGGGAGCCACCACAGAGAAGGTCCTTCTTCTGGATCCCACCAGGTGTATCTCCCTGGGGGATGGGACCCACAGCATTCCCTGCCTTCCTGCTCTGATGAGTCAGGTAGATATGACCAGCAAGAGAAGGTCCCTCAAATAACCTGGTCCCAAGCCATGAAGGGCTTTAAAGGTGACAACCAGCACCTTGAACTGCACCCAATTGAAGGTACCATTTCTCCTTTATTGATTTAGCAGATAATATGATCTTTCATAACAATGAGAGATTCCAGGTATAGCACTTTCCCACCTGAGGTTCAAATTAGACCCCCAAAAACCAGGAAGAGGCTTAAGATCTTTCCAGGAGGTGTGGTACAGAAGGAGGAGGCAAGCAAAGAGGATCAATTACAGTGATCAGGAAGCTATGTGACCACAAGAGCTTTGTTGAGTTATACCATAGGCTCATCCTAGTCATATTGTCTGGTCATCCAGATGCATCCTGAAAAGTGACAACCCTTACCCACTTTTGTTAAGCCTCCTTGGGAGGACAACATGGGGCTGCCCCTGAAAAGTGTTCGGAGACTACAGTTGGTCCAGAATGCAGCCACGCGAGCGATATCAGGTGTACCTAGATACACCCATGTCACACCTATCCTCTGCGAGCTGCACTGGCTTCCTATCGGTCTCCGAACGCGCTTCAAGGTGCTGGTCATCACCTTTAAAGCCCTACATGGCCTAGGACCTGGATATCTGCGAGACCGCCTCCTGCCACATACCTCCCAACGGCCGATAAGATCTCACAGGTTGGGTCTTCTCCGGGTGCCGTCGACCGGACAATGCCGGCTGGCGACCCCTCGGGGGAGGGCCTTCTCTGTAGCTGCTCTGGCCCTGTGGAACGATCTACCCGTAGAGATCCGTACCCTTCCCACTCTCTCGGCCTTCCGAAAAGCCACTAAAACCTGGCTATTCCGGCAGGCCTGGGGCTGTTGACCTCACGAACGAGGTCCAGGCCCACCTAGATGGAGTGTATGGTGCGTTGCTTTTAAATTTGTTTCCTTTCTCCCTATTTTTATCTTTTAGTCTTGTTTTTGTAAGCCACCCGGAGTCCTACGGGATTGGGCGGCATATAAATTTATTAAATTACAATTAATTACACTTACAACCAAAACAGTAACTCCTTTCTCCCTGCCTGTAATGCCAGCATTTTGATTCACATCATATCTGAAACGAGAAATCACACTTTGAATCCAAGTGAACGTACAAGGTGAACATTTCATTTCTATAGTGCCAAAAGAGCAAGCCAAGCATGTCCTCCCCCGGTCCGCGTTAACACATTAATTAGTAGAACAGTGATTGAAGAATAGCTTAACAAAGTTCACAAGAACTTTAAAAAAATCTTCTTGGCCCTGGAATGCCGGGTTAATGTTTGCATCGTAGCCCAAGCTGCTAATTTGTACTGTTGAAAGGGAGAGGAGCCTGATTTATGCATGTGTTTTTGCTGTCTAATTATTTGGTGGGCTTGGGTATCAGACAGAGTTAGATAAAGAACAGAATTTTAAGATTGGAAACAATACATGAATAGTTGGTCCTAAGAAAAATAGGAAAGAACTGATCTATTTTACCAGCAGAAACAAATTTGGTTGAAGGTGAATTAGCTAACCATTTCTTTGACCCTGGAAATATGGAATGGATTTGCTTTTCTTTTTGAATGTTTAGGTTCAAAAAGATTGGTTGACAAACCTTTTCGGCACCGAGTGTCAAAACGGGAGTGTGCACACAGGAGTGCGCTGGAAACCAGAAGAGCAGTTTCCCAGTGGGCATGCGCGCACTGGGAAGCTGAGCTTCCAGTTTTCGGAGTGTGCATGTACACCAGTCACGTAGTCTTTCAGTTTCTAGCACATGCGAAGACCAGCTAACAGCTGCACATGTGCGTACTGGAACCCGGAAGAGCCACGGACGATGGTTGGCATGCTCGGAGAGATGGCTCTGCGTGCCACTTCTGGCATACGTGTGCCATAGGTTTGCCATCATGAACTTAGAGAATCTTGATTATGTTAGAAGGCTAAAAACCTTCTGGAGAAGATTCCTTCAGAATTCCCACTCACTGTTTCTGACAACTGAGAATCCATCCAGATATGTCAACACATCGGGAACAAAAAAGATTAGAAAAGCTCTTTTGGAACCATTTAGTTTGAAGTAGATAAAGAGTTTTATTAGATCAGGCCAAAGATACATCTAAAAGCAAGGTTTTCTTTCTACACAAGCCAATGAAATGCTTCCAGATCACTTCTAGTTATAGCAGCCATATTATCAATGAATGTTCAATGCTTTAATTTAGATTGGCAGGAAGTTGGATTGGCCTCTTATAACTGGCCAAGTTCATTCCTCCCCAAAACAAATCTAGATGTGAAGTGGATGAAAAGTATAAAGCTCTCTATTACAAAAATCACTCCTGAAACATGGCGGTGCAGAATCATCGATCTTAAGAAACCTCACCGGTCCTCCTCTGGTAGGAAAGCTCATGAGCTACCCGTCAAATTTGGAGGAAAAGGCTGTTAAAGATATCTCATCCAAAACAGGACCTTAAGACTTTGCACTCAGATTTGTAACTAGGGAGTTACAACTGAGGGTTCCACCACAAAACCACGGTAGACTAAAGCGCACTCGACGAAAGCGCGTACCTGACGTCATCACAGCGCGACAAAAACATCACACTGTGAGCGGTAAAGTTAAAATTAACGCGAAAACCTTACCCTAACCCCCCAAACCTAACCCTAAACCTAACCTAAACCTAACCCTTAACCTAACCCTAAACCTAACCCTAAACCTAACCCTTAACCTAACGCTAAACCTAACGCTAACCCTTAACCTGACCCTAAACCTAACCCTAATGCTTAACGTAACCCTAAACCTAACCCTAACCCTTAACCTAACCCTAACCCTAAACCTAACCCTTACCTTTACGTGAATCGGCTTGCTTTAAAAGCGCTTTTTAAAGCGCCCTTTTTTCTCCGCGGTCGTATTTGTCGTGCTGCTGATGACGTCAGGTACGCGCTTTAATCGGGCGCGCTTTAGTGGACCGCGGTTTTGTCGTGCCACGACAACTGAGCTAGAGGACGGATTAGCATGGTGCCAACATCTGTACAAAATCCTCCGTATCTTACCACGCCAGATACCCATTGATTGGCTGAAGTCAAAACGAGCTTCCTAGATTGAGAAGTCTAGGAGTCACTGAAGCAGTAGGTCTGAGCTTAAATGGACTCCAGAGGATGGGAGAGAGGACAGGAAGGCCTGGAGGAACATGGTTCATGGGGTCACGCTTCTTGCTTAATGGTGTCCCATGTATTGCATTGTAGATCAAAGTTGCAAGTGTGTAAGATTCACAGGGATGCGAAATAATTGATTACTCTACTCGTTTCCATCTGACTGATGGTTTACCTATTACCCCGTAGGTCCACTTCTGGTGACATCATGTAAATATCATCATACAAACAATCACCCGTTGTGAATCTAAAAATAAATGAACCATCTCAAATCTGTTTGCTTTCCCTCTCCCTCCCCACTTGATTCCTTAGGTGGGTCTGATCAGTGGAATCTGTGTCATTGTTGGAACCGTGATAGGTTCAGGGATTTTTATTTCTCCAAAAGCCGTTCTGGCTAATGCTGGAGCGATCGGACCGTGCTTGGTTATTTGGGCAGCTTGCGGAGTGTTGGCCACCTTAGGTAAGCCATTTCTTGTGCTCTCCATTTCTTTTTATTTCTTTTTTTTTTACAGAAAGCCAAGCCAAGTTTCTTTTTCACATCCTATTGCTCTGTTCTGACGGAATACAAATTTGACATTTGCTGCCTCTCCCCCAACCTGTTGTGGCTCACCACTGGCCAGCAGAGCTGGCAGCAAAGTCAGACAGTGAGGAGGTTGGGGACGAGCATGGGCCAGTCCTGGGGACTGGGGAAGGCTCAGACGAGGGCTCTGCGTTGGAGGCAGAGAGGGGGCCAAGGCTGTGTGGCAGTGATCAGGTGCCTACGGAGCTAGACAGCAGTGAGGCAGAGGAACAGCTGGAGCCTGTTCCCAGTTTGTGCATGCGCAGAGCTACCAGAAGAAAAAAACAACTCAGAAATCAGGGTCAACTTGGGAGTAAAGTCACAGTAGATGGTGAATAGCCCCTCCCATAAGAAATAAAAGAGGAGCAAAAGGGGAGTGGGCTTTTGCAGGAAACAATTTGTTTGTTCGGTTGTTAGATTCGTTTCAGGAGTGTGGAGATCTGTCCGTGAATCTCAAAGACTCTGTGCCCAGTCTTTCCTTGCACAGCACCTCATTTGGAAAATATTTACATGGCAGCTTTCCAAGATAGATAAGGTCTGTAGTCACAAATACTCCTTTGAAAGAGTGTTTACCAGGCCAACAGAGGAATTCACATTCGTTGAATAAAAGGGGTTTTGTCAGGACTCTGCCTTACGCTATTTGGGGAAGCCTAAGTCAGAACACAAGCTTCAGGGATTGCTGAAGGGGTTATGGAAAGATGGCTTATCACACTCACCTCTTTGATTCCTCTTTTGGTGCCTGTTTCTCTGCTGCAAGTCTTGCTCTGCTCAATCAAGAGAGCGCTGCTTACTTTTCTGGCGGTAGGGTGCAGTGGTTACAGTGGCAGGTTAGCCAGGGGGAAACTTCTGCTGACATTCTGCTCATCGTCTGCAGGTTTCTTCGGGGTATGGTTAAAAAATAACTTAATTTCTAGTAAATGACATCTTTCTCAACAAATGAAGGGTCGTTTTTATTTAGAAGCCGTAGTTAAGACAGGTCTGACCATCAGTATTAATAGCAATAGCACTTAGACTTATATACAGCTTGACAGTGCTTTATAGCCCTCTCTGTTTACAGAGTCAGCATCTTACCCCCAACAATTTGGGTCCCCATTTTACCCACCTTGGAAGGATGGAAGGTTGAGTCAACCTTGAGCCAGTTGGTCACGTTCGAACTCCTAGCACTGGGCAGAATTAGCCTGCAATACTTCATTCTAGCCACTGGGAGGGAGGAAAGGAGGGGAAGGGAAGGGAGGAAGGAAGGAATAACAATAGGACGTAGACTTATATATTGCTTCACAGTGCTTTATAGCACTCTCTTTACAGCGGTTTACAGGGTCAGCCTCTTGCCCCCAACAATCTGGCTCCTCATTTTACCTACCTTGGAAGGATGGAAGACTGAGTCAACCTTGAGCCTGGTTGAGATTTGATCTGCCAAATTGCAGGCAACCGGCAGTCAGCAGAAGTAGCCTGCAGTACTGCACTCTCACCACTGTGCCACCACGGCTCATTAATGCTGAAACTCCACTTTCAGGGGCTCTATGTTTTGCTGAACTGGGCACTATGATCCCCAAATCCGGAGCAGAATACCCTTACCTGTTGGAAGCCTTCGGGCCCATCCCTGCCTTCTTGTTTTCCTGGTCCAGTCTCATGGTCATCAAGCCCAGCGCCTTCGCCATTATCTGCCTGAGTTTCGCAGAGTATGTCTCAGCTCCATTTTACCCAGGATGTGACCCTCCCGTGGTGGTCGTTAAGTGCCTGGCTATAGCAGCCCTGGGTGAGTCTTTGGCCTTTAAAGGAGGGAAATCAAGTTAGAGATGGAAGCAGAAGTAGATCTGGAGGAGAACCATTGAGGGCAACCATGAGATTGATATTTTTGGATGGATGGATGGATGGATGGATGGATGGATGGATGGATAGATAGATAGATAGATAGATAGATAGATAGATAGATAGATAGATAGATAGATGTTTTTTGGATGAATAATGGATGATGGATGGATGGATGGATGGATGGATGGATGGATAGAAAGAGAGAGAGAGAGAGAGAGAGATGTTTTTTGGATGATTGATGGAGGATGGATGGATGGATGGATGGATGGATGTTTTTTGGATGAATGATGGATGATGGATGGATGGATGGATAGAGAGAGAGAGAGAGAGAGAGAGAGAGAGAGAGAGAGAGAGAGAGAGAGAGAGAGAGAGAGAGATGTTTTTAGATTGATTTCCCTCCACAGTAAAGAAAATCTATGAACAATGAGCTGAATGCAATAATTTTACCCTGCTGTCCTTTTTACAATTTTAGTGGCCACTTCTGGAAAGATCTCGACATCATACTTCTCTTCCTTAAAGAATATTTTGTGGTTAGAAAAATAAATATAGAAGAACGATGGAAAAACCCGGGAAGGTTTTTAATGAAAGAGGATGTTGACCTCTGAACCCCCTATAAAAGGCCACAAACGAAACAGTGATTGAACCCTACATGTCTTCTCTGTCCGCATCTACATTTTCAGACTAAGCTGAAAACTAAAAGCGAGGAAAAACCAAGGTTTTAACTATTTTGTCGCTCTTTCTTTGTCCTGCAGTGAGCATTACAGTCCTGAATTCACTGAGTGTGAAATGGACGAGCTACCTTCAGAACATTTTAACTGCTACTAAAATGGTGATTGTCATCATTATCGTTGTAAGTGGCATCGTTCTCCTGGCCAAAGGTATGTTCTGGTCGCTTATAAAGAAACATAAACACCCTTATGTTGTCAGAAACCAGACGGAGAATGTCTGCAAAATGCAGGATTCTAAGCTTGGGATACTCATGGGGAATTTTTGGAGTAGAAATCCAGTAGATCTGGGGAATGCTAAGTGGAAATAATCCCCTAAATGACTCCCTCTTCTTTGTGATAGCCCCTCAAATACTGGAACACTGGAATACATGCCACCCCCCTAGTCCTATCCCCCACTCTAGAGTGGCCATATCCAATTCCTGCAACCTGTCCGGCGTATTGTGGGTGCTTCATCACTGGAGGTTGAAGGAAATAAATAATAAGTTACTCTTTCATATAAAGTGTAAAATGTAACACAAAGGTGTGGGACTCTTGGCGCTGTTTTTCTTGATTGTAAATTTAAGCACAAATATAAGCAGTAAAGCAGTGGTGGGTTTCAAAAATTGTTTGAACCTACTTTGTGGGTGTGGCCTCCTTTGTGGGAGTGGCTTGCCACCCATGTGACCGGATGGGAGTGGCTTGCCGCCCATGTGACCAGATATGAAGATGCCGACGACACTTGTCAGAACCACCTTAAATTACCTCACACACAGCACTGGCATGCATAAGAATACGATGTAAACTTGTTTTTTGAAAGGCATCTTTGGTTTGTGTTAAAACAACTTCAACACACGCAATGTTCTGATTGCACCACAAACGCAGTAGTCATCCTTACCTTTCACAGAGACACTGAGTTTAATAAATATGAGCATGATAGTATAGAATAATCATATCCAAGGACCAGTGGTGGGTTTCAAAAAAGTTCAAAAGGAACCTCTTCTGTAGGTGTGGCCTGCTTTCCGGGTCCACTGGTGGAACCTCTTCTAACCGGTTCGGTAGATTTGATGAACCGGTTCTACCGAATAGGTGTAAACTGGTAGGAACCCACCTCTGCAGTAAAGTCAGTACAGGATGACTTGCTAAAAATCCTTTGCCATTGAAATATAGACAAGCACACCAATTGGTGAGATGGTAACACCGCCACCTAAATTGAAATAACAAAAGAAGCACAGATAAAAAAAAAGAGGTGTTCTGCAGGAAAAGTCATGTTGTCCTCTTGAAATGTGAATTAACCTCAAAGAATGATTTTGGAAATGGGGAGGGCTTCTTCTTAGGCGTCACGCATGATGAGTAGAAACGGGTAAATTGTATTACTTGAAATCTGTCCTTGCGTTCCTTGTACTCAAGCCACAGGGAAGAGGCTGGGAGGCCGCGCTTGCAACCGCTTTTTCAATTTCTTTGCAATAAAACTTTTGAATTGGGAACCAGACTTTGTCTTTTGAACTGTAAGCATAAAAATTGGGTTTTAATATCTCACAAGGTTTCTAAAGAGACTGGACAGCCACTCTTCAAGTCTCCCGCTGCATGTCGTATTCATGTGGGATTCGTTTTGTTTTTCAGGAAACACAAAAAATTTTAACAATTCTTTTGACAGTTCCTCAATTTCCGTGGGAGGCATAAGCCTGGCATTTTACAGCGGACTCTGGGCCTATGATGGATGGTAACCTATTTACATTTTGCTCATTTCCAATTAATTCCCACTGGTAGATAATTCTGAAGCATTTGCGCCTGAAAACAACAGCAGTTGAAGTGATTTTACATGTTTTGATGTTTTGTAGAGATGAGCAATCAAGGTGAAACTCCTTTCTCCTTTAGACAGACTAAACCCAGGTAGCTACAGAATCTCAAGTTTCAGCTGGGAATGGCTGCTATGGTCCAATGGCTCAGTGGTGGGTTTCAAAAATTGTTCGAACCTACTCTGTGGGTGTGGCCTCCTTTGTGGGAGTGGCTTGCCACCCATGTGACTGGATGGGAGTGGCTTGCCACCCATGTGACCGGATATGAAGATGCCGACGACATTTGTCAGAACCATCTTAAATTACCTCACACATAGCACTGGCATGCATAGGAATATGATGTAAACTTGTTTTTAAAAAGGCATCTTTGGTTTGCATTAAAACAACTTCAACACAGGCAATGTTCTGATTGCACCACAAATGCAGTAGTCATCCTTACCTTTCACAGAGGCACTGAGTTTTATAAATATGAGCATGATAGTGTAGAATAATCATATCCAAGGACCAGTGGTGGGTTTCAAAAAAATTTGGAACCTCTTCTGTAGGTGTGGCCTACTTTCCGGGTTCACTGGTGGAACCTCTTCTAACCGGTTCGGTAGATTTGACGAACCGGTTCCACCGAATAGGTGCAAACTGGTAGGAACCCACCTCTGCGATGGCTTCTGAAAAAGCCTTAGAAGATGATGGCCAGGGGCCAGGACCATACTATTCCCTTCCCAAATACCATGCCCCCACCCTCCCCGTTTCTATGGCAGCCAATAGCAAGCAAGCAAAGCAGAGGCTGACATCTGGTGCTCCTTCAGAAAAGACATCACCCCTATCAAATCCAAGGCTTATCAGGATACCTGACGTAGAACCTACGTAAAAGTCTGGGAGTCCTAACATCGGATTTGTTCACTCCTTCAGCCTGGGAAGGGGGAAAATGTGTCCTGTACAAAAAATACAGGTTTACACCAATATCGGAGGAAATAATGCTAGGGGAAACTATATCTTGAACATGGGTTTCCTACTGGTTGACCATCATAGATAGAGGTTTAAGAGGGCATTTCCAGCTGGCTGGATACTTGAAGGCTGTGGCCATTATCAACACTTAACTTTATAGTCTTCAGTGGTTTATTAACTCCCAACAGATTCAGTAAAGGTTTCCTTCCAAATTTGCATAACTTAGGACTGCAGTTTGGACCAAGTAACTATTGGTGTTTCTTTTCTTCCAGGAATCAGCTTAATTATATCACAGAAGAGCTTAAAAATCCTTACAGGTAAGATGGGAGAGAGCAACAGCATTTTATTTGGATAACAGCAGGAATTGAAAAATGGACATTTCCATCCTGTTTTGAAATAACAGCAGTAGCACTTAGACTTAGATAATGCTTTATAGGACTTTACAGCCCACTCTAAGCGGTTTACAGAGTCAGCAAATTGCCCCAAATAATCTGGGTCCTCATTTTACTGACCTCGGAAAGAGGGAGGGCTGAGACAACCTTGAGCCGGTCAAATAAGTTGCATGTCATGTAGGGCATTGAGGAAATAAATAAATGCAAGGTGGGCCACACAGCCAGTGTGAACATTCTGTGGTCCAACCTCTTTTTTATTACAATAAATCTGTATAGTCTGAATCAAAGAGCGCAGTGGTTAGAATGAAGTATTGCAGGCTGACTCTGCCCACTGCCAGCAGTTCGATCCTGACCAGCTCAAGGTTGACTCAGCCATCCATCCTTCCGAGGTGGGTAAAATGAGGACCCAGATTGTTGAGGGCAATAGGCTTACTCTGTAAACTGCATAGAGAGGGCTGTAAAGCACCGTGAAGAGGTATATAAGTACTAATGATGTTGCTATTGCTATCTGCAAGAATCTGAGGACTGCCTTAAGTGACTTGACGTATCTTTTGAATTGGGTAAACCCAACTTACTAGCAATAGCAATAGCAGTTAGACTTATATACTGCTTCATAGGGCTTTCAGCCCTCTCTAAGCGGTTTACAGAGTCAGCATATCGCCCCGAACAACAATCCGGGTCCTCATTTTACCCACCTCGGAAGGATGGAAGGCTGAGTCAACCCTGAGCTGGTGAGATTTGAACAGCCGAACTGCAGAACTGGAGTCAGCTGAAGTAGCCTGCAGTGCTGCATGTAAACACTGCGCCACCTCGGCTCTACTTTGGAATTAATAAAAAGTATGAATATGAATTACTTTGAATGAAAATTAATAAAATTAATAAATTGATGAATAACTCAGCCCATCAAAGATTAGAAGATGGTATCTTTGGAATTCCTGGAGTGGCTAAATCAATAATCTTTGAGGGTATGAAAACGTGAAGTAGGAATGAAGTAGGAACGCCTTTTCTGTAATAGCAATATTTGAGCAACATCTAAAGAACAAACCTTATCAAGTTCACTAGGCGGTAGAGAGCATTATCTATAAACCAAGTTCCTTTTCTTTATAAATAGTGTTTGTTCAGCTGCACACATATGGAGTTGTTTGACTAACAAGCTTTCATGTACACATGAATTAATGCCACGTATTTTCCCATTATTTAGAAATCTACCACTCGCTATAATAATTGGAATCCCTCTGGTCACGGTGTGTTATATTCTGATCAATGTTTCTTATTTCACCGCCATGACAGCCACAGAACTTTTGCAGTCTCAAGCGGTTGCAGTGGTAAGTATCATACGGAATTGCACGGACCAAAAATTCTTTATAAAAAAAGAAAAAAATTGTAGAATAGAATAGAATAGAATAGAATAGAGGTAGGGTAGGTTAGGTTAGAGTAGAGTAGGTTAGAGTAGAGTAGAGCAGAATCAAATGGAATAGAAAATAGAATAGAATAGGAAAGAATGGAATGGAATGGAGAAATGGAATGGAACAGAACTGAGTAGAATAGGAAAGAATGGAATGGAATAGAATATAGAGAATAGAATAGGAAAGAATGGAATGGAATAGAATATAGAGAATAGAATAATATAGTATAGAATAGAATAGAATAGAATAGGAAAGAATGGAATGGAATAGAACAGAACAGAATAGGGAAATGGGAATAGAATAGAATAGAATATAGAGAATAGAAAAGAATTCTTTATTGGCCAAGTGTGATTAGACAAACAAGGAATTTGTCTTTGGTGCAGATGCTCTCAAGTGTACATAAAAGACAAGATACATTCGTCATGAATCATAATGTACAACACTTAATGATAGTCATAGGGTACAAATAAGCAATCAAATCATACTAGGAAACAATCAATATAAATCGTAAGGATACTACAAGCAACAAATTTACAGTCCAGCAGTCATAAGTGGGAGGAGATGTGTGATAGGAACGATGAGAAGACTAATAGTAATAGTAATACAGCCTTAATGAATGGTTTGACAGTGGTGAGGGAATTATTTGTTTAGCAGAATGATGGCATTCAGGGGAAAACTGTTCTTTTGTCTAGCTGTTCTGGTGTGCAGTGCCCTATAGCATCGTTTTGAGGGTAGGAGTTGAAACAATTTTCGTCCAGGATGCGAGGGATCTGTAGATATTTTCACAGCCCTCTTTTTGACTCCTGCAGTGTACAGGTCCTCAATGGAAGGCAGGTTGTAGTCTTCATAGCTATCTGTTGTGTAGCTGTGATTCTTTATGGGCGAGATATAACATGTGCACACATTCGAACTGAATTGTGTGGATTCTCCAAAAGCAATTCTTTTGGGGAAACAAACTTGATCAAATATACCATAATAGCTTATATTTATATCCAAGGGCTGGGCATCTGATCATCTGGAGAACCTATGAAGCAGAGGTAGGTTTCTGCCAGTTTGCACGAGTTTGGTAGAACAGGTTCGTCAAATCTACCGAACCGGTTAGAAGAGGTTCCACCAGTGGACCCGGAAAGCAGGCCATACCTACAGAAGAGGTTGCAAAAAATTTTGAAACCCACCCCTGACACACACACACACACACACACACAGAGAGAGAGAGAGAGAGAGAGAGAGAGAGAGAGAGAGAGAAAGAAAGAAAAAAAGAAAAAAGAAAGAAAAAATGAGAGAGATGAAAGGAAAAAGGAAAAAGGGACAGAGACACAAAAGGAAGGAAGGAGAGAGAGAGAGAGAGAGAGAGAGAGAGAGAGAGAGAGAGAGAGAAAACACATGGCCGACAAGCCACTCCCACCAGGTCACATGGCCGGCAAGCCACTCCCACAAAGGAGGCCACGCCCACAGAGTAGGTTCGAAAATTTTTTGAAATCCACCACTGCTATGAAGGGGCTGTTTGGGGGCAATGCTTTAGTACAGATAGTCCTCGTCTTATAACAGCTCATTTAGGGAGCACTCAATGTTACAACGGCACTGAAAAAGGTGACATGACCATTTTTTCACATTTACGGCATTGAAGCATCCCGATGGTCACGTGATCAAAATGGAGATGCTTGGAAACTGGCTCCTAATTAGGACGGTTGCAGTGCCCTGAGGTCATGGGAATCCCCTTTTGCGACCGCAGTGTTAACGGGGGAAGCCAGATTCACTTAACGACCAGGTTGCTAACTGCACAACTGCAGTGATCCACTTAACAATGGTGGCAAGAAAGATGGCAAAACGGGTTGGGGCGGGGAGGGGAATTCACAACTGTCTTCACTTAGCAACAAAAACTTTGGCCACCGTTGCAGTCGTAAATTGAGGACAACCTGTAAAGAAGACACCTCTGGACCTCATTGGAAAAAAAGAAAACAAAACCTGTTGAGAGGCTGGAAAAGGATTTCACAGATTGATTTTTTTCCAAAAACCTTGCAATTTACAGCATCCTTTTTCTGCAGCCAGCCTGGTGAGCTTCACATTTTAAAGCGATGTGCTTTTTCCCTTCCGTCCCTGCAGACATTCGGGGATCGAGTCCTTTATCCCGCTTCTTGGATTGTTCCACTTTTTGTGGCGCTTTCAGCCCTGGGGGCAGCCAATGGGACTTGCTTCACGTCTGGCAGGTAAAACTCAGAACAGCCTAGTCAGATGTTTTAATAATCGAGTCACTGTATTTTTCATGACCAATGAAAGCAATAAGTACAGGGCGGGGCATAACCTTTTCCTAGGGGGTCACAGCAACACTTGTAATAACAACACAAATAATTCATACACCATTCGAAAGCCCATCAAAAACTGAGTTTATTGACACGATTTAATAGTCAGTATGACCACCATTAGCCCTTCGAACAGCATTCAAACGAGGTGGATAAGAACACAACAAATCTTCAAACAGTTCCGTTCGATTTTCCAGATTTTTCAACACAGTTTCCAAATTCATTCTCAAAGTTTCAACCGAATATCAATTTTGACCTTGCTCCTGAATCATCAGAGCTTCCACTTCATCCTTAATTATGGCCCCAATGTTCTCTGCCGGATTGAGATCTGGCGAATTGAGATCTGGCTCCAGCATCGCGAGCCTCTCGAAAGGCAATGCATTTTATTCTGTCAATGATCCTTTGTTCTTCCGAATCGAATTTTCCAGCCATTCTTAAAGCAAATTTAACATTTAATAACTCATTCAATTCAGTTTTTTATGGGCTTTAAAATGAGGTGTCGCGGAAATTGTAAACTGCTGTCGATCTTGCTGTGACCCCCTAGGAAAAGGTTATGCCCCGCCCTGTAAGCCTTGCTTCTTAGCTCGAAACTCATGCCGTTACTTTGAAGACATTGTTGTGACTGAGGCTTCCCAAGAACGTGAAGCAAACGTCTTGTCCTGACAAAAAAATCCTTTTATTAATTGACTGTGAATTCTGCTCATTCATATCCAGCAAAGTCTTTCCAGGGAGGATTTACAGTCACAGATCTTATCTGGCTTGGAGGCCAATATCTGCAGAGGAGTCTCGGAGAGTCACCAGCCAATTAATCGAACTAATTAACTCCTGCAAACTCCACTCCCCTTTCACTCCTCTTTTATTCCCTATGGGAGGGACCATTCACCATCCACCTGTGGCCTTACTCCTAAGTCGACCCTTGTTCCTTAGTTGTTCCCTTCGTCTGGCACCTCTGCGCATGCGCACACTGGGAACAGGCTCCAGCTGTTTGTCTGCCTCACTGATGTCTGACTCTGTAGGCAGCTGATAACTGGCATAGGGCTCTGTCCCCTTCTCTGCCTCCGACCCAGAGCCCTCATCAGAGTCTTCCCCAGACTCCAGGACTGGCCCATGTTCCTCTCCAACCTCCTCACTGTCTGAATCTGCTGCCAGCTCTGCTGGCCTCTGCTGGGCCACAACAGCTACTTAGCTCGAAATGCATACCGTTGCTTTGAAGACACTAAATATGCTGTCAAAACAGACTGCAGAAGCTAATCCGTTCTGTCATCAGGTGAGGCCTTGGAAAATATAAAAAGCTGTAATTTACAAGGTAAAATCTAAAAATGATGAATTTGAAATATTCCTGGCTTTTTCCAGTCTGGATCTATTTCATTCATCGGTGCTTCTTTTTTTTAAAAAAAAATCTGCAATCCAAACACAACACAAGAACTATTTTCTATCAGGCTGACGGTGAAAACTCATCCATGATGGCAAATGGTGTCTTGGGTTATATCTCTATCTCCATCTATCTATCATCTATCTATCTATCTATCTATCTATCTATCTATCTATCTATCTATCTATCTATCTATCTATCTATCTATCTATCTATCTATCTTTCTATCTATCTCTATATCTATCTATCTATCTATCTATCTATCTATCTATCTATCATCTATCTATCTCTATACCTATCTCTATATCTATCTATCTATCTATCTCTATCTATCTATCTATCTATCTATCTATCTATCTATCTATCTATCTATCTATCATCTATCTATCTATCTATCTATCCTATATCTATCTATCTATCTATCTATCTATCTATCTATCTATCTATCTATCTCTATCTATCTCTATCTCTATCTATCATCTATCTTTCTATCTATCTATCTATCTATCTATCTATCTATCTATCTCTATATCTATCATCTATCTATCTATCTATCTTATCTATCTATCTATCTATCTCTATACCTATCTCTATATCTATCTATCTATCTATCTATCTATCTATCTATCTATCTATCTATCTATCTATCCATATATATATATATATATATATATATATATATATATATATATCCATATACATATATATATGTATATATATGTGTGTATATATATATATATATATATATATCCATATATATATATATCCATATATATATATATATATATATATATATATATATATATATATATATATATATATATATATCTCCATATATATATATCTCCATATATATATATATATATATATATATATATATATATATATATATATCCATATATCTATATCTATATCTATATCTATATATCTATATCTATATCTATATCTATATCTATATCTATATCTATATATATATATTGGGTAGCAAGTGAGGAGAGAATTTTGGGGTCAGACTGCAAAGCTGGAGACAAATTTCACGGTTAATTAGCAGTCTCGTTCTGGAGCGGTTCTGGGCTTCTTAGGTGTCCTCTTTAATTCATACGATCGTTTTTAAGACACAGAAATTGCTGTTGCAGCATTTTCTTAAAGAATTGTGTAAATTTAATGGCCCGAAGGAGGACTTGGCAACATTAGTTCATACCCCTCCAATGCTCCTGGTAAAAGGGATTTGGTACATTAGGATAACTGGGGGGAAAATAGTCTCTTACGTTTTGTTCAGTTCCTAGGGGTAAATTTGGGGGAAAGGATATCAGCAAATGGATGGCTGTGAAAGTTGGACCATAAGGAAGGCTGAGCGCCAAAGAATGGAGGCCTTTGAACTCTGGTGCTGGAGAAGACTCCTGTGAGTCCCTTGGACTGCAAGGCGATCAAAGCGGTCAGTCCTACAGGAGATCAACCCTGACTGCTCTTTCGAAGGCCAGATCCTGAAGAGGAAACTCAAATACTTTGGCCACCTAAGAAGGAAGGACTCATTGGAGAAGAGCTTCATGCTGGGAACGATGGAGGGCAAAAGAAGAAGGGGACGACAGAGAATGGGGTGGCTGGATGGAGTCACTGAAGCAGTCGGCGTGAGCTTAAATGGACTCCAGAGGATGGTAGAGGAGAGGAAGGCCTGGAGGAACGTTGTCCATGGGGTCACAATGGGTCAGACACAGCTTTGCAACTAACAACAACAATATCAGCGAAAGAAGCTTAAATCTGACTTTTTCACTTTTTTTTATAGCGTAGGCCAGACGGAGAACCAGTTTAGTGTCATGGTTAAAGTACCAGACTAGAAACCAAAAGATCATGAGTTATAGTCCCATCCTAGGCACAAAGCCAGTTGAGTGACCTTGGGGGCCGGATACTTTCTTTCACCCTAAAAAGGAAGAAGTGGCAATTTTTTAAAAACAAAATCTTGCCAAGAAAACTGCAGAGATGTGTCCAGGTGATTACCAAAAGTCAACACCGACTCGAAGGAACCAAATAAAATAAAAATAAATGATCTTAATGCATTGGAGATGCGAGATTCATTCCAGGCCTTGACGTTGTCTGTCGCTTTGATTAAACCAAATGCCATTTTTCTCCTTCCTGCCTCCAAATCTTAATGCTGCATACCATGTAATATCCAAGGATTCTGAGAATCATCTTGTGTTCTTGCTGCATTGAATTTTTTTTTGTTCTTTCTGAGCATCAGTAGATATACAGAAGGGAACATTTTGTTCAGCTTGGGCAATTTTTCTTACCTTTCTGTGTCAAGCAACATTGCCCCAAAGCCTTCTTCTTCTTTTTTTTATTAAATAAAACTGTTGATATTATAACAGATTTATCTTTGATGCCACTGAATCGCCTTGGGTCCAAAATACATGCAGTCTTCAATTTACAACAGTTTGTTTGGTTCAAAGTTACAACTGAAAATATTTATGACGGTCGCGATCCCCTTTTGTGTCCTTCTCACGAGCCAAGTCATTGGGAAAGCCAGATTTACCTAACAACCATGTTTTCAAACTTCCCTTAACAATTGCGGCAAGAAAAAGTTTGTAAAATGGGGCAAACTCCCTTCACAAATGTTTCCACTTAGCCACATGTGGTCGCAACTCGAGGACTACCTGTACCTGAGCTTGGTTGTTTTCTTGCAGACATTTCATTACCAAAACAGGTAATGTGTCACACTTTGCTTTTCTAGGCTTGCTTATGTCGCAGGACGTGAAGGGCACATGTTAAAGGTTTTATCCTACATCAGCGTTAAACGTTTAACACCTGCGCCCGCTATTATATTTTATGTAAGTATAATATCTCAAATAGCCGAATAAAATTTCTAGCTTCAAACAAAAATAAAATCAAATTTGGCTATGTAATTTAATTTTAATAGAATAAGTATTGATATGGGATCAATAGACCGATTAGATCCCACAGATTAGGCCTCCTCCGAATTCCATCCACGGGCCAATGCCGACTGGCGACTACCTGGAGGAGAGCCTTCTCTGAGGCTGCTCCGACCCTCTGGAACGAGCTCCCCATGGAGATTCGAACCCTCACCACCCTCCAGGCCTTCCGCAAAGCCCTTAAAACCTGGCTGTTCCGACAGGCCTGGGGCTAAAGAGCTCTTGCCCCCCCCCCCTCGAATGGTATGGTTGTTGTGTGCTTTTAAATTGTGTATTGTTTTGTTTGTTTTTTTATCCCTTATCTGTATCCCCTTCCCTGACTTGGATTGTGAGCCGCCCTGAGTCCCCTCCGGGGAAAAGGGCAGCATATAAGTGCAATAAATTCAATTCAATTCAATCTCCTGCTTGGGGTGTGTGTGTGTTGGACTAGATGACCTCTAAGGTCCTGTCCAACTCTGTTAATCTGTACAAAACTCGGCAACTCCTTCCTGTAACCCATTTTTCTGTTTTCTTCCGTCTTTCAGGCTACAGTAGGATTTTTTTATATTCTCCCAGGAGACATCAATACCCTCATTAACTACTTCAGCTTTGCAGTCTGGCTCTTCTATGGGTTAACTGTCTTGGGACTGATTATTATGCGCTATACAAGAAAAGATCTGAAAAGGCCTATCAAGGTAAGTATCAACCCAGAAGAGGGTCCTCCTACAATGGAGGAAGCGTTTCATTGGGCAACTGTTTCTTGCCTCCTGCCTCCTTGCTTCTTGCAAGCAAGAGATGGGAAACCTGACTCCTAAATGTTAGTGGGTCACAATTCCCTTACCGCCTCAGCCAATAGGAAGGGATGCTGGTGTCAGGATTAGTATAGCATCCAAAAATAAGGCAAAGTATTGCTCAAAGTTCCAATTTATTAAGAGAGCCACGTTGGCACATCTGGGAAACCCCGAATCTGAAAGCTTCCAGGTTTTCCCCACCCAGTTGAAAGTTCAAGATCTTGTCCCCACACCCACAAGTCCATCACATGGTCCAATCTTCCACTGCCACGCTGGTAGTTCTACCCATCCAGTTCCAGTGAGGTGCAGAGATGCAAAAGACAAAGGATGGCGTTGGCTTTCTAGAAAGATTTTTTTTTTTGGCTACCCAGTAAGTAACTCCGTACATTACCCCCTCCCATTTTCCCACAATATAAAAAGGCATAGTGGAATAATAGAAAGTGTGGCAGGCCAAAGACCCAAGAGAAATATGGCTGCAGGCCTGACAGCTGGAAGCTGTCATTCAGCAACATCTGGAGGATAGCACTTAGACTTATATACCACTTCACAGTGCTTTTACAGCCCTCTCTAAGCGGTTCACAAAGTCAGCCTCTTGCCCCCACCAATCTGGGTCTTCATTTTACCCACCTCGGAAGGCTGGAAGGCTGAATCAATCTTGAACCCGTCAGGATCGAACTCTTGGCAATGGGCAGAGTTCGTCTGTAATACTGAATTCTGATCATTGCACCACTAAGGGAGGGAGGGAAGGAATACCAATAGCATTTAGACTTATATATTGCTTCACAGTACCTTACAGCCCTCTCTAAGTGGTTTACAGAGTCAGCCTATGCCCCCCAACAGTCTGGCTCCTCATTTTACCAACCTCAGAAGGATGAAAGGCTGAGTCAACCTTGAGCCTGGTGAGATTTGAACTGTCAAATTGCAGGCAGCCGGCAGGCAGCAGAAGTAGCCTGCAGTACTGCACTCTAACCGCTGTGTCACTGCGGCTCAGGATCATAAGCTTTGCAATCCAGCTTATCAATATTGAGCGTTGAGAAAATCATGCGGGCATCTTCCAGCTTTCTGGAATGGACTGCAGCTTCGCAAGCATTCACTGCTTGTGCTTTTGATATTTTGCGGTTCCAATATTTGAGGGGCTGTCACAAAGAAGTGTGTGTCTGTGTGTGCCAACCTATTTTTTCCAAAGCCCTCGAAGGCAAGACAAGAAACTATGGATGGAAATTAATCAAGGAGAGAAGCAGGTGTCGGCAGCCTTACTCACTCAAAGAGCCACAAAGGTCCTAACCGGAAGCACACCATTCAATTCTGGAACTAACCGGAAGTCCGGTTCCCCCACCATAGAGTCTCCTCCCAGCATGGCGTCCTTTTTCCTCTGCTGATTGGAAGTCCAGTTCCCCCACCAGAGTCTCCTCCTAGTGTGGCGTCCTTTTTCCTCTACCTGTCCTAACTGAAAGCCCTATCAATTGTGGAGCTGACTGGCGACAGGGAGCCACAGCAGAGGGATGAAAGAGCCACATGCGGCTCCAGAGCCGGGGGTTGCCGACCCCTGAACTAGAAGAACTCCAAGGTCCCTTCCAACTCTGTTATTATTCTGATCTCAACTGATCTCACCAAACGCATCCCTTTGGCTAGTCATGTGTAGTTCAACACATATGCCTCTGACCAGGGTTTACGATGACGAAAAATTATTCTTCCTGATAACTTTGCTGAAAATGGAAAGGGAGGTTTGAAACATGTGATAAATATGATCATCAATAAAGAAGTACAAATTTTCTAGACGTGTATGCCCTGCAAATGAATACTTGGGCTATGCTTACTCGTGGTCTCTTTTAAGCATTGTTGGACCCCCAACATTCTTTTTGGGAATCTGTGCTGATCGGTACTGGGCAATGGTGAAATTCAAAATTTTTTATTACCAATTCTGTGAGCATGGCTTGGTGGGCGTGGTAGGGGAAGGATACTGCAAAATCTCCATTCCCACCCCACTTCAGGGGAAGGATATTGCAAAATCTCCATTCCCTCCCTACTCCAGGGGAAGGATACTGCAAAATCTCCATTCCCTCCCCACTCCAGGGGAAGGATACTGCAAAATCTCCATTCCCTCCCCACTTCAGGGGAAGGATACTGCAAAATCTCCATTCCCACCCCACTCTAGGGCCAGCCAGAGGTGGTATTTGGCGATTCTCCAAACTACTCAAAATTTCCGCTACCGATTCTCCAGAACCTGTCAGAACTTGCTGGATTTCACCCCTGGCACTGAGTATCTTCTCAATATTCTAAGGAACATGTATGGGGTTGAGGTTGACTCCTATGCTCCCTTCTTTATAAAAGAAGAAGTCTACAAACGCAGAGAGAAGTTCTTGGGTTCTCTCCATTTTGAAAGTGAAGTCGAACAGGCCCTCCACAGCCGAGTAAAAGAAAACGTTGCCAAGCTAAACACAGATAGGAACAAATTGCTCCAAGTGGCCGGAATAAAGAGACCATCTTTGGTATTTTCAGTTAGAAATGAGAGGGTTATTTAGCTCTGCCAGTTACATCTAATTACATAGCAGCCTTTTTTCTTTCTCCTACAGATACCACTGGTCATTCCTTTTATTGTGGTGTTAGTGGCTATTGTTCTGGTTTTGGCACCTATTATCACTGAGCCTGAGTTTGCATATTTATACTGCGTCCTATTTATTTTAAGCGGACTTATCTTCTACGTTCTTTTCATCCACTATAAGTTTGCCTGGGCTCAAAAAATCTCAGGTAAGTACATGTTTTTTTTTACGTGGATGGTTTCCACCTAAAAAGGGCGACAGATTTCCTTTAAGAAAAACAAAAAGTAAAGTTTAGCCCATTTTCCTGTTCCCAAGGATGCAATAAAACGAATGCAATCCTTAAAATATTCATTAAAAGAGGTGATAGGGATGAATGGTACTGAGCAAAGCGAGAGCATCAATAAAGCAATGAAAGTTAAATCGGCTTTGGAACTACCCAAGAATGGAGGTTTAAAAATAAACCTCACTAAAGTTTACTGCAAATGGAATCCAATGGAGAACCATTAGAAAGTCTGCTAGGTCCTGAAATCCAAATAAAGGTGGATTTGCATCCAATTGCCAGCTTATTTTCTTTCCCTAAAACTTCATTTATGCACTGATGATGTTATCTAGTTTGGATAACAAAACGTTTGTTTAAAAAAAAAAAAAAACAAGATGAGAGCACCAGACTCATTTCAACTTTAGGCTACAAATATTCTCCTTTATGGATGCAAGCACAGAAGCCTTTAAAAAAAAAGCATCGTAGAAATCTTAATTCAGCATTTTTCCTAGCACAGGAAAAATTATTTGGGATTCCGACTTCTTCCTTTAGAATATTTGTGAAGACTTTCCTTATTTTTTTTAAACTGGTGGCACCAATCTGCTTACAAATGTTTGCCTCGTCAATGGAATTTGCAAAGTTGGATATGTGATGGGATAAAGTCCGATTTGTTGTTGGTTTTTTTAAATAATGATAACCCCCTAAAGTGTTCCTTCACGTGTATCAAAGATCAATAGCAATAGCAGTTAGACTTATATACCGCTTCATAGGGCTTTCAGCCCTCTCTAAGCGGTTTACAGAGTCAGCAGCATATTGCCCCCACAGTCTGGGTCCTCATTTCACCCACCTCGGAAGGATGGAAGGCTGAGTCAACCTTGAGCCGGTGAGATTTGAACCGCTGAACTGCAGATGGCAGTCAGCTAAAGTGGCCTGCAGTACTGCACTCTAACCACTGCGCCACCTCGGCTCATCAAGAATTATGTTCCTGAAATACCAGGCAACAATGCATCTTTAGGCCTCTGCTGGTTAGTTGCTATGCTAAGAAGTGATGACTTGTAATCTCATTCTTTTAAAATGGTTTAAGTCGGGACTTAACTTTGTTAAAAGGCTTTATGCTGAATTAAAAAGGATACCATGGAATTGAATTTCAGTGGAACAAATTGCTTCTCTACTAAGGGTAATTTTTATGGGGTGGTGGTCATTGAGTCTGGAACCAGCGGACAGTGAAGTTGGGAAGAAAATTACATTGAGTTTAGTTTAAGATGACTTCAGATCAGATCAGCATTTACACCCGCTGCTAACTTCATACAGACAGCAATATACTGTTAATGTAGAATGCTGGGGACGCAAGGATTTGTGAAAAGATATCTAAATAGATCTTGTTAGCTTGATTGCAACCAGGCTCATGCAGTCAACCCTTACTGGAAAGTTCTCCAAAAATGGAAAAATATTAAAGTAATACAATATCTGTAACTCTGATAACCTCTGTATTTCAGAGCCCATCACCATGCATCTTCAGATGCTGCTGGAAGTCGTCCCACCAGAAGAAGTTACTGAATGAAAAAAAAAAGATCCTATTTTTCCTTCTGAAATGGGACAGAAACTGGATCCTCAAACTAGCTCAGTTTTGCCAAGCAAAATTTAGTGCTGGTGGTTTACGGAATATGCACGACAGTAAAAATCTTACAATATGTATGAAACAGCAAAGATCTTAACAAAGATTTTTTGTTTCATAATTACCCTGACTTACCGAGAAAGGGAGTCAATTTTTTGCATCAGTTACAATTTTAAGATTTATAGCCAAGCGTGGAAAAAAATCAAGAAAAGAAACAGGGAGTTTCCACTACTAAATTCGAAATGAAAAGCATTTTAACAACTAAGGATGACCCTTTTGGGCAATCTCTTAAGACAAGGCATCTGAGCGACCCATTAACCAACGCAACTCCTGCATCTGATAGGGTACAGAGCCATATCTAGATGGCAAGGAGATGCAAGAAGGATGAAGATGGAACTGTTTACCTCTAAAACCCAAAGGAAGTTAACAAGTCTATCCTTGGCCTCAAGAGAGCTTGAGACAGTGCTATGCTTTCTCTGTACTTAAAGCATTTTGCAAAATCAGTGGATGGGATAATAGGGGATTTATTGGCCTGGCATGAGATCTAATCCTCACGACCTAGATAGGAATTGTCTACGTTTTTCCTCCTCTGACACCCAAGTCTGTGTTTTCATTTCTGTGGAACTTTATGAGGTTGATGATACAGACTGTTAACCTTCTGCACTGTTCAACGTTGGATGTTTTAAGAAACAAGGAGGACAACTGCATCACACCCCAAAATCTAATTACCAAAGTACAATTGGAAGACAACAAAGGAGTTTGTAGCATTTTAAAAAGACTGGTGAGATTTATTACTGCAATTTTGAAAACCTGTTAGGATGTCACTCCCCCAAACATGCAGGAACAGTATATCATTTTCTTTTTAGGAAATACCAAGTGTGGGGAAACCCAGGGCCATATGATAGTTGGGAGACCACAGACTTTTTACCGTTACTGAATATTAGTTTTTGAAAATTATTCAGGGGCTTTTATAAAAATCTGAGGTGCTCTCTTTCAGAACTGGTCCTTTGCTGTTTCAATATTAGCCTCTGGGACTATTTTGACTCTCAGCAGTTTCAAGTCACAAATAATACAAGGTTTTACAAAAGAGGTTATTCATTTTAAATTTTAATGAACACTTTTTTTCCCTCAGAAAGACAACTAACGGTCAACAGGACCAATATTAATTCAGAGAAGGATCAAGTATCTCACTTATCTGAATGCAGAATTATAAACTCAGGTTGTTTGTAGATTTGTGCTTCCTTTGTTGTTTTGATAAACTTTGCACAGCTATAAAACTAGAACAATTGGATTGTACAGTAATATGTTTTCAGAGAACTGGATTCTATATTCTAACATAATTTCTCAACCTTGATAACTTTGCTGGCTGAGGAATTTTGGGAGTTGAAGTCCACACATCTTAAATTTGCCCAGGTTGAGAAACACACTTCTAATGAATGTGGGGTATGCAAAGAATTCCTGAGAATAAAAATCTTTGACCTTAGCCCACAAACATATACTACAGCCCTCTATGTCAATAACATTTTGCAAAAGTTACCATTCTGTATAAGTTGCATTTATAATTACAGATTTTCTGTATTCAGATTTTTCCATGTTAACATTTCAAGAAATGTCATATGATTTTATTTTCTTCCTCTTGAGGAAGAAACATGTGATGCTTTGGTTGACACAGCTGATATATTGCAATACCACAATATATACACGTGAAAGCAAAACCAGGTATTTGAATGTTTTCTGAAACTTAAACACAAAACTTAATATTGTGAAAAAAGAACCAAAAGTTATTCTTTTATAATGTTACATAACTGCTTTACCTCTCACAAAGAATTACCTCATCATATCAATTAGACTGAATTAACATTATCCATTTTAAGCTCCCTAAGAACCAAGTTACAACAAAGGATCAGCCCATTCCGTTAGCAGCATGAAGCATTACAAAAACTCACCGATTATATTATATTGTATTTTTTTTTAAAGCAAGACAAAAAAATATGCTTTCTTTGAGAAGTGTTTTGGTATAAGTGCAACCGAAAAGCAATTTTCAATATTGTAATTGACCTGGTCTAATTGTTAAATTTGATATAACTATCAACTTGTATATCAAATTAAATTTCACTCAAATTTGTTAAGATTCATTTGCAACGAGCATGCTTAGAATTATAACTCTCAATAAGCAGCAAATGCGGCACCCCACAGAAGTCCTGTTGTCAACATTTTTAATAAAGTGCTGGGGCTGTATCACTATGAAAAAGGCATCTGATGCACTTACAAGGGGTTTTGTACTATCTATTTTAGATGCTTTAACCTTGTAGGGGATCAAAGACTAAAACCCAAGATATAATTAACAAGAGGATGAATCACTCTCTGAATCACTATCTTTTGAAGATTCGTCCTCCTTCTCTTCTTCTTCGTCACACACCCCTATAGGAATCTGATACACTTTCTTAGGGCTTGATCCTGATAGAGAAAATCACATTGTTATTATACAAATGGATGAATACAGAGTTTTAAAGAATGCATTTATAAGCCAGCTTCCAACTTTACCATGAAATACACAGTGTATTCTGCAAACAGATCCCTGCATTAGTACTATGCAGGCGCGAACTGGCCCATGTCTCGATTGAGTTCTATGGGCAAGATACACAGGCTCATGGAAGAGACCCATCCAATCTAATTACAGGCCGTCCTCAACTTACAACCTTTTGCTTTGTGATCGTTCAAACTTACAATGGCACTGAAAAACAATGACTGATGGCGGGTTTTCATATTTACGACGTTTGCACCATTCCCCGTGGTCATGTGATCAAAATTTGGGTGCTATGGCAACCTACATGTACTACATGTACAATTGCAGTGTCAAGAATCATATAATCACCACTGGTAACCTGTCCAGCTGGTTTCATGAGGGAATCCAGATTCACCTAACAACCGCATGATTCACTTAACAACCGCATGATTCACTTAACGACCACATGATTCACTTAACAACTGTGGCAAAAATATTGCAAAATGGGGCACAATTCGCTTAACAAGTCTTGCTTAGCAACATAAATTATGGTCATAAGACGAGGACTATCTGTATCTCCATCTCCGGTGTAGTAAATGAATGTGGATACATGTCTTCTCCCCTGAACAGTTCGCAGAAAGAACAGAAGTGATTCCAACCCCTTTAGATGTGAAGATACAGGAGATAAAACAATGAACTGCTTACCTACACGGAACGGGCTTCTTTCCTCATTATCATCCAAGTAATCAAAGTCAAAAGACACATGATGGTTCTGTTGGCAAATATTTTAAACGCCTCATTATATCGTGCAAATGCTTTAAAAGGTAAAGGTTCCCCCCGCACATATGTGCTGCTTGTTCCCGACTCTAGGGGAAAATGCTCATCTCCTTTTCAAAGCCGAAGAGCCAACGCTGTCCGAAGACCTCTCCGTGGTCATGTGGCCAGCATGACTAACGGCCAAAGGCGCACGGAACACTGTTACCTTCCTACCAAAGGTGGTCCCTATTTTTCTACTTGCATTTTTTACTCGCTTTCGAATGACTAGGTTGGCAGAAGCTGGGACAAATAAGGGGAGCTCACTCCATTACGCGGCACTAGGGATTCAAACCGCCCAACTGCCGACCTTTCTGATCGACAATCTCAGTGTCTTAGCCACTGAGTCACTGAATCAAATGCTTTATTTTGTCTTTTTCTTTTTTACTATTTACAACTCACTTTCTCTTTTAGCAAATTGCCCCAAGGTTCCTTCTTCACTTTTACAAGGAGCAGGGTAGGTTCGTTGCCCTTAAGCACGCAGGTTGATTTCTCTCTTAGGATGCTCGTCTGCAGCTCCATATCGGCCAAATAAAACTTGCCATTTGCCGAAGCGCTGCACAAATGTTAAAATATAAGTTGGTCAGAGAACGATAAATCCATGCGTTGAAAAGATTTTGTCCATACAAATCAATCTACCTGAAAGTGATCCGCTGTTCAAAAATCCTGCAGTCGTAATTACTGATGTTTTGCAATTTTATCTTCACGACAACAGCGTCCTGCTTGTCAAACCATTTAATTGTTGGATGGAAGCTGAAATGTTAAAACAGTGAGTTAAAGTAGAGTTTTAAAATATGAATGCTGCTTGTATATGAAGTTATATGCGGTACTCATGAAGTAATTTAAGCTTATGAGCAGTGTTTGTTACTCTTGCCTCCTCCGAATTCCATCTGCCGGCCAATGTCGGCTGGCAACTCCCCGGGGGAGGGCCTTCTCTGTGGCTGCTCCGGCCCTCTGGAACGATCTCCCTGTTGAGATCCAGACCCTTACCACCCTTCCGCAAAGCAACTAAGACCTGGCTGTTCCGGCAGGCCTGGGGCTGTTGAATTTTTCAGCCCCATCCGAGGTTACGACTGTTGCTGTATTTTAAATTGTTTGTCTTTTATTTTTATTTTGTACCTCTCCCCTTCTGATTGTTAGCCGCCCTGAGTCTTCCGGGAATAGGGCGGCATACAAACCACATAAAACCTTAAATAAACCTTAAAACCTCTTCCATGAAATCATCTAAATAAAGTTGGTCTATTCTGCTCCTCCCCATCCCCAAATTACCAAAACAAAGCATCCAACTGAAAAGCTGAATATTTATTCATTGACTGAGTTCTTGGTTGTGACCCTAATCCAACAGTTGAACTAACGTACCAGTTAGATATGTAATTGCATTTTGCATAGATGTAACTCTTCAAATTTCACATTATAAAACTAAAAATAAATATGCCCTGAAAGAAGATACAGTGCCATCAAGTAGGGCAAAAACATTTTAAGGAAAAAATAATTATGCATTGAAATTGGAAGAGTAATATATATATATACACACACATACATACATACATACATACATACATACATTTAAATCCCATGTGTAGAAAAAGAAACATTATTTGAATCCAAAGCCACACAGCTTTGTTAATCCATGATACACATGTGGATATGTAAAAACAAGAAACAATATGCATTATGCCCGAAGCAAAAAAGAAATCACTTTTGGGGAAGTTGGTGTGTGTGTGGTGTGTGTGTGTCTTCGTCTGCTTCCATAATTTTTTCTGGAAATAAGTTTGCTGTGATACTGCCTCACATTTCAAAAAGCATTTTGTAGTTATCTGAAGAATACATGACTTACGTGTCAAATCAGATACTTTCCACACAATGCTCAAACAACCCTAACTTTGGACTTTCTTTGAGAAGTTTTAAAACATGGAGATCTTCCAGGGGCCTTCTAAAAGCAGCCCTTTGAACCCCAGGATAGACAAGGAAAGAGCAAGAAAAACATTACTCTCCATCCCGCCCTGTAGAACTAAGGCACGTATAAGTCCCATCAAATAAAGATTGATACCATTTAGGCGAAGTCTGTGGATCGTCTTCGTTGTTCTTATTTTGCACTGTTTCATCTACATTAAGAAATAAAACAAGTTAAATTCGCATGGTATCTCTCTTTACCAGATTTCAATGGCTAAAACTGAACACAATGTCCCAACTGCATTTAATTAATTAGAAAGGTTCTTTCAAGGTAAAGCTATCTCACAGAACAAAAATAGTCCTCATCTCAGTGTATTTCAAATGGCAATCAGCAGCACTAATATCGCTGAAGCATATTCAAGGACTGAAAAGCAAACCACATTTCTCAGAAAGTAACTTATTGGCATATTTAGGCCTTGCTGGGTACTAGAAATTTCAAAATCTCCGTAATGAAGCAAAAAACAAGCAAAGTTTGCATATATTTTTAATTAATTATCTTGTCATCTTATCATTAGGGATCATAATTTTTCACAGAACATAAAAAATAGGGTTAGAAGGGACCTCAGAGGTCTTCTAGACCAGTAGTCACCAACCGGTGGTCTGCAGAAAAATTCTTTGCATTTTTTATATTGCACTAAATACTATTTATCTTTTAAAAAGTTCATATTAGTGGTCCGCGGGATTTAAAATTATGAATTTAGTGGTCCCTGAGGTCTGAAAGATTGGTGACCCCTTTTCTAGACCAACCTCCTGCTCAAGCAGGAGATTCTGTATCTGTTTTTCCTGTTTTTTCAGAACAAAACAACAGAACAAAATTCCTCCTACAGATACTTACTATATTCCAGTTCATTTACTCCATTGTACTTACTACAATGATTTTCTAAAGATACTTGAGAATAACCATCATGAATGATATCTTGGACTTGCTGCAATTTCTGTACAACGGGCGGGGCCTCTTTATCTGAGGCCTCTGAGCTAAGAGTTGCAGGATTGGACCCATTCTGCTCAACAGGTTCAACCTTCTCCTTTCTTCCATCCGTGTGGGGAGGCGGTCTGAAATGGAAAAAGAATTTTGTGGCCAAAATGTTGGATCAAGAGTTTTCAGCCAAGAGAAAGCAGAACAATATGTATTTTAAAATTCTAAGATCCTTTTATTTTCTATTTTTGCTAATGCCAAAGCATCACCTGTCTTCTATTTTGTTGCTAGCGACAGGAGAAGGCTGCAACTTTCATGTTCTCACATGGCCTTGGGTTTTGCTGATTATATAGGTTTGTTGTTATAGAAGTGGCCAGTATAAAAGTAGAAAGTTGAGGTGTTATGTTACTGCTTTATTCTACTGCATCAAAAGGAGTTGGAAGTCAATGCTTTCCTTTTACTGTTCACCTTTTCCTCTCTTATTTCCCCCCTATTTTCATTTTTGTTTTTCATATTTT
Organism: Thamnophis elegans; assembly: GCF_009769535.1. Classification (NCBI taxonomy): domain Eukaryota; kingdom Metazoa; phylum Chordata; class Lepidosauria; order Squamata; family Natricidae; genus Thamnophis; species Thamnophis elegans. The sequence continues at coordinate 37,727,896 of NC_045554.1, forward strand.
GATGAACTAATAAAATATTCGAAGAGAGTTGCTCTCAAGTGGACTGACTGCAAGAATTTGCTGGCAGGGAAGCAAGTGTGCTATGGAAGGAAGCACGTACTATCAGTCCTCTCAAAAAACTTTGCTTTCAGGTGGGGGTTATTCCAAAGACCTCAAGGAGACAAACTATTCGAAATGCACTGTAGTTTTCTTTGATTATTCATAAAAACAGACAAGAATAAAAGGGAAATGCACAAACACACACACACACACAAACACTGAAATGTCTTTCTGTTCCTGGGAGATCTATTATAGTCATCTAGCAAGGCTAAAAAAAAATTGAGAAGAATCTCCCAGGGCCTGAACCTACGCTGGCTTCAGTCTTAGAAGAAACCTTCAGGCAAAGGTAGAATTCAATTCGTAGAATTCAATATTGTTACTGCTCTGGGATAGAAGCTGTTTTTCAGCTTATTCGACCTTGTTTTTATTGTCCTGTACCGTCTGCCAGATGGTAATAGTTAAAAAAAAGGGGTGCCCAGAATGAGATCGATGTTTAAGGATGTTTTGAACTTTCTTAAGGCAGCGGGAGCTCTAAAGCTCTTCCAAAGAGGGGAGAGGGCAACCAATGGTCCTCTGGGCAATGACTTTAACCCTCTGGAGCGCTGTCCTATCTGCCACTGTGCAATTGGCAAACCATTCACAGGTGCAGTAAGTTAAAATACTCTCTTTGGTGCAGCAATAGATGGTCACCAGCAGTTTTTCATTCAGTTGTTGTTTCCTGAGAAGTCTCAGGTCATATCATCTCTGCTGGGCCCTTTTGACCAGGGCTGCAATGTGAGTTGCCCCAGGTCAGGTCCTCTTTTAAACTAAACTAAACTAAACCAAGCATTAAGCCATTCGAATGAAGGTAGTCCTCAACTTACAGCCATTTGTTTAGTGACCTTCGAAGTTGCAACAGCGCTGAAAAAAGTGACATATGATCGTTTTTACACATGGCCATTGCACCATCCCCATGGTCACGTGATCCAAACTCAGGTGCTTGGCAACTGGCATGTATTTATGACAGTCGCCCTGTCCTGTGGTCATGTGATCTCACCCATTTGCATCCTTCCCAGCTATCTTTCGACAAGCCAAGTCAATGGGGGAAGCCAGATCCACTTAAATGACATTGCGGTTCACTTGATAACACAGCAATTTGCTCAATTGTGGCTAAAAGTTTGTACATTTGAGGCCCAACTCACTTAACCACTGGCTTGCTTAGTACAAATATACAAATCCTTCATTTCGCCAGGGATTTAGTATTATCAGCTGCTGTGCTTTTCAGGGCAATGCGTGCAATGTTTCTTAAGATCACACTACTGATCATCTATCGATGTTTTATCGAGCAAAAGTACTGACCTACGTGCCCTCCTTTTCTGAAATTTAGGAAGGTGAAAGATCCTAACACATATCATTTTTAATTAGAGGCATTTTACCCCTTCTCCAGCTGCTGATCAGCTGTGCTATTGAACAAAGCCTCTTTTATTTTTTTTAAAGGATGCACAAATATTGAGAGACCCTTTTATCTAATAGGCCAAAAACATTTTGCTAGAAAAGTGTTGGAAGGGGAAGAGCTCCGTTCTTGATTCTTTGCCACCCTCTAGTGGGTAGTAAGGTTTAGATGTCTGTGGAAGATGTAGGCAGGGCTGGAGCTTTCTGGCAGAAAAATGGAAAGGTGGAGATTTGAGCACCCTGAGCACCTCCGCTCTGAGAAGGGAGGAAAGATGATTGATAGCAGAAGGTCTCATGAAAATGCACAAAGGGCATTTTCTCTCTTGACTTGGGCCCACCATACTTTCATTTATGTGATCAAAAGAAGTGTTGTTCTCCTCTTTATGAAGTGATATGAAAAGTCTAGGGAGAAGAGGCTGAGGAGATTTCACAAACTACCTCAAAGCAAAGACTTTAATGAAACAGTTTTCTATAATATGAGCAAACAACTAAAATTTTTGAAACAGAAGAACAAACAAAGGATGCTTTCAAGTCTAAAGCTATCATTCCTAAAGTTCAAAAGCTATCAAGGTTCTTGACCTATTAATATCTTTAAGTTTCTAGGTTCTATCATATCTCAAGACTTAAAATGGACACCTAACATAAAAAACGTCATCAAAAAAGCACAACAAAGAATGTTCTTTCTGAGTCAACTCAAAAAGCTCAGATGAGTCTGTCATCTGCACCTCTATAACTATCTGGTTTGGCTCTGCAACCCAACAAGACAGACACAGACTTCAATCGATAATCAGAACTGCAGAAAAAACAATTGCTACTAACCTGCCTTCCATTGAGGACCTGTATATTGCACGAGTCCAAAAGAGGGCTGTGAAAATATCTACAGACCCGACACATCTTGGACACAAATTGTTTCAACTCCTACCCTCAAAACGATGCTATAGAGCACTGCACACCAAGACAACTAGACACAAGGAGTTTTTTTTCCTGAATGCCATCACTCTAGTTAACAACTAAATCCCACAACATTGTCCAATAATTTACTAAGACTGTATTACTATTCTTCTCTTCCTTCTTAGTACCTGTCTCTTCCCACTTATGACTATAACCATGTTGCTTGTATCTTTCAATTGACGTATATTGTTTTTGTTTCCTAGTACGTTTGGATTGCTTATTAGTAACCTATGACTATCACTAAGTATTGTATTTTTTTATTCTTGATGAATGTATTTTATTCTCCCTATGTACACTGAGAGCATCTGAACCAAAGACAAATTCCTCATGTGTTTAATCACACTTGGCCAATAAAGAATTCTATTCTATTCTTATAAAATAAAAATGTATTTTGATGTTTTCTTCACATAAGGACTGTGATTAGTTATTATGCCAGCCAAGGTGTGTGCCACCAATGGTGGCTGGCTGGTAGGAAACTCATGGCTGTATTTGCAGAGCTGGGGGAGTGCCATATCCTTACTCCTTTGTGGCTGGAGTAACCTAATGTCAACCATGCATTCAAGCCGCCCGGAGTTCTTCAGGATTGGGCAGCCTATAAATTTAATAAATAAATAAAATAAATAAAGGGACTACTTATTTCCTGAAACAGACAGATCAACATACATCAGAGCTATAAATATCCAACTTAACTTCATCAATTGTATCCTTCTTCCTACTTCCCACAATCATTAGAATATTATAGGACATGAAACTATATACCAATATTGTTATTTAACCAGAATGTTTTCAACATGATTCAGTTTAATCATCATCCAGTTTGAGTGCATACAGCCAGTAATTATCCATAAAATATATCTTACAATATAGGTGCTTCTTTTTTCTCATGGGGTATTTCAGTCTCATTCAATAATTTCTCAAGTTCCTGTATATGCTCAGGGTTGTCTACTCCCAATCCAGTAGATAGGATTTCAGAGCGAATATTATATTCGTTGATTGAAGTTTTCAGGTCTTGAAGTTTAGTGACTCGAATCTAAAATTTAAAATGACAGAATTCTTCTTTGCGGCTCCAAATGGTTGCTTGATTTTTGCTCCTACTTATGACCACAATCTAATCCTTTTATTGTTTTATCCATTCTCTTAGAAGATGATCATCGACCAAGACTGCATTTTAAATTTTGGACATTTCTAAACCCAGTCAGATCTTACTGTCCTTCTCTTGGTTCTAAGATTTAAGTTTCAAGTAGATGTAAAAAAAAAAAAAACAACGACACAAAAAGAAAGCAAAATTTTTGTTGAAAATTAGAATTACAAAGTACTGATCACATCTATTACCCTGAAGATACTACCTGTTCGCTCTAATTTCAAAACCTGGGAGTACTTTCAGAACAGGTACCTGACTTACAACCATTCATTAAGTGACTGAAGTTACAGCAGCACTGATAAAAGTGATTTGCAACCAGTCCTTGCACTTATAATTACTGCAGCATTCCCCCCCCCCCCCCCGGGTCCACCAATGGTAATGGGATCGAAATTTGGGTGTACTTTGCAACCATCCCATATTTACAACATTCCAGAGTCACGTGGTTGCCATTTGTGACCTTCCCAAGCAAAGTCGATAGAAGCTGGATTTGCTCAACAATCACGCGATTCATTCAATGGCAACTGCAGTGGTTCACTTCCACGTGGCCAAAGGGAAAAAAAAGTTGTAAAATCAGGCGTGGCTCACTTGAATAACTGCTTTGCGTTAGCCATGGAAATTCTGGTCCCAATTATGGTCATCAGTCGAGGGCTACATCTATTACAGATAGTCCTCAACTTACAACAGTTCAGTTAGCGACTGTTCAAAGTTACAACGGCACTAAAAAAAATGTGACAACCGCAGTGATTCACTTAACAAATGGGACAAGAAAAGTCGTAAAACGGGGCAAAGTCCACGTAACAAGTGTTTCACTTAACAATGTAAATTTTGGGACTCAATTGTGGTCATAACTCAAAGACTACCTGCATTTTCAAAGAAAGGAAATAAGGAATAGTTGAATTCTGCATTACATACCACTGGATCTACCCAAATTGTGTTTCCCAGGATAAGTGCTATTTTTGCTTCATGCGGTTTCCCTCTGATTTTGTCATTAATGTATCTAGATACCTAAACAAAAAACAAAGAGGATTTTCAGAAAAGAGACAATGTTCCTTTTCAGTGACTACAGCATTCCTTTTAATAGAAGCTTACTGAAGTAGTGTAGTGTAGCCTAGGGCAAGCAATTATACAAATAGGTGCCTATTAAATACATTAATTAACTCATAAAGATTGAGTGTATCCCGTTGTTTGGCACAATGAAAGAATTAAAACTAAATTTTAGGAGAGGGATTTGTTGTTTCCTGTTTAAAATCAGGCATTAGGCACTATTTAGCATGATAGTTCATCAAAACATCTGGAAAAGATTATATTTGGGATTATTAAGAAAAAAAATACTGTTTGCAAAGACCAAAAAACTAAATCAAACCAACTCCAAATTTTGGGATCTTACTTTTGGATGCCATTCTGCTTCATTATCAATGGGTTTAACCCTACAAACGATGAATTCCACAGCCTGAGGAGGCAGCGTTTGAAAGCGTTCCGGTAAACTAAGCAAGTGATGGTTTTGAACAGAGCCGGTTCTTCCTTCATCTATGTACTTGATGTGGACATTGTAAAACACACCGGGATCTTCTTTTTGTTCCATGTCCAGTGCTTGGACCCTTTAAGAGAACACAGGGAAAGGACACCAGGATATTCCAACTATTAAAACATACACATTGGCCTTTTATGTACTTGTACAGCCTACCAGAGTGTGTAATTCAGTGCAACAAATAAACTGCGCATTCAGTTCATATTCCCTATGCTTACAACCTGCGATCATCTTTGGCCCGTCAAGATTCTGATGCTCAAACAATCCTGTTTGGGGAGATAACTTTCTTCTTCTTGTGCGATATCTGTCATTGGATGTTGGCAATATTTTTTATCAACAGCCGCACCAAAATGTGCTGTTGAGTTTTAGATTTTGAAGCCATGATGTTCTTCTTCTGCCTGGACCTCGTTTGCCTTCAATCTTTCCTTGGAGGATTAAGTGAAGCATGCCGTATTTTTCTGGGTAGTGTATCACATGCCCAAAATATTCTAGCTTTCACTGCCTTGTGGTTTTGATGATTTCCCTTGGCTTTCCCAGGCGGCTTGGGGCAGAATTTCCTATAGCCCACCAGGAGGTTGGCTATCCCTGCACAGGGCCTACATATGGTCCCTTTGTTACCCTAGCAGTAATAGAATAGAAACAGACACCCCATGACAGACCAAGAGTGAATCTAAGGGCACAGTGGTGTTCAGAGAAACAGCATTGTCCACTTCTATTTCTAATTTAGACTATCACTTTACCAGTCATTACACAGAGAATCCTCTGATTGTGTCCATTCATTTAATGACCGTTGTGGAAATTGTAGTAGTGCTAAAAAATATATATGGAGGTACACCTGATTGCTGAAGTTCCAGCAATTGTACCACCCTAGGATTGAAATCTGGGTGCTCTGCTCGCAATTGTGACGTTGCAGGGAGCTGTGGTCACATGATCACCATTTGCAACCTTGCCATCTTCCTACAAGGAAAGTCTATGGGGAAGCTGGAAGGGAAATTTGCAAATTGCTCCAGTAAGTTTCGCCTGCTTTCTCTCTGCAGCCTATACCTGTCCTCCTGCAACTGCAGCAGTTCTATCCTCGCTTCCTGCAGCCTGTGGCATTCCCCCCCCCCAGTCCTTATCTGGGATCCTGCACCTCTTAACACTCATCACATTTTGAAGTTATGATCGCAGCTGCGACTGCTGTTGCCACGTGGTGTGGTCCTTTGGCACTGTGCTTTCCGACTGCACTGCTTGGTGACGGCTAAATTAATTTATTTCTACAATACCCCAAGTAGCCTACCTGTGGAAATAATTTTCTTCCCGCAGTCCATACACTGCCAGTTTCTCCACCTTGTCAACCGGGGTACAATTATTTGATTCCTGATAATAATCCTTTAGCTCTGTCTCAAGATTTGTGTAGGGACTACCCCATTTCCCTACCACACGGCCTAAGTAGTTTGTGGCATCCACAATAAAGAGGGGCAGTATCTGAAAATAGAAAATGCACGTAAAAATTTCCTGGAAGTCAACAAAGGAAGATTTCTATCAGTAATTATTATTTACTGTAAATGCCCATTAAAAAGGCATATGTTTTAACTGCTTTCTCACTGTTCTCTTTCTTGTATAAGGATTTTTTTTTGGCGGGGAAGGGGAGCTAGCACCCAAAGAATAGGAAAATGAAGCAATTCTGCAAGATCTTCTCAAATAATATAAGACATGGTGCAGTTGGGGTGACATCCAGCTGCAGAGAAAGGCATAGTGGGATCAAGACAACTCAGCAGGAAAAGCGTTTTCTGTGATAAAGTTGGAACAAGCTTCCTGTTCTGATCCACAAGGCTATTTTAAATATTTAGAAACTGAAGGTGTTTTACGGACTCACTGTTATAATTCCACCTGTTTGCAGAGCTTCGTCAACTGCTTTTGAGGGCACATCGATTTGAAGGTTAATGCGATGGCGATCTGGACAGCGTTTTTTATTTCTGTATGATCGTAAGGAGACAGAATTAAAATAACAAATGAATATTAGGGTAGCAATTCCAAAATATTGCCCTGTTTGGAACCACAGAATAAAGCAAGCAGTGATGGAAAAGGAATCTATACAATCGCTGCTCGCGTGGAGAACGCAGGAGCAGAAACATCTACAAAACGAACATTTACAAATGTGTCACCGGAGCACCCCAGATTGTTACGGTGAATAAATCAAAGGTTCTGTAAATCCCAAAGGAGAGCCACAGAGGGTGTCCCTGCATTCCGGAACGATTCACTAAAGGAATCAAGCAAAAGGCTCCATCGCGGTGATTCAGCACGTTTTGCATGGAGCCTTGTCCAATGTGAAAGATCAGAAGGAGCTGCGACAGATCCATGATTTGATGCTGCTCTTCTCCATTCCTTCACAAGTTGCTTTGATAAAAAGCCCAATTTTATACTTCTTTCCTCTGTTACTTGAATGGATCAAGTATATCACATCATCAAAGGATAATATAATGTGGACAGCACCCAGAACAATTCTCCGAAACTGCTCTCATTAGATTACTTTCTGTATGTTTTGCTAAGTTATCCCATTATAGCAGAACAAGGTAAATGACTGCTGAAACTAATGGCCTTGGCCTAAAGGTGCAGGAAGCCTCTTCAGATGAACTGAAGAAAGAAGCTTCTTGGATGAGAAGCGAAACATCTTCCAAGGAAAAAAGCCCAGTTGCCTTTCAAAAAAGCACCATATTGGGAATAGAAGAATATATAATAATATGTCAGTTAAGAGTTAAGGAAAATGGATATCAAGTGATATGGATGTGGTACCTAACACGATGTAAATTAAATCAAGTAGATGGTAAATATACAAATATTTGTTGGAGGTGCAAGAAAGAGGTTGGAACATATAAACACATGTGGTGAGATTGTGATAGTGCACAAAAAATATGGGACATGGTGTTCAGAGAAATTAGAGCACTTTTGAATGTAAATTTAGACATGTCACCAAGAGTTGCATTATTGATCCTGGTGGAAAAACTGGATATAAATGAAACAAAAAAGGAATTGATTGGAAATTTGATAATGGCAGCTAGTTTAATGATGGCTAAATATTGGGGACGAAATTGGGATATTCAAAGACATGAGTGGTATAATGAAATTTGGAGTATGGCAACAAATGATAAATTAACAACAGAAATTAAATTTCAAAAAGGGATGATTAAATCAAATAATTATAATGAAATATGGGGGAATTTTATAAAATCAGTGTTGGTGGAAGGCAAAGGGAATAAACCTACTCAAGGTTTATATTGTTGTTGGAGGTGATATGGGCACAATTGGAGTATGTTGTATATCTTTCAGTTGTTATAGACGAAGAAATTTAAGTGGGGAAAAAGATCTCGGGGGGGGGGTGCACTGTAATATTTGTTTTTTTCCTTTTTCTTTCTTTTTTGTATTAACTATGTTTGAATTATTGGTATTTTTAAAAAATTATATATATATAATTTGTGTGTGTTGCATTTGTGCTGATAAATAAATAAAGGAAGACTAGTATAGATCTATTTCAAGCTATTTAGTTCTCATCAGCTAGCCATACCCTTACTGGGATTCGAACCTGGGCTGATTTTACATGTTAGGCCAGTGGTAGTCAACCTGGTCCCTACCACCCACTAGTGGGCATTCTAGCTTTCATGGTGAGCGGTAGGGGTTTGCTGTAACTCTGATTTATAAATTTTATAAAGTAAAGTTACTTCCCTACTTTATAAATAACAATTACTGTGGAACCGGTGGGCGGTTAGAAAATTTTACTACTAACAGAGATACAAAAGTGGGTGGTAGGTATAAAAAGGTTGACTACCCCTGTGTCAGGCAGTTGTACTAGCCTCTAAGCCACAAGCTCTCCTCCCTTATCAGCTGAGCCAAGGAAATAAGTGTTATGTCAAAGCACCTGGTATGCCCAAATATGGGAGGGAGCTTACTGCTTCCCTTTTGCCTTTCAGCTCCACCTAACATGTATGTATGTATGTATGTATATGTGTGTGTGTGTGTGTGTGTGTGTGTGTGTGTGTCCATGACCTGGATGACCAAGAATCTCCAAAGACGTAAAATGGCCTTGGCATTTCCTTACTTGCACGTTCCGTAGGACTTAATGGAAGAACACATTGGCTGCCTGCTTCTCTTTTCCTCTTTGGCTTCCAACACTCCCCTGGTAAAGTTGTACAAGTCAGAGGGGATGAAGGCTTCTGCCCGTTTCAAATAATGCAACACTCCAACTGCATGGCAGGCATTTTTCTCTGTCAACAGCAAGATGGATTTGGCTTTGCTCTGTTCTTTTCCCAGTGATGGGCCCTTTGGAAAGAAGGGGGGAAAAATGTCGGAAGAACAGAAGAAGAGAGTGTTACATTGTGGGTTGGACAGAAGATTCCAGGCATAAATTAAAAATCTTTTTTTAAAAAAAAAATAATAAGTAGAATTACTGGTAGAGCGAGAAGCTCAATGGCCACTGAAGAGAGAAAAGAGGGAAAGGGCAGGTGAAAACTTTCCTATTTGAAATTGCAAAACTGTATGTCACGCTGACAAACGATTTATTAGGATTTACCTTTTCTACTGAATTCTGGAAGTTGGCGGACAGGCCATGTAGGCGGGCACCAAAGATTCTTGGAGTTGACGGAAAGCTGAAATGAATGACACGGGTTGCGTCTGTAAATTTTACAGCTGTCGTGCAGTCATCTGTTAAAACTGGAAACAAAAATCAGAAGATCCATAATGCAAAAGCCTCTTTTTACTTGCTGCCAAAAACGGAAAGGAAAATCCTTATTTCTAGATATGTCTAGTTCACTTCATAATCAGCACAAACCCTAGAGGATTCTGTAAGCTTAGTTCTAACATAAGGATTCATCTTGTCTCCTGATTCTTAAATTAAATGAGTGTTCCCGTATAGTTGCTTTCAGACTACTAATTAGTTACTTGGGAGGAAACTACAAATCAGACAAACCACATCCTTTATAGGCAGGGACTAACCACCTGCAACAGGTAGACAAGATGGGTTAATAGAAGCATCGAGAATAAATACTGTTCTTACTAATTCATCTCTTGTTTTTTTATTATACGATTAACTCCTACCCTGTTTAATGAGACAATCAGAGCTGATCACAATCAAATTGACACTGATCTTAATCTAAAATTGAAAAATCAATATACATAAAAATACATGTATATGTGTATGTTCCAACATAACTCTGGAATGCCTCGAGCGATTTCAACCAAACTTGGTACACAGATGTCTTACTCTCTGGAGACAAATACTGTGAGGATAAGACACCCCTAACAACCCTTGGGGGGGGGGGGGATGTTCTGTTACGATACAGCCTGTTGTGCCTTAAAATGGCTTCTACTGTACTGCCATAAAATGACTTTCATTTTACAACGCAGTGGAGTTGCCATGGTAACGGCTTCACTGTACTCCACAAAGGAGCTCCTTCTGGTAAGGGGGAAAATCCAACATTAGAAATTATGTTTGGTCCAGACATTTTCATCCTATAAATAAATACTTGGGCAAAGCCAGGTTATCGGCTAGCGCTTTATAAATTAGTCAATCAAACCATAAGTACGGAGCTAAAGAGTCAACTGTTTTTTTGAGGAAGAGCCTAGAGAAGATACTTACCCAATACAACATGGGTTCCAGGGCTGATGGTTTTGTTCCACTGCTCTACAATATAATCAGAATGAAATCCAATTCCCGGGTTCATTTTCAAGCAAAAGAGTGAAATGCTTTCTACTGCCTGATCGTAAAAATGAGGATGCAATCATGTCACATAACATGCAACGTAAGAGAATTTTTGTTTTAAGCTTGGTTGACAGAAAATAACTGAGTCATATAATGCGATTCATTTATTTGGGTTGGGGAACATGGCAGAGTCCATCCATTATTGCTTAGTTATCTATGACAACTCCCTGAACAAACCATGCTTAACATCTTTTCTTAACTTTGTTTAAATGTGGGGACTAAAGCAGGGGCGTCCAACCTTGGCAATTTTTAGGGAAGGAGATACCTTGTATACCATGTCTCTTTCTTCCAGAGAACTTGTAAAAATCATAGTCTTTTGAGCATCGGTAGGGGTAAAATCTAATGTTTGAAGTAAAGTAGAGATCCGGTCACACTCAAGGCAGAGCTGTACAACCTGAAATTACATATTATTCAAATGTGTTAGAATGGAAATCGTTCCTCATTTTAAAAACGCCTTTGAGCAAGTGATTTAGTGATGAAAACTTAACCCCTTCAAGATTATTTTCTTAGGCAGAAATCCACAATGTTTTTTTATACACAGTTCAAGGATCAAAAGATAGAAACCCCCATTGGTTCAGCTGACACTCAATTTGATCCTTTGTTCTGAGGGGACAATGCAGGTAAGTCCTCGACTTAACAACTGCCATTGAGCCTAAAATTTCTGTTGATAAATGAAACATTTGCCCCATGTTTTTATTTTTCTTGTCACCGTTCTTAAGTGAATCATTGCAGTTGTTAAGTTAGGAACACAGTTGTTAAATGAATTTGGCTTCCCCGTTGTCTTCGATTGTCAGGACGCAAAAGGGGATCACATGACCCCAGGGCACTGCAACCGTCATAAATATGAATCAGTTGCCAAGCATCTGAATTTGGATCACGTGATCTTGGGGATGCTGCAACAGTCATAAGGGTGAAAAACAATCATGTCATTGTTTTCAGTGCTGTTATAACTTTGCACAGTCACTAAATGAACTGCTGTAAGTCAAGGACTACCAGTAATGAATTTTAGAGATGCCATAACACATTTTCTTTCACAGAGGAAACTTTTCCCACCTGGATACTCTTATATGCCATGAGCCTAGCAGCACAGAAATTTGATCATTTTTATGATTTAATTTGTACGCAGGAATAGCCAACACTCCAGAAGACAGGCTCAAGATACAGAAAGATCTTGACAAACTTGAAAATTGCAAAATGAAATTCAATGGTGAAAAGAGTAAGGTTCTACATTTAGGCAAGAAAAACGAAATGCACAGGTACAGTATAGGTGGTACCTTGCTCCACAGTAGTAACTGTGAAAGGGGTCTTGGAGTCCTAGTGGACAACCATTTAAATATGAGCCAGGCGTGTGCAGCAGCTGCCAAAAAAGCCAACACAGTTCTAGGCTACATAAACAGCGGGATAGAATCAAGATCACGCGAAGTGTTAATATCACTTTATAATGCCTTGGTAAGGCCACACTTGGAATATTGCATTCAGTTTTGGTCACCACGACGTAGAAAAAATGTGGAGAGTCTAGAAAGAGTACAGAGAAGAGCAACAAAGATGATTAGGGGACTGGAGACTAAAACATATGACGAATGGTTGCAGGAACTGGGTATGTCTAGTTTAATGAAAAGAAGGACTAGGGGAGACATGATAGCAGTGTTCCAATATCTCAGAGGTTGCCACATAGAAGAGGGAGTCAAACTATTATCCAAGGCACCTGAGTGTAGAACAAGAAACAATGGGTGGGAACTAATCAAGGAGAGAAGCAACTTAGAACTGAGAAATTTCCTGAGAGTTAGAATAATTAATCAGTGGAAAAGAAGTTGCCTCCAGAAGCTGTGAATGCCCCAACACTGGAAGTCTTTAAGAAGATGCTGGATAGCCATTTGTCTGAAATGGTATAGAGTTTCCTGCCTAGGCAGGGGGTTGGACTAGAAGACCTCCAAGGTTCCTTCCAATTCTGTTATTGTATTGTATTACTAAGAGCCATCACAAGAAGCTGCCTGTGGTGCATTCGCCAAATCAAAACCTGCTATTATAGATACATGAAAAAGATATTAAAAACATTTTACCTGTTGCACTTTCCCATATATGGCAGCTTCTTCCATGGAGGTGATTACAATATATGGATCACTCATGAATTCTTTTGTTAAAACCTCTACGTTTTTGTCCCAATGGTTTCCAACAGCAACGATTTGCTGAGGTGCAAACTCCTTTTCTTCAACGCTCAAGTTAGATTTGTAGTATTGTAAAATAGTAAGTATCTGTAAACAGGGATTAAAGCTTCCTCGTTATCTTCTGTCTTTCCAACACAGAATTGCTATACAGGAGATTTATGAATAGAAATGACGGGACAAAGTAACTTCTTACTAGCTGCTCTTTTGAAATGAATTAGGATTATGGTTTATGTATTGTTATATCCATACTTGTTCTGTTTTTCTTTCCTTTCCATTCCATCACGTTCAAGCTTTCTGCGCACCAATGAAATGTTTTATTTATAGGGAGTAGCATAAAAACACAGCTGTTTTTTTGGGGGGGGAGCGGAGAGGGGAAAAATATTTTCTTTCACTTAAGAGCTGTGGTTGCGCAGTGGTTTGGAGTGCAGTACTGCAAACTACTTCTGCTGATTGCCGGCTGCCAGCAGTTCAAATCTCACCAGGCTCAGGGTTGACTCAGCCTTCCATCCTTCCAAGATGGATATAATGAGGACCCGGATTGTTGGGGGCCAATAGGCTGACTTTATAAACTGCTTAGAGAGGGCTGTAAAGCACTGTGAAGCGGTATATAAGTCTAAATGGTGTTGCTATTATTCCATCAGAGGCCAAAAAGTGCTTTCGAACCCAAACTCACCTGCTCCTTTGCATCAGAGAACAATACATCAACCTCATCAAACACCAGGTGACACAACCTAAGCAAGAGTAAACTATGATGCTCGAGCAGCCGCAAAAAGCTAGGTGGGGTTGTTACCAGGATTTCACCTGTCAAATGAAAAGGAATGCATCACTGGTACGAGCTCATTGGCTTCAAAAGGGAAAATAAAACATTATTAACTTAATGGCTCAAATACATTGACACTAACCGGTATCTCTGAAGGGCACTCTAGCCTGGAGAAAATGGGGAATCTGAGGTAATTTGTTATGATTTATGGCTTATAGTTGTCTTAGAACCGAGGTGGCGCAGTGGTTATGGTGCAGTACTGCAGGCCACTTTAGCTGACTGTTATCTGCAGTTCAGCGGTTCAAATCTCACCGGCTCAAAGTTGACTCAGCCTTCCCTCCTTCTGAGGTGGGTGAAATGAGGACCCAGACTTATAAAATTTGCTGACTCAATTTGCTAAAAATCTGTAAACCGCTTAAGCGGTATATAAGTCTAATAAATAAATAAATAAATAACTGCTAGCTGCAGTTCGATTCTCAGCAGGCTCGAGGCTGACTCAGCCTCCCATCCTTCCGAGGTGGGTAAAATGAGGACCCAGATTGTTGGGGCCAAGAAGCTGACTCTGTAAGCCCCTTAAAGAGGGCTGTAAAAGCGGTATATAAATCTAAGCGCTAATGCTTTTACAAACCTCATTACCTGAAACCAAGAAAGCTTTCATTTGTTTTGGCTATCGATATGGATAATCCTCACCGCCACAATGGAGCCCAGAGTTTCTGTTGCTAAGCAAGACAGTTGTTGCCTCCAATTTTACCTTTCTTGCCACAATTAAGTGAATCACTGCCGGCTGTTAAGCTAGTAACACGGTTGCTAAGCAAATCTAACTTCCTCATTGACTGTGCTTGTCAGGTCGCAAAAGGGGAACCACATAACCCTGGGACGCTGCAACCGTCATAAATATGAACCAATTGCCAAACATCCAAACTCTGATCACGTGACTTTGGGGACGCTGCAATGGTCGTTAAGTGTGAAAAACGTCCATAAGTCACTTTATTCAGTGATGTTGCAAGTTTGAATGGTCACTCAATAAACTACTGTAAGTCAATGTACTGTCTGTAGTTATAGTTAAAACATTTTAAGAGGCAGCAGCATTATTCTAAAATTCTACGCCTCCTGCTTGGGATAGCCTTCATATTTTTGTCATGATTTTAGCTGCTCATTCCTTCCTGTGGGCAATACAATTAATCACGTTTTGCTTACATCCTCTTGGAATTCTTAGACTCTTGATTTCTTCCTTATTCATTCCCAGGAAAAGCAACATTGGGTGGAGAGGCCTCGAGCAATAGCTGTACATTTTCAGGAGCTCAAATACCAGTTCTGCTTTCTTCTGGCCAGAGCATATGATTAATGCTACTGGCTACATATACAAAACATTATACAGAGATGGATCAGACATAGGTTTATCATACCTCTTAAAAAAGTAAGTTGATTAGCCATTACAAACAATACAAACTTTTGCAGAGACCCAAACATTTTACAAGAATAACACGGCGTTTTTTTAAAATTTATTGCTATCTTTAAATCACTGTCGCCTTTACAAAATGATTCCTTCTATATAAAGAATAAAGAATCTATATATATAAAAACGTGTGTATGTGTTCCAACATAACTCTGGACACTCTGGAAACAAATACTGTAAGGGTAAGACACCCCTAACACCCCTCGAGGTGTGTGTTCTGTTAAGATACAGACTGTTGTGCCTTAAAATGGTTTCTACTGTACTGCCATAAATGGCTTCTACTGTACAACACAGCAGAGTTACCATGGTAATGGCTTCACAGTATTCCACAAGGGGGCTCCTCTGTAGTTAGGGGGGAAATCCAACATTAGAAATTATATTTGGTCTAGACATTTTCCTCCTGTAAATAAATACCCAACGTCGTTTTATCAACTAGTTTCATTAAAAAAAATGCATGTTCAAAAATGCAACAGGAGTAGGAACAATAATAACCTAACTGTAGCCCATTTTAAGAACTTGTCAGAAGTTAAGGCAATTGTGAAGCATTAATTGAATATTTCACTTACACCCTGTCTAGCTGATAACGATATGTAGCAATTTTTTGACTGCAAAAATGTAATGATTGGCAGAAGATATGAAAGTGGGTTACTTTCGGAAGAGATAATAAGCGAATCATATCCACGTGCTATTGCAGGCCAGGAATAAGACTGTACATGACTAGGTCCTTGGAATTGCTTTCTTAAAAGCTCCTTTCAGAAAAGAAACACAGAATAATTGGTTAGAATTAGATTTTGCTTGCAAGAAACAGAACAGAATAGAACACTTTATTTAACCAAGTGTAATTAGGCATACAGGAAATTTTCTCTGGTGCATGCAGCTCTCAATGAACTTGCAAAGCAATGAAGTAATAACAATCATAATAATGATACTACCTTTTTTAAAGCTGGAAACAGTGGTGCAGTTTCAAGAGATAAACACGGTTCAATTTTATTACTGAGCACAACAGGAAGACATGTAGTGATATTCAGCTTAGGCTCCTAAAAAGAAACCAATGAAAGACAAAATGGCCATATGCAACTTTCTTAATGTTCAACCTAACACAAATGTTTTCTAGTTTGTTTATTTTATTTTTCTTCACAAAATAAACAAAAGCACCCATGAAGGCAAATATACATGTCCCAGGATAATTGGATCGTGCAACAAACTTCTAAGAATATGTATATCTGAAGCTTCAATGCCTTCATTAAAACATTTCTCATTTCAGAAAGAAATTAATTTGTTCACACAAATTAAAACATTAAAAGTTAAATCTACTTGTTGCTTCAATTACCTCAGTTTCTTGTCCGGTGGCAATTTTGAGAGGATCAGGGTTTAAAAACTGCAGAAGCCTGAAAACACACAAGTTGACTTTTCAAGTATCCGTTAAAAGTTCATTCATCTAGCCTTTGTTTTTCTCTAAGTTTTGCAAAGAGTTGAGGGCCAAATATAAAACTTCTTGCTGTTTTGGATTGAAGGATTAACATTTCCTGGTTCGTTTACTTAACAAATTTTGGCCCCAAGTCTCAGCAATCCAAATCCCAAATTAGACTGTTTCTTTTAAACTAATGTTAGATGTTATAAACAGATTTATTCCGCTATTAAAACACATCCAGTCTCCTGACAATGTAACTTTTTTTGTTTACCACATTTAATTCCTTATATTAAAAAGTTTGTGGTAGGAACTGAATTGCTGTTTAGCAACAATGTATATTGTTTGAAATAAACAGGACATGGATCACCCCACGGCTTGAGGATTAACCCCAATATTCCAGTTTAGTATACTTTTCCAGTAGTTTAATATTCAAAAAATATAACTAACAAAGCTATTGATCAACTCACCATTAAGAAGCATGTTTATTTATTTATTTTAACTGGTAAGCTTTCTATTTTTTTCATTGATAAATTTCACTACTTCTCTTTGATTTTGGAAAGGCTGAAGAAGCATTTGTATCCTTCTGGTTGCTTTTTGAGCCTCTCCAAGGAATAATTCAGAGAAAAAGGGGTACCTTTTTCCCAAGTGTAATGGAGTACAAAATATTGCTCTTCTGAAATTCAGGGAGCTCAATTTTTTTTTTTGAAGCATGTCTTGTCATTGTGGTCAAGATTGTGCTGTTGTGGGAAAATTAAGAATTGCTGGCAATCACACATTTCAGCTAAATATTAAGGCAAGCTCAAATTAGAGTCTCCTAGTTTGTAATAACAAGACAACTTCGTTTTTCGAAAGTGATGCAGTACCAACAGTGTCCTTTCCTGAAAGACGCAGAATCAGGCCTATTTCAAGGAAGAGCTGCAAATGCGCCTGCCTGTTCTTTATACAAAGCACATTAATTGCCTGGACTTCATAAATATTGGCTGTCATGATGAGAAAAAGCTTACTTCACCCCGAGGTTCTTTTCGTGGAGATCGTTCTCCTCTTCCTGGATTTTGGCACTTGTGTTAGGCAAGTTGCTAAAACGAAGCACAACTGTTTGAGAAAATCTTAGCAAGATCTGTAAACGTAACGGCCGAGAGATTGCACACAAGAATCAGGAATCTTTCTAAATTCTGAGTCTTATTCTCCCTGAAAAACAGCATGGGGAGAAGTGGGAACGTGTCCTCTGCTCACAGGGTTGGTTTTTTTTTTTGGAGGGGGGGGGGATCCCAGCTAATTATGAAAAATGCAAATAGAAACAGACTTGAGTATTTTATGGCTGCTGGGCTACATCTGGCCATTTGGTTGTCTGGACCATGTGAGGGCAATTGAAAATTATAAACCAAATCTAGGAGCAGCCTCAGGAGGCTGCAGCAGCAGTCACTCTGTGACGGGTTACAGGCTCGGCCACCCACCACCACCTTGGTTGAAGCAAGGCCTTGTGGGCGACTGGGTGCCCACAGCTCTCCACAACAGCCCCAGTTACTCATTCATTTTGCTCTAGAATTTCAACCATTTTCTATGGGTTTTTAAAAAAAAGAAAATAGACTCTTACCAGTAGTGAAACAGAAACGAAATACAAAAATTTAAAATATACCTGACTGTTTGCATGTCTGTTGGCACAGAAAAAGTTATTCCTTGCTTCAAAGTGGAAACAGGTACCATTATATCCTAAGCAGGAAAATAAAGGAATCTTATATTTTTATTCAGGACTCTACAAACAGGGCCATGTCTATGTTTGTTAACTGAATGCATTTCACTACAGAATAAAAAGCAAGATACTTGGTATCATATTTCTCAAAGCAGCTAAATACTAGATATGTGCTATCATCTCCTGCATAACCTGTACATGTTTATTTAGAATAAACCATTCAAATTTTGAATGGACCTTCCCCCCACCCCCAGGTTTTGGATGTTTTAACAATCTAGCAATGCTTGAAATTTAAAAACCAAGAAAAAAAAGGATGTATTTAGTACTTACAGGCTGTTTTGTTTTATGTAAGTTAGTTTCTGGGAAATGTGTAAACTCTGCTTTCTCAGAATTATCACAAATAGGAGCAGCACCTAAAAGAAACGTACAAGGGACTTTTTACTAAAACGCTTAAAATACATCTTCCGAAGGCCATGCCCTGGAAATAAAATAATAAAAAATAAAATTAAAAGTACAGTTTTCATTTATATAAGCACCCATCTCGCATAGGGACTCTTGGTGGGCTACCGCGGGTTAAAACAATGCAAAATATAGAATACAGCGCACTCTAGAATTCCCAATTTTGGTTTAGTAGTAAACGTTGGTCTAATTTAGTGTCCAATGAACCAAAGTATGCCTCTTCGTTTTTCCTCTCGTTTTGATTGGGAATAATTCATGACAGATACTCGAGTGCAGGGATGTCAAACTGGATTTCTTCAAGGGCTGGATCACCATTGTAGTTCTCCCCCGCAAGCCGGTCAATGCGGATGGAGGGGAGACAGGATGAACACTTCCTGCAGCACCCTGCTGGCCAGAACATGGCGTGTGGCGGCCGTATGAGGGCCACCATGTACCCCATTTTGGCTGGCAGGGTGCTGGAGGCCATCCAGGCAGAAAATGGGGTGTGGGCTTCACCGCGTGAGACTCCCTGCACCCCGTTTTGACTGCCAGAGGCACCGCAGGTCAGACCTTTGCTATTTCCAGGCCAGATTTAAGCACCCGGTGGGCCAGATCCAGCCAGTGGGCTTTGAGTTTGACATCCCTGCTCTAGTGTAGGCTATAAACATAGGGACAACTCTAAGCACCTGTCATTTATCTTTCTGTGTCTTGCTTTTTTTTTTTTTTAACAACTCCGCAGCCAAACATTGCTGCAGCCAGGAAGAAATCAGCCACCTTCACCTGGTTTTCTGCAGCTTCTTCAGCCCTGAAAGGCACAGTGACAGTGCCTCCTTCACCTCCCGGACTCACTGCCAGTTTCATCCCTGCTACTGCATTCTAACCACAAAACATTGGAATAACCTGCTAGACCATTTCTCGTAGTTGGGCCATCCTGCATCTAGTGTGCAGGCAGAGTGTGTTCCAGAAGAGGCTTCATCTCAACTGCTCTCACCACTGACTTACCTTTTTCGCTCAAAAAAGAGGCTGAAAGTCTGGGTGCATCTTGTACACTGAATACAGCATTTTTTTGCCTCCCGAAACTCCGCCCCCTTCACCAAAATGGCAGTGCAGAGCCTTTAGGAGCCTTGCTGAGTGCTCCTGGAGGCTGGGGAGGGCAGAAATGAGTGAAAAATGGGCCGTTTCTTTGCTCAATCCCCCCACCCCCCAGGAGCACTCTATAAGCCTTTAAAGACTATGCATGCAAATTTTTTTGGACAAAATACAGGCCCGTTTTCACTAAAAAAAACCAGGCTGTTTTTTTGCTCATGGGGGGGGGGGGGGGCACACCCCAGTAGCACTATAAGCCTCCTAAAGGTTATTCATGCCTTTTTCTTTTTTTAAAAAAAAACAATGGGCCTGTTTCCATGAAAAATGGGCCATTTTTGGAAGGTCTGCAGAGTGCGAACACTTTTTAAACAAAATTTGCCTCTTCAAAACCTTGGTGCGTCTTATACTCCAAAAAATATGGTATTACTTGAGGGACCGATTTCTCATGCTCACCCATTTCAGAAATCTTAGATTCTTGCAGTAACGTTGGCCACAGCAGCATTACAGGATTCTTCTCCTCTGAAAGACATTTGGCACCTTCTGAACCTCGTTTCTGGTTTGTTTTACTGAGTTCATAGTAAGCAAAGTTCTTTGCAACAAGATCATCGTTCACACACACCTGGGACAAAAGCAATGTTTGGCATATGAAGGTTAAAGAGGAGGATAAATTAAAATACACCAGAGTTTTCAAGGATATATATTAGGAATGACATAATTAAGTAATGAGACATCTCTAGCATTTAAGGAGTTTTGTCAAAATAGAAATATCACATTAAGAGCAGCAGAAATGGGCACTGCAATATTAATCTGAACTGTATTAATTGTCCTCTAGTTGTTTTAACAGCTGCGGGTCTCTGTATGACGAACTTTGAAACAGATTTTTAGACCTCAATTCACAGAGCAACGATAATGTAATTCTATTCCAATACTGCAGCACAAACCTGACTATAAGCACAGAGTAGAAGAGTGAATTGTTTTCCACTCTGCTGCACAGGATTAACATGGCCAGCAAGCCAACACTCAATTAAAAAGATTGTATGTAATTTTTAAATATTACCTTTTCATCACTTATTGTGACATAAAGATAGACAGCAAAATTATCCTCTTCAACAGCACATAACTTGGCCTCCACTTGAGTGGCTGCTATGATTAAAATGAGGCTTATTAGATTACTATAGCAGTGTTGTTGTTGTTTTTTTTAAATCAGTTCTTTATACTGGACAGTGACCAAAGTATAAGCAGTTCTCGATTTACAACCGACCTTTCATTAACAACCATTTGAAGTTATGATGGCATTGCAACAAGCGTTTTATGACTGGTCCTTGAAGTTCTGACTGTCACGGCGTTCCCGGGTTACTGATTGTGTTTCGGGAACTTGGCAACCCGCATGAACAGGCAGTCCTTGACTTACGACCACAATTGAGCCCAACATTTCTGTTGTTGAGTGGGTTTTGCCCCATTTTACGACCTTTCTTGTCAGAGTTATCTGCAGTTTCACTGCAGTTCGTAAGTCAGTAACCTGGTAAAGTGAATCCGCCTTCCCCATTGACTTTGCTTGTCAGGAGGAGGCAAAAGGAGATCACATGACCTTGGGACACAGCAAAGGCCATCAGTATGAACCAGCTTCCCAGCAGCTGAATTTTGATCACATGATCATGGGGGCGCTGCAAAGGTCATAACTGTGAAAAACAGCCATTAAGTCACATTTTTCAGTGCAGTTGTAACTTTGAATAGTTACTAAATGAACTGTTGTAAGTCAAACACTACCTCTACTTACAATGGCTGCAGGCCATGGGAACTGAGGAGGAGGGGGAAGTTTATGAGGTATTAATTTGTGTCCAAAATATATATTTGCCTGCTTATCTATGGAGATTTTCAGTCATCCAGGTCATAGTTGTCCCAAAGGTGTGGTTTTTTTTCCCTCCAAGAAGCAACTGGACTTTCTGGTTTTTATTTGAAGGCGTTTCACTTCCCACCCAAGAAGCTTCTTCAGCTCTTCAGAACAGAAGCAGCTTCTTGGATCAGAAGCGAAACATCTTCAAAGAAAAACCAGAAAGTCCAGTTGCCTCTGGAAAAAGCACCTTTGGGACATTTCCTTGCTTAGATTTAAAAAGAGGAATGGATGTTGTTACAAAAATGAATTCTGTACAACTCTCAATTTACAAATATACGTCTCCTAAAACCATTATTTCATGACAATTTTATAAAATAGACAATAAAATATGACAATATAAATTGTCATATAACTGAAATTATACAGGAGGCTATTCTAGTTTTTTCTTTACCATTCAGGAGGTTTTGGAAATACTGGATAGCTGCAACATCCCATGTATTAGCAGGCCTAGAAAGAAACACAAGGCTTTTTAAATGTATTATACTACAGCAAAATAAACAGGAAACATTCAAAACTTCGGCAAATGGCATTTGTACAAGCAGGTATGCAACAATAAAATTCTGTTGACTGTAAAGTTATTTTTTACTGGTTTATTTTCATCCCCCCTTTATTATTTTTATAAACAATCCACCGCAGTAAAGATACCTAATACTCTTCCTCCTATTTTCCCCACAACCCCCACAACTCAACCCCACTAACCCCGTAGGAGAGTTTGGCTAAGAGAAAGGGACTGGCCCAAAGTCACCTAGCAGTTATGCAGAAAAGATCCTCCCTGAAGTTAGTGGAAGGACTTCTTAGAATATTTAACATCATCTCTCAGCAGCCATACTTACACTATCTCTGCATTGTCATTGTTATAGTTGACACGTAGTGTAAGTGGTTTGACGCAGTACAACCTAAACTTTGTAGCTCTATAAGGCAGTCTCATAAACGATTTTACGACCACACAGATCCTGAAAGAAAATAGATTTCACAACACACAAAGTTCTACCAATAATTTTCATAGATTTAGTGTTCAAAACTGCAGATTGTAACTTCTATTTACAAAAAAGTGCTGCTGCTTTATAGCCAAAACCAGACAGTGACCTGAAAAATGAGCATAAACTTGTATTCTTCAAACCCTGACAATCTAGTTCTGTTCTCATTTCTTAAATTTACAAACCAGTCAACCCAAGTTTTCTAAAAAAAATCCTAGGCTTTAAATGAATCCAAAAATGTCCAACTATGCCTATATTAACTTATCAGCTGGATCAAACCAATACAGCAGGGCCATTGCCCATATCATTGGGCAGATAGGTAACAGTATGAGCAAAATCTTTCAATTCTTGGTCCAATCCTTTGCTGGATGATTTTACAGATTATAAACACATACTTTTTAGTGTTCACAGGAACAGTTTTGGCATAGTCCACAAGGAAACATTCTGCAATGTAATAATCCGTATACGATATGATTGAATTAACAACAGCTCTGCACCAAGATTTCAGTTCCTCACAGTAAACAGCACAAACCTAAGAAAGATATATAAATAAATGTTAAATGTTATACAATCTGTTGTTTTTTGATAAGATAATTGGCAGAGTAAATACATGTGTAATAGAATGTGTCGGATATGTGTAATAGAATATCCGTCGGACAGAAATTGGAGATTTCTATATTCTTCCACAGATATTTAAATTATTTATTTAAATCATCATCTTCCTAGTATTTTTCTACAAATGCAGTCTCTGCAAGCGTTGATCCATTGGTTGCAACAGAAATGGATTTACTCGCTAGTCATAGGACCTGATCCTGGGCTGAGAAAACGTGAGTGTCCCAAAATCATTCAGCTGGCTTTCATACCAAAATCAATTATTTAAATATTATTCTAGCATAAGACTTTTGCAAAAGATATGCCTATTTCCTTGTTTTCTATCCAAGATTAAGACGGTACGATGCATTTTCTACTGTCATAAAAAGAAAATCTTACATCCTAATATTAACAAGCCTAACTTTAATATTTTCTTTCCCCCCACCATAAGAAAAGCTTTCTTAGCCCTTATCTTACCACCTCACTGTCATTATTATGATCAAAGATTCCAGAATTATTTGTCCAATATTTATTATTACAAATGCACGTGACACTGCAGGTTAAGTATTTTTGGTAGGCTTATTATCTTTAAACATATGAACAACGTAAAGGAAGGAAGGAAGGAAGGAAGGAAGGAAGGAAGGAAGGAAGGAAGGAAGGAAGCAAGCAAGCAAGCAAGCAAGCTTTATTTTTCTCCCAGATATAGCCAAAGAAATCAGATTGAGAAAATCACCTGTCCCTCTTCTAGTGCAAAGGGCTTGGCATCCACACATCGATAATGTTTGTTATAGAATTGATTCATTTCAGTCTGAAGTGTTTCATATTCCATTTCATTGTCTACAAATTTTCTGTCAATTATGTAGACCCAAAAGCAATCTGGATTTTCAATCTAGGTAAGTATGACAAAACCCATATTAAAATACATTCACATAGCCCCAAATGTATTTTTTAATATACGGAATGTTAATCACAATACCTTCAGTATTATGACTTCTATCATTTTTTCCCTCCAATGATTGTTTTCATCTAAGGAGAATTGTAAGCTTTACCAGCACTTCTGAAAAGGCAACAGATCATCAATCAAACTTTCACCAAATGAAAATATTGCTGAAGTAATTTTGAAGCTGAAATGACCAAGACACAATTTTAGAAAATGCGTACATAAAATTTCAATAAGTCTTGAAAAAAGTAACAAAGAGAAGAGAAACTAGAATAATTTCAACAGTTCTGCTGGTAGGGTCCTCTAAATCTATTTGATATAAACTCAAACAGGACACCTGAAGCTGGCCTTAATTAATGGCCTCCAACCTTTTGGGCATCAGGGATCCGTTCCGTGGAGGGGACATGATTTCATATGCTACCTGCATCCTATTGACGGAGCGTCACTTGTTTGTGCGGCCCAGTTTCTTGCATGCCGTGGACGGGTGGTGGTTCATTGCGCGAGGGTTGGGGACCCCTGGTGTAAACCACTACATACAGTGGGTTTGCTCATACCTCATTCTAAGCTAACACCTCTCCCCCTCAAAAGCACATTATGACTTAACATAATAAACCAAGCCATTTGGCTATTAGCCATGATTTACAGTTTAGTTTGAAATTACATGGGCATTTGCAATTTATTTTGCAAGACATGATTAACAAAATAATGGTTTGAAATTACAATCTAATTCTGATTTATTCTGCAAGGCATATTAAGAAAATAATGGTTTAACAGATACAAAAACTGCCAATAAAATAAATGTGAGCATCTATTGACAGAATTGCAACATAAATTGTAACTCTTGTCTTGTCAGCAGTGCAAACGGATTTCTCAATTTGAGCCTGTGTTTCCTAGGTGGGCAACTTGTAGTCCCAGATTCCTTTTATGCTAGGCCAGCCTTTAATAACACCTGCTAAAAGCCAGCTGCATCCTTTTCTACCATTTTGAAATGAGAGGTGTTTTTTTTTTAAATCAATCTTGTAGCATTTATCACTGCAAATGCAGCTCCCCCAATTCTGTGTTAAATAAAAAGTGTTAACTTCACAATACTGTTCAGCTGGCCCCGGCAGCTCTCCCCCCTCTAGATAGATACAGCTCTTCCCAAATTTTTAAGCTGCTTTTTTTCTTTCCAAGGAACTTCATTTTCCCATTTCACTTACAGCTGTTCAGATCTGGGGTGTGTGAGGGGAAAAGTGCTATCCAGAAATGGTACCAAGGGAACTTTCCAGAGAATCCAGAACAGAGGGCTAATTGGAAAATCATGGAAATGAAATATGTTTAAAAATGGAATGAAATTACAATAAAACAAAGGAACCCAGGGAATCCAGAGCAGGCAACTAGCGGGAAATCAAGAAAAAATAAATTTAAATTAAAGGCAAAATTTAAATTAAAAGTCAAAAAGCCAAGTTACTTCCAATTGGATGGCTCCCACATTTTAACAATTAAAACAAGTAAATGCCACCAAGCATGTAGGATTTAGGAGGTATCTTTATGACTCTTTAAAATCCTGCTTTGAATACGACAGAGACTGATTTTTAAAAAATCTTTTTTCCGTCTTGCTTCCTCAATTGGAAAATCAGGGAAATATTTTTAAAAATGGGAGTGAAATGACAATAAAGCAAAGGAACACCTGGGGAATCCAGAGCAGGCAGCTAAGTGGGAAATCAAGAAAAATAAATTAAAGGCAAAATTTAAATGAAAAGGCAAGAAGCCAAGTTACTCCCTTCCCAAGAGTGAGGCCAATTGGAGGGCACCCACATTTAAACAATTAAACAAGCAAACGCCACCAAGCATGTAGGAAATAGGTGTGTTTACAACTCTTTAAAATCATGGTTTTAATACGACGGAGACTGATTTTGGGTTTTTAAATCCTTTATCTAAGACGAGAACCTCGCAGGGCTGAAGACCAACCTGAAGGCACACAAATTGTATTAGTATCATTATTGCCTTTCCACCCACCATCATCATTAATCCCCCCCCCCCAAAGCAAGCGCAGCCTAGATGCTGGCTTTTAACCTAAGAGGGCTCCTCCCGTTTGGGGAGGACGAGGGCGACTTGCCGGGAGACAACGGCCAAGGCCTGAGGCCTCCCGTCCCGCCGCCCGACCCTCCGCGCCTTCCTCGGCTACTCCCTCCGCCCGCCTCCCCGCACGAGGCTCCCGCCAAAGGCGCCATTCGAACCCAGCCGCGCATGCTCACTTGCGCCCTCCGTGCCGACGCAGCCTGACGCACGCCCACTTACCCCGCCTTGCCTCCTCAAAAGCGTGTCGACGGCGTGTTACGCATGCGCCAGCATCCTCCCCAGTTCTGCCTTCGGGTTTGGGCCGGCGCGCGATGCGTCTGCGCAGAACCGGAAGTTTTATTTCTATTTATTTATCTTTTTATTTCTCAAAGGAAAAAAAAAAAGACTGGTTCCTGCCGTTATAAATAAAATACGTAGCAAAAAGTGATGTAAAGGAAAACATACATCTTATGCGTAGGAAGACACGTGTACTAAAGATAAAATGCCCTTTTATATCGACAGGGCAGGACAAGAAAGGATGGATGGAAACTAACTAAAGAGAGAAGCAACCTGTAATTAAGGAGAAGCTTCCTAACAGTGAAAACAATTAAACAGTGGAACAGCTTGCCACCAGAAATTGTGGACGACCAGCTTGCCTACTGTCCCTGTCCTACTGTCTCAATTTATTCGTACCCATTTACTGTGTTCATACTTAAGTTTATACTTACACCTGTTATCTTTTACATGTTTGACAACTAAATAAAAATAAATTAGTATTGTAGGTTCTCCTGCTTGAGCAGAGGGCTGGACTAGAAGACCTCCAAGATCCCTTCCAGAGTCTATTCTGTTCTAGTCTAGAATTCATTGTAGGTAGTTATAGATAAAGAAATGTCTGTTTTAAGCATGTGAAAAGGAAGGAAGGATTGCATAGGAGGAAGATGTTCATATGATTGACTAGGAAGGATTGTAATAAGTTAACATATTCCATTCTATTAAAATTAATTTACCAAATCTTTAAAAAACATAAAAAGGGAGACAGGAG
Organism: Thamnophis elegans; assembly: GCF_009769535.1. Classification (NCBI taxonomy): domain Eukaryota; kingdom Metazoa; phylum Chordata; class Lepidosauria; order Squamata; family Natricidae; genus Thamnophis; species Thamnophis elegans. The sequence continues at coordinate 37,755,210 of NC_045554.1, forward strand.
CAGCCCATTGCAGCTACAACCCAAAGTTACTTGACAACCATGGGTTAAATAAATATATGTTTTTGGGCTCCATTGATTGTCAGGCATTTTTTGTTGGATTTCTGTTTGTTATTGGATTCCCCTGTTTTATTGGATACATTGGGCACTAACTATGGGAAAAGAAGTCATCAGATCTTTTAGATAGTACTACTAAGAAACATTGTCAATGTTTTATGGCCCTGGGTGTAATGATTGTCTTGCACAGTCTGCGTTTCCACCCCAATATATTTAGAAAATAAAAATCCAGTTAGTTCCAGTTAGTATTTGAGGAGAAATGACCATTTGTGGGACAATTCATTTAGCAATAATAAAACCACCATAAAAAAATACTGCTTACAAGTGTTTATTTTTAACAGACACTCGTTAGAGTTATATAACATAGTTAATGTAAAGGCACAACTGGTGACATTAAAAAAAAAAAGAACAGAGGTCCAGGCCTACAGTGGACTTTATTCCTTGGATAGTCAGCATAAACAAGTTAATCTAAATACAGTGCTTCCTAGTAGTAGTTCTGAATATATGCATTTACAATCTGCAATGCACTTATTTTGAATACGATTCCCAGGTAGAGAGAAATATACTGTTATGTACATTTAAAGTGTTCAGTTTTTTTTCAATTTTGGCAAATGACCTCTCGGTCAACAGGAGCATCTGCAGGAATGGTCCCTGCCTTTAAAATACCAGATGCACCCAGGGGACCAAGGTTCTGCCCCTTTTAATGTGTGTGCATGTAGTAAATGCATATTGAAAAGCTTCAATAGGTCATAGCCACTATTCTGAAATCAACGTCAAGGAAAGCAATCAATCAAATCCATGTACTTTGGATACATGGCTATTTATCATTTATGATCATTATAATAATAATTCAAATATGTATGTTAAAACATAATGTGATAGATAGTCTTTTGTTTACAGTACTGTACAGTACTGAATGATTGTCATTCAGTTTCAAATTACCTTGACTCTTTTTAAGGATATGTCAGTATAGTTATAATTTACAAAGTAAACTTAGTACTTAAAACTGAAAACTTAGAAGAGAGACCTCTATTCCAGAATTGGCATATTTGCATCACAAGAATAATAACATTGATCAACACAACTTGAACCTGAAATAATTTACATAAATACGATATTGAGGTAGGTCCACGAAATGGCACAGTGCTATTAATTCATTTTTATTCCAACATCTCTCAAAATTTAGTGATTCCAGTATGAGAAACACTACAACTGAACTGTTACAATCTGCATTATTTCACATTTTAGAGTCCAGTCTAACTGGATTTATATGTTTATATTTTGATTCAATATTCATGTGGATAGTTACATTATTACGGCTTCGTGTGACTATACGATGAAGGTTTCTGGCCTCCTTCATTAGTTCTTCAATCTTTTTATTTGTTGTCAACGCAGATTTCTTTTCGCCAGTAAAATCGGGATCTTTGGGATATAAATCGTCACCTAAAATATAATTATTTCTCTCGGTTACATTCATAATTACAGGTATAAATGTGAATTTTTGATGCCAACAATACCTTCAGTCTATAAACAGTGGTATGAAAAGTTGTGACAAAATATGGATTAGGAGACACTATTTTTAATAGAGGTTTTTGTCTCCACATACCAAGAGCAGAAGTATTAAAATAGAGACACATAGGAAGATATGAATGCAATCAAGTTTTACTTTTTATTTACTCGGTTCATAAATATGTTACGCAATGATCTAAGATTTACAAACCTTGATTGCTGCTTTCACAGAACACAGCACTTCTACAGCCAAGTACGTAACATTATAGCTGAGTATACTGTATGTTCCTTATAACAGAAGATTAATGACTATCTGCCGATTAATCCTACTAAGTGTACTAGGTGAAATTTAAATCAGGAAATTTTAATTTCATTATTTAGCTTTTGCCCTAAGCAGTCCACTTTTTGGAGTATGGCCCCTAGCAACCCACTTATTCAGATAGAGAGATTCATGTGGCCTCTTCTGTTTAGTGTTCAGTGCATCATTAAACCCGTGTTTTACTTTTTTTTTTTTTTAAAGGCCAATCCTTCATTTTTACCTACCTGGCAACACTTGCATGTGGCCATCTGAAGCCATCAACACAACTGACATCCAGCGTTCACAACCTTCTAAAGCTCGCTCTGAGCTAAACAACTCCAGATCATGAAGGGATGAAAAATGGCACAGCCTACATAACTCATAAAGCTGAGGTGGTGCTATCCAGATTTCTCCAGAGTTAAAAAGTTCGACAGCTTCTAAAGGGGTTGACCACTGAAAAAGTATAAAGCATTAAAATCAATTCCAAGCCATGTAATTTCCCAATTACAGGGATATTCTGTAGAACAGATTCTGGTGCTTTCAGTGACTATTTTATTCTATATTAGTATTTATTTTTAGCTTTTTTTATTAGGTGTCAGTCTGATAGTGGATGCTATATATGTCAACTGGCAAGTTCAGAAATACATTGTTTTAAATATTATTTGAAGCTCTATCTGACTCCGTTGCTACAACCTCAAACCCCCACAGCTTCAACCTTAAACTGTCTACTTGGGCCTCACCCCGTTCCTAAGAGGTCCGTAAAGGGAGCGTGCATAAGCGCACCAGCGTGCCTTCCATCCCTGTCCTACTGTCCCCATTTACTTGTACTCATTTCCTTTCCTGGGTACTTGAGAGACCGCCTGCTGCCAATTACCTCCAACAGACCGATTACATCCCACAGATTAGGCCTCCTCCGAATTCCATCCACTGGCCAATGCCGACTGGCGACCACCCGGAGGAGGGCCTTCTCTGTGGCTGCTCCGGCCCTTTGGAACGAGCTCCCCGTGGAGATTCGGACCCTCACCACCCTCCAAGCTTTCCGCAAAGCCCTTAAAACCTGGCTGTTCCGACAGGCCTGGAGCTGATGAGTTCTTGTCCCCGCTCGAATGGTGTGGCTGTTGATTGTTTTTAAACTGTGGTATTGTTTTGTCTATGTCCTTTTTTTCCTATTTGTACCCCCCCTCCCTTGACTTGGTTTGTAAGCAGCCCTGAGTCCCTTCTGGGAATAGGGCGGCATAGAAATATAATAAATTCAATTCAATTCAATTTCATGCCCATGTTTGTACTTAGACTTATCATCCTGTACATGTTTGACAAACTAATAAATCAATAAAAATAAATCCAAAATAAAGTTGGGATCTCCCTTCTATGTCCACTCTCTGCCCCTGCTTGAAGCATGTCCCTGAAGGATGCAGGCAAAATGTGTCCCCATCCGTGGGACGCAGGCAGAATCCATACGCCCTACAGTTTGCGGAAAAGCCTCTCTCCAAGGAACTGGTCCCTGGTGCCCAAAAGATTTGGGGGTGGAGTGTCCCTGTCCCAAGTTTTTTTCTTTTTTTTTCTCTTTTTTAAAAATTATTTTAATTTTATCAATTTCATATATACATTCACAATTATATGATCTCATAACTGTTATTAATAATATGTATTTATAACAATTTTTCCCTACTGTTGACAATATACTTGAAGATTGCTTTTTTAACATCCCATTGATCCATCTTATCTTACAACGGTCCTACTTCTTCCCTCCCTCCCTCTTTCCTTCCCTCGTTTCTTCTCTCCTACTCCCTTTCCTTCCCTCCCTCCTTCCCCTTCCCCCCTTCTCTCCTTCCTTCCCTCCTTTCTTTTCTCCTTCTCTCCTTCCTTTCCCCCTTCCTTCCTTTTTTTCAGTGCCCTTGAAACTTTGCAGTCACTAAACGAACCGTTGCAAGTTCGAGGACCACCTCTAACCGACCAGATCCCAGCTTGGGAACTCCCCTCTCTGCCCAGTCGCTCTGCCCCTGCTTGAAGCCCACCCACCCACCTACCCCCGCTTGCCAAACGTGCCAGCTGCTTTGCCCGGGGCATCCTCCTCCTCCTCCTCCTCACCCTGCAACCGGCCACTTCCTGCCGGTCGTGGGAGGCGGCGGGCAGCTCCTGCCCGAGGCAGCAACACAGGTAGAAGGCGGTGTCGTAACGGCGGCTGGACGGCCCGGCTCGGCTCACGGGGGTCAGCCAGTTGCCCCACTCGTGGAGCGCCCGCACGTGGGGCGCGCAGCCCAGGCGGCGGCAGAGCTGCAGGAAATCCTCCGGGTCGCCTTGCACCCGCCGCCGCCACTCCTCCAGTTGGCCGGCCGGCAGCAGTTTCTGGGCGGCCGGCATCTCCAGCAGCGAAGCCGGCTGGGCGTCGGTCCCGGCGGGCACCACCAGCAGCAGCCCGCTCTCCTCGAAGGTCTCCCGGATGGCGCAGATGCGAAAGGCCACGTCGGCCGGCAGGGCGGCTTCGCCTAGCTCGGGCCGCCGGGCGGCGAAGAGCGGAGGCCTGGCGGGAGGCTCGGCGTCCAGCCCGCAGCGCGGCGCATTGGGCAGCAGGTCTCGCCAGGCGGGCGAGAAGTCGGCGGCTACGGCCAGGCCGCCTGGGAAGACTTGGGCGCTGGGCATGAAGGCGCTCCGGGCGCTCCGGCGGAGCAGCAACACCTGGTAGTCGAAGGCGGCCGGGCGCGGAGAAGGAGGACGCCCGCCGCCCGCTGCCAGGAGCAGCGTGGCGGCTTCTCTCCAGGGTCTGGAAGTCATGCCAGGGCGGAGAAGGGCAGCCGGGCAAGGGCGGCTGGGCTTTGCGCGGGGACGACGGCGGTCTCCTCCTCTCTCTGCCGGGCGAGTATCCCGTAGTGCCAGCCCTGCGAGGGAGGCTTGGGTGGCGAGAAGCCGTCCCCGCCCCTCCCGCCTTCACCCAGCCCTTCGGGGATGTGGTAGATCTGTTGCTTCGTTCTTATTTGTTTTATTTCGCCAAGCATGAATTCGATAACAGGAATAAGAACAAGCATGAAGAAGGAGGACCCAGGAAATGGGTACAGATAAATGGGTATAGTACAGGGATGGCGAACCTTTTAGAGACCCAGGCCCCAACCTGTAACCCCAAAAACCCACTTATTTATCTCCAAGACGGCAGTTTAACCTGAAATAATGAGGTTTTACTACCTAAAATAATGATAAACAAGGCAGAGTTCGGCTAATTGTTCTAAGAAAAACGTGATCAATGCAATTCTTATGCCCCTTCCCTTTTTTCTGCTTTTGAAATATTACGTTTGGCAACAATAAAAAAGAAAAACTTTTGTAATATCTTTTCTCTTTCCCCCCCTCCCTCTCTCCCCCCCCCTCTTTCCCTCCCCCCTCTCTCCCTCACTCCCCATGGGAGAAACGTGATGGAGCTGGGCTGGGGCCACGGCACGCATGCCCAGAGAGAGGGCTCTGAGTGCGTGCCATAGGTTCACCACCACTGGTATAATAGGACGGGGACGGTAGGGATGCTGGTGCGCTTATATATGAATACAAGCATAAATAGAATAGCAGAGTTGGAAGGGACCTTGAAGGTTTGAAGATTTATTGCATTTATATGCCGCCCTATTCCCTGCGGGACACAGGGCGGCTAACAAACCCAAAGGGGAGGGGGGGTAAAACAAGAAGGTAATACCACAAACAAATACAAAGAGAATTTAAAAAGACGATCAACAGTCACACAATTCGAGGGGGGAAGGGAACTCGTCAACCCCAGGCCTGCTGGCACAGCCAGGTTTTAATGGCTTTGCGGAAAGCCTGGAGGGAGGTGAGGGTCCGAATCTCCGCGGGGAGTTCGTTCCAAAGCAGGAACGTTGGAGGTCTTCTAGTCTAACCCCCTGCCTAGGCAGGAAACCCTATACCCGGGATGGAGAACCTATGACACCTGTGGCACGCAGAGCCATTTGTCAGGGCATGCGCGCGCTGGCCAGCTGAGTTCAGCCTTTTTTAAAGCCGTTTTTCGCCCTCCCCAGGCTTCTATGAAGCCTCTGGAGGGGACAGGGGAAACCTTTATCTGTACTGTTATCATATTGGTCTCTTCCTCAATAAAAGGGAGCAGAAGTAAAGCACAAACAATTTTTTTTTATAGCCGGTCTTAACAAAGTTGATTTTAGTCTATCCGTGGAATTGATTTTTCAGGGCTGCCACCAATGGTGGGTTTCAAAAATTGTCCGAACCTACTCTGTGGGTGTGGCCTCCTTTGTGGGAATGGCTTGCCACCCATGTGACCGGATGGGAGTGTCTTGCCGCCCATGTGACCGAATATGACATTATGAATTAGTACTTAGGTCGGTCCAAGTAGCTATTCAGAAACTCTGGCATTGAAGCATGCAGGTCTTAAAGCTGTCAAGTTACAAGATCCTTGCACCCCTAACCCTTTAGAAAAAAAAAAACTAGGGGTCTTCAAACCTGACAGCTTTAAGACTTGTGGACTTCAACTCCCAGAATTCCTCCTCCAGTCATGTTGGCTCAGAAACTCTGGCATTGAAGCATGCAAGTCAGTGGTGGGTTTCAAAAAAATTTGGAACCTCTTCTGTAGGTGTGGCCTGCTTTCCGGGTCCACTGGTGGAACCTCTTCTAATCGGTTCGGTAGATTTGACGAACCGGTTCTACCGAATAGGTGCGAACTGGTAGGAACCCACCTCTGGCTGCCACACAGGTGTTGTTAGATCATGCAAAGTTGGTTTGCTTACTTTCAGATTAGGTAAGCTCGTCATAATCTTTTTACTACCGCTTTAGGCGCACCTGCGCATGCCACCTCTGATTCCAGGTGTTGACCGCTCTGTTGCTGAAGTTGCACCACCTGTATGTGTGGGGGAGTTTTCACCCTCCCCAAGTTCCGGAGACATTCCTGAAGCCTGGGGAAGGCAATAACAGCCTCCTTCGCCCCCCCCCCCCCCGGCCCGGAAGGTGGAAATGGATCATTTCCAAACTTCCGGTTAGCCTGTTGGGCCTGTTTTTTGTCCTCTCTAGGCTCCAGAGATTTTCCTGAAGCCTGGGGAGGGCAAAAATGGCCTTCCCCGGCACTCCAGAAGGCCGAAAATCAGCTGGCCGGGCACATGCATGCGTGCCAGAGGTGTGGGCTGCTGTGCTGGCAAATGTGGCTCCACACGCCACCTGTGGCACATGTGTCATAGATTCGCCATCACAATGATAGCAGATAATTTTATGTACTACACTTAGTTCGGATTGAAGACAGAGAAGTTCTAAGTTGTCTAAGCCACACATTTCAAGTCTGGTGGCATAAGGGGTTCAGTTGTGAGCAGAGGAGTGGAGAACTCTTCTCGTGAAATATCTCTGAACTTGTTCGATTATATTTATGTCTGCTATGCAGTTCCAGACAGATGAGCTGTATTCGAGAATTGGTCTAGCAAAAGTTTTGTATGGCCTAGTTTGCAGTCATCCAGGTTTCGGAAAGCAGCCGGATTAGAGGGAACGAGGCTGGGGACACGCTGCCTCCTGGGCTGGGAAAGCAGGCAAGGCAGGGTGGGGTGTGGGGAGAGCCTAAGTGGCACAATTGATTTGTGGTCCCCAGGGCTGCCAAGAAGATTATTAAGTGCTGGAACAAGACTAGTATGGGCCTCCTCACCTACACATGGACCAGAGGTGGGTTCCTACCAGTTCGCACCTATTCGGTAGAACCGGTTCATCAAATCTACCGAACCGGTTAGAAGAGGTTCCACCAGTGGACCCGGAAAGCAGGCCACACCTACAGAAGAGGTTCCAAAAATTTTTGAAACCCACCACTGGTCCTTGGATATGATTATTCTACACCGTCATGCTCCTATTTATAAAACTCAGTACCTCTGTGAAAGGTAAGGATGACTACTGCGTTTGTGGTGCAATCAGAACATTGCGTGTGTTGAAGTTGTTTTAACGCAAACCAAAGATGCCTTTTAAAAAACAAGTTTACCTCATATTCTTATGCAGGCCAGTGCTGTGTGAGAGGTAATTTAAGGTGGTTCTGACAAGTGTCGTCGGCATCTTCCTATCCGGTCAGATGGGCGGCAAGCCACTCCCATCCGGTCACATGGGCAGCAAGCCACTCCCACAAAGGAGGCCACACCCACAGAGTAGGTTCGAACAATTTTTGAAACCCATCACTGGCATGGACACATAAATCAATAATGTCATCATTGTACGTTTGCGACATGTAGCGTTTTGGAGCTCCAGATTTTTGAGATGACATTTCATAACCATTCATAAACTTGAATTAAATATGAAATATATTGGCAAACAAAATGAAACTAAACTTGCAAACCGAAATGAATAAGTAATGAAATTAAAATTCAATAAATGACATAACTCTTCACTGAGTTTCAGATTAATAAAGGTTAGGTCAAACAAGGCTGCAAGGCAGTTTTGCCATACACACAAAGTATAAAGTGTATATCCAATATTGATTTTCTTTTTAAAAAATTGATTTTATAATTATTTTTTTTAATGTTCCTGTTCATGGGCCCCGGAACAATGTACTGGCTGCAGCCCCTTCTCCTCAGGCCTGGTGGTCGCTTATTCTCCTGCTTATTTTATTTTTCTGGGCTCCAAGATCATCGCAGATGGGACTGCAGCCAAGAAATCAAAAGAGGCTTGCTCCTGGGGAGGAAAGCTAACGCAAATCTAGACAGCAGACTAAAAAGCAGAGATATCACCCCGACAACGAAGTACAGATAGTCAAGGCTCTGGTTTCCCCAGTTGCAATGGATGGCTGTGAAAGTTGGACCATAAGAAAAAGGCTCATCGCCAAAGAATTGAGGCCTTTGAACTCTGGTGCTGGAGAAGACTCCTGCAATCACCCCGGTCAGTCCTAGAGATCAACCGATTGCTTTTTAGAAGGCCAGATCCTGAAGATGAAACTTTGGCCATCTGATGAGAAGGAAGGACTCCCTGGAGAAGAGCCTCATGCTGGGAACGATTGAGGGCAAAAGAAGAAGGGGACGACAGAGAATGAGGTGGCTGGATGGAGTCACCGAAGCAGTCAGCGTGAGCTTAAATGGACTCCAGAGGATGGTAGAGGACAGGAAGGCTTGTAGGAACATTGTCCCTGAGGTTGCGATGGGTTGGACACGGCTTCGCAACTAACAACAAAAAAATTGTCATTTCAGTGGAAGGTAGTAGCATTCTGTGCAGCTTGGAGTATAATCATATTGGCCACTTGACGATAGAAGCATCTTGTATAACACTGGCTGCTCCCCATCCCTCAAGGAATGCAAATGAACTCCGCCTCCTAGAATCAGACAAAACTGGAGAGGGGAAACATTTATCTTTACCATTATCATATTGGTCTCTTCCTCAATAAAAGGGAGTAGAAATAAAGCACAAACAAACTTGCCCAATTTTTTTTATAGCCGGTCTTAATAAAGTTGATTTTAGTCTATCCTTAGAATTGATTTTTCAGGGCTGGTCTACCTTACAGGGCTGCCACAGGTATTTTGTTAGATCATGCAAAGTTGGTTTGCTTACTTTCAGATTATTGTAGGTAAGCTTGTCATGTAACCTGGCCTATTTTTAACTTGCTGCTGATCTTATGCAACCCTTAAATCACTGAAACAAGTGAACTTAAGTGAGCCTCGGAGAACCGGCAAATAAAAATAAAAGAGGTAGCAGATGGGACAGGTGAATGTTTACCCTGGGCTCGCCGATATAAATAAAATTTAAAAAAAAGGCAAGTTCTGTGATGAGCCTGTTTTTCAAGGCCAGAAAACCTACGTTTTTAGTACATACCGTTAGATGGGGGAAGATGACTCTTTAATTTTTTAGCGATTTTAGTAATAACTCTTTAATAATTTTAAAGATTATTAACAGACATTTTGGCAATTTCAAATACTGGAGATGAAAAGGCCGGATTCTTGGGTCGACCATTCACCTTGTAGTTATTTCATAAGTAAGAAATGTTTAAACTGAGCAATAATTAGGAAAAAATGGACTCTATGGTTTAGTTCTGCAAGATTACTCTTAAATCACCCACACCATCATTAATTGTGCTTACATCCAAGGGAATCACATGGCTCACAATTTTAATGTACAAAATGCTTTGTAGTATTTCAGAGGAGAATTTCAAAGTGTGTTTTATTCTTCTGTATCATAAACACTTAGAAGAGAGTTGGAAGGGACATTTGAGGTCTCCTAGTCCAACCCTCTGCTCAAGCAGGAGACCTATATCATTTCAGATTGTCCATTCGCTTGTTGAAAGCCACCAGTGATGGAGCATCCAAAACTTCTGTAGGCAAGTTGTTCCATTGATTGATTGCTCTGTTAGGAATCTTTTTTTCCTGAGCTCTTGGCTGCTTCTCTCTTTGGTTACCTGGCTGAATCTACACAGTATTGTTCACAAATAGTCTACCTTAACATCCAAAATTGTATTCTTTGCTTCACTTGAATGCTCTCTCTTACTCTTGACAAAGAAAATGTAATGTGCATCTCTTCTGCCTTAAGCAGTGAAGCAGAATCCAACTCCAAATGGAATGCAAGAAAAAAGTGGAACGAAGTGCAAAATCGATCAGGGTTTCTTTTAATGCCACTTTTCAATCGGACCCTAATTTGTGAGTGAATTTTGAATTCTTAATAACAACAGGCCATTTGGGATATGCAGGTGAGTTCAGCAAAAAGGCTGACTTTTGTCCCAGCTTGACACTGTAAGCTTAGAAACATACTGAAGGTAAAAATTGAAGGGCTTGTAATTCAGCATTATTGCCAAATGACTTTATGAAAACATGTCAAAGGTATTTAAGGTATTGCTAAAGAAGTTCACACAGACACACATACACACACACACATATACGTATGTATGTTTAGGAGTTTGTCTTTAAAAGCAATCTATTCAAAAGCTGGCAAGTTAACAGAAGAGGCTTTATTTTAAATAAATAATAGCAATAGGTTTTATCCTGAGCATAAAAGAATACTCTTGAACCACGGAATGCCAGTTTATAATGCTTACTTTCACATTAATACTGAAACAATCATTTTAATATGGACCCAGCATTCACTGGAAATGCAACAAATCAACACTGTTTTTTTTTTTAAATCAAACATTCAGAGATTGTAGTTCTCCGATTACCACTCCTGTCGTAATTCTCAACTTCATCATACTTGTAAAATACAGCAGTTTTTGACTTTTTAAAATAAAGAATCCTATCCAAAAGGGACTTTTTGTTTCTTTTCAATGAAAACATACACTTTTGTTAAAATTAAAATACCTATGGCTGTAAACACAAGACAGTTAACAATAGTTTTTTTTTTTAAAGAGTAAAACAACTTGGCTTTAAATAAACTTTAAATAAATAAATAATTTTAACCATGTCATATATGATGGTTGATGGGCTGATGATGTAACCATCTACACAGAGTCTGTAGCCTTTAAGACCTAGCTAAAACAAAACCGCAGTGTGTGTCAAACTTTTATCAGCAATAAAATTCTGTGCTAATGTTTCTGGTTATGTATGGCCTAAAAATGAGACTTCTAGATATTTTCTTCCAGAAAGAAACATGTCATACTTTTATGAACTTTAGAAGAGAGGTGAAAGTGAACAAACGTCCTACATTTTTTAAATGGATGAACAGAAGCATATCACGTTTAGGATTATTTCATCAGTTCCCATAGATCAATCTGACATTCATACACACCCCATAAGAAGATATTTCCTCCATAGTATTATTTAAGGATAGCACCAGCCTCAATCTCCTTTGCATCTGGTCAGCTTTTGCCCACGTGATAAAACAACTATCCCTAAACCATATCACACAGTCAGTGGTGCTGAGCAGATGTGATGAGAGCTGAGCAAAGAAGATATTAATTAATCAGATGGTGACAACCCTGTGTCAGGACTGGATGAGATGTAATTTAGAAATAGCTTAGAGAGAGGGGAAAAAAACAAGTAATGCAGAGACAGTTAATGGATGCACAGACATGAGAAACACCTTTCTAAATCAGGTCCGCTTGGACAATAAACCTTATTGGAATTAGGAACTGTTTCCTAAGTGTAAATGTTTTCATAAAAGTAACTTCGTTCTCAGGAAGACAAGTATTTTGCAGTGATGTGTTTATGACTTTAACCTGGATTTTGCAAAACAAACCTTGTAAAACAAGAGTGGAGAGGTTATTTCATCCATACTGATAGTTCTTAGTCTTCAATGTGCAAAGAATACTGTTTTAATTCCAAATTTAAAAAGTGTCTCCGGGAGCATTCGCCCAGCCTATAAACAGTGTTGCATGCAGCCTATGTAAGAGCACTTGAAGTCAAGGTGTTCTCCCATAAAATATATGAGACGTATTTAAGATAAATAATCTAGCCCTTGTCAGCATACAACCCGTGGGTCCTTCCAATGAACAAGGACTGTTCTCTTCAAGTGAAAATGAATCGTGCTACAATAAAGAGAGATGGGTACTTTAGCACCAAAAGGAATACACAGTGTTGACATCTTTGTTGCTCCCAGCCCTGCTCCTAAGACTTCCTTAAAAGCAGATATTTACAATCCACCATTGTTGTAATATAGTTCCTTGTGTAGGTGTGTGTCCCCCATGGCCCAGTTCATACCAGGGCATGCAGAGTCACGCTGAACCACACAGGAGAAAACAAACTCCTAAAACGCCATAACATCCTGATAGTGCATAACATAACATTCTGAGATGTGCCCTACCATTGACGTCCAGGATTTGACCATATATAGACTGAGCAGTAGATTAGAAATTGTACTTTTACAGGCTGTTTTTAATCACATGCTATTGCTCCTCCTGCCTTTGTCCTATCTCAATAAAAGGGGCTCTCAGACCCCCAATCTGGGTCGCTCCATCCCGAGAAAGATCGTGTCCTGTCTTTTCTCCACATTGGCCTCATGGATGAACCACGGGAACGTTACACACCATCAAAAATATATTGATGCCTTAAGAGTGCCTGGGAGTGCAGTATTTTCTTGCTTACTGAACACGGGGCTACTTATTTTTGAGGTCACATACTTAGAAGATTCGCTTGGTTGCAAATGCAGAATCTGGCATTGACCGCACACAGCGTCCATTAGTGCCAGCCATTCAAAGTGCAAATTTAATTATTTATGTCTTTCTTGCCTTGCAGCCCTGCTCGTTTGTGTATTGATTCAGGAGCTTAAAAAGTGGATGTGTTAAATACAGGTAGTCCTTGACTTGCAACAGTTCATTTAGTGACGGGCCAAAGTTGGCGGCCCTGAAAAAAGTGACTTGTGACCGTTTTTTCAGAGTTATGACCTTTGCAGCATCCTCAGAATCGCGTCATCAAAATTCAGATGCTTGGCAACATATTTATCACCGTTGCTGTATCCTAAAGGTCACGGGATCCTCATTTACACCAAAGAAAAATTCCTTGTGTGTCCAATCACACTTGGACAATAAAGAATTCTATTCTATTCTATTCTATTCTATTCTAGTGACCTTCTGACAAGCAAAGTCAATGGGAAACCCGGACTCGCTTAACAACCAGGTTACCAACTTATGTACTGCAGTGGTTCACTTAACTGAAAAGAAAGGTCGTAAAATGGGGTAAGACTCCCTTAACTAATGTCTCACTTAACAACAACAAAATTGAGTTCCATTGTAAGTCGAGGGTTACCTGTAAACAGACCTCATTTCTAAAAAGATACCCATAAGGTTTCAGCTTCATAACTCAACGTGCTCTCAGAAGTTTAGCGCTACTCATTTCAACGAACCTCAATTTTTAGAAATTCACCCCCTGAATCTGGGGATTTGCCTCGTAAAGCTTATCTAAAACAACACCTGCATCTGTCCAACTGCAAGGAACTTAATGGGATCAGTATACTGATCCTAAAGCCATGCGCAACTGTAAAATACAATGGGTTTAACAGATTGGTAAACATAATTTTAGACACTTTATTTTTCTGTTTGTCTCTTAATAATTACACAGCAACTTTGCTGTGGAGGTAGTCTATACTTGTAGAAGGGCTGTTGTTGTTGACATGCAAATTTAGCCTAGATATAATGGATTACTCTTTGCTGTCTGATTACCTTTATCTAGTAACGCCAGGGACTCTTTAATATAATTTTTCAGTTAATCAAGATAATAATCATAGTTGGCAGGACATCCAAACTCAAGAGATTTTAGATCAATCTGAAAGTTTGTGTCTTCACCAACTTCAATTTTTCAAACCTGTAAATCTTTTAAATGAATTCCATCTATACAACTATAGAAAGAAGTTTACTCAAGAGTCCCTTAGTTTTCTCACGTATTAATGAATACGCATGCCGGAGAAGTTATTGATAAAACCTTACTTGTCTGGTTTAGAAGGTAAAGAGTTTTCAGTATCTGAAAACAGACAGACAGGAGGTTTAAATAGAATTGCTTCCCTTAGGATTAAGTCTCTAAACCCAGAGGAAAAAGTCCTGTCTAAAATCCTGAACTCGCTGAACATCTTGTCATATTTTAGCTTAAACACAAAAAAAATCCCAGCATCGCTGCAGAAAAATTATGCCGGCCGAAAGAAACCTCACTGTCATCTGATGCACGTTTAGAATTAAACCTCACTGAATTCTATGGGATTCAGTGGTACAGCAGTAGGTTTCAAGAAGGGAAACACTGATTTACACTTACGTGTAAAGTTGTTTAAAATTGGCTAGTGCGGAACTAAGAACCTATTGATAAGGTCTTTTTTTAAAAAATTCTCCTGTCTCCTGCAAAACAAACCTGAACTGAAAATTACTCCTTATCTTTCTCTAAATGCTGCTGACGGTTTTCTTCTGCAAATCCAGATTTTTATACTGCACATGGTTAAACAGAAACAACTTCAGTTCAGATCTTTCATTCACAAAGACAAGTTTCCGTGCCTTTCGGCTGCAGCGTTTGGTTGAGGGGAAAAAGAGTAATGCACTCCTTCAGCTTTCAGAGTTAATGCCCCGTTTATACTGAAACCAACATATGCCCCTCTGCCATCTTGACCTCTGGCTCACAGCCCTCTCCACATCGTGTGTGAATTATTATTATTATTATTATTATTATTATTACCCGTTTGTAAACACGAACCCCCTCCCCATCATCCCAAGCTTAAAATCACAAACCATATTTCCGTCCCAGTTCCCGAGAACGGTCGTCTATAAATAGCAGTCAAATCCCTACTGTGGTTAGTTATAATACCCGCACATTATTAACCGTGAAAGGCCCAGCCAGCAGGCTTTGAAAAAATAAAATATATACTGTATATATAAATATACCCAAGGAGGTATTTCTTGGATCAACCGTCCCGGAGCGTTAAAAAAAACCCTCACCCATCTCAGCCGATCCAGTCCCCCGTCGTGGCTGTTGCACATCGCAAAAAAGTTAAACCTGCCCAATGGTGGGATTCAAATAATTTAACAACCGGTTCTTCTGCCCTAATGATTTCTTCCAACAACCAGTTCACCAAACTGCTCAGAAAGTTAACAACTGGTTCTCCCGAAGTGGTGCGAACCGGCTGAATCCCACCACTGGTACCGTTGCAAGGAAGAGCCCTTTCCCCTCTCCCCGTCCAGCCTTAGGAGAGCTTGGCCACGCACACCGCCAGGCCGATGGCGATCAGGAGGACGGCGGTGAAAATGATGGCGGCCAGGACCCTGCTGGGATCGCAAAGGGTCTTGTTCTCAACCCCCGAGACGGCACCCAGGGAAGAGGCGCCCCCACTGATGTTGGAATTCAGCTCGGTGCCCGGGTCTTGCTTGGCCTCGACCGTCCAGCGGGGCACGTTGACCTTCATCTCCATCTCGTAGATCATCTCGCCCACCTGGCTGATCTCCTGCTCTAGGTCCGTCAGATCCACCACGTCGATGTTGGCCTCGGCGTTGTACTTCATGTTCTGGACGCTCATGGCCCGGGCTGCCACCCCGGAGGTGCCTCCGCTCAGCCCCGTCTGGATGAGCGGCTTCTTGGGCACGTGGAGGGGGAACGCCTGGCCCAGCTGCAGGGCGCGCCGCATGTCGCCCTCCAGGATCTCCAGGCAGGCGGAGAAGATGACCCAGAGGCGCTCGAACTCGGCTCGCTCCTCTTTGGCCAAGGTTTTGTTCCGCAGGGCGGCCGTCAGCTGGGTCCGGGTCACCCCGGCCAGCTCCTGCGCCTTCTGCCGGGTCTTCTTCAGCTCCTCGCGCAGCTCCTGCGAGTCCGCCGCGCCCCCGACGGTCAGCACCAGGTGCCGGTAGCAAGCCGTGACTTTGCTCAGCGCGTCCAGCAGCGCCTTGCATTCCTCCTTGGCCATGGCAAGGTGGGTCCCGCGGCGCGCTCAACCCAAGCGAGCTTGGCCGGACGGTGCGCGCATGGCCGGAGCCCGGGGGCGCCCCCGCTGCTGCTTCTGCCGCTGCCGCCCCCACTGCCCTCCCCGTTGGCAGGACGGAGGCGCCTCCGCCTCCTTCCCCGCACTTCGGCCAAGGCGAGGCAGGCTTCCTCGCCCTGCGCGCATCCCCGGGGCAGGAGGGGAAAAACCAAGCAACAAGCAAGCCCGAAGCAGCCACCGACCGACCCACCGTCTCCTTTAAGCCCGCTGAAGCTGCGGGCCGGGCGCGGTCTGGGCGCTTAGGGTTAAATAGCGCGCAGCTGGCGCCGGCGGGACCATCCCGGGGGGAGGCTCCTTCTTCTTCTGTTGCTGCTGCTGCTGGGTCGGCTTGTCTACCCGCTCCGCTGCCGCCTCCCAAGCTCCACCTTCACCCGGCTGCCCAGCCAGCCGACGCGCCGGGGCGGTTGCGACAAGGCCGGGGCTTATTGGCTCGCTTGCTGGGGTAGGATCCGCCTCGGGGCCCGGACTAGGAACGGGCGGCGCTTGGAGGGAGTGGTGGAGGTGGGGGGCAGAGTACGAGGAGGAGGAGGAGAGGGGATGCCGCCGTTGCTGCCGCCGCCGCCGCCGTGGGGAGGGGGCGCAGAGGAGACCCTCGGGGGCTTCGCAGGAAAGTGAGCGTCCGCTTGGCCCGGGAAGGAGGGTTGCAAGAAACCGGGGTGCCGCGTTGGGGAGTCGGGAGGGGGGGGGCGTCGTGTCCGGGGAAGCCCCTTCCCTCTTTCCCCCCGGGGATGGGTCTTTGCGCGGGGCGGCCGGGTGGGAACTCCAAAGCGGCGCACAGGGCAGCTCCCCGGGGTTGCCAGCCAGCCAGCCAGCCAGCCTCCCTGCCTGCCTGCAGGCCTCCGTGCCCCTTCCCCTAAGCCTGCAATGGCTCCGGGCCCCTTCCCCTGCCCCAAACGGGGCCGCTTCTCCGGCGGGAGCTGAGTTAGGTAGTTAGTTAGTTTGTGTATATATGTATGCATTTTAATTAATTCATTTAATGTATTATTTATTTAGTCAAACGTGTAGCAAGATAGATATAAGTACGAACATGAATAAAGGAAATGAATGCGAACAAATGAGTTAGCAAGCCTCGCCGACAAGCCGGGAGAAGCGAAGGTCCGGAGGGGGGGTGGGTGGGCTGCCTTCCTACTGCGGAGCCGCAGTGCTGGGGGTGGGTGGGTATCCAGGGGCCAGGGCGGGAGGCTGGGGGGGGGGTGTCAATGTGGCCCTCTTTCCCCGGGCGGCTGGAGGGTCTCCCCCACCTCTTACGAAGGAGCGCAATTTGGAAAGCCCTTGGTTTGCAAAGGAGACGTCGGGGAGGTGCCGGGCTGGTTCCTGGCGGGGAGACGCTCCCGGGCTGCGTCCGAGGGTTCCTTGCGCTGCGTTGGTTTCCTCGCACGGGCCCTTTTCCTGTGCATGCCTCGGTTTCCTCTTTAGAGGATTGGCGGGGAGAGAGAGGGAGGGAGAGAGAGAGAGAGAGAAAGAAAAGAAAGAAAGAGGGAGGGAGGGAGAGAGAGAGAGAGAGAGAAAGAGAGAGAAAGAGAGAGAGAAAGAAAGAGAAAGAAAGAAAGAGAAAGAAAGGAGAGAGAGAGAAAGAAAAGGAAGGTTCACGTGGTTGCATAGTGGGTTAACTTGCATGCAACTTGCATTCGGGGCACAAAACGAGGAAGTTTGCAGTGGAACGTAAATTGTGGTGTGTCTGGGACACTGAGATGCAGAATTGATATTTTATTTTATTTATTTTGTGTAGCTTGTTTATTTTTATTTTATTTTGTTTGTTCAACATGTGCAAGGTAATAGGTGTAAGTATGAACATGGATATGAACATAGGAAATGGGTACGAATAAATTGGGACAATAGTAGGCAAACTGGTGCGTTTATGCACGCCCCCTTTATGGACCTCTTAGGAATGGGGTGAGGTCCACAGTAGACAGTTTAAGGTTGAAGTTATGGGGGTTTGAGGATGTAACAACAGAGTCAGGTAGAGCATTCCAGGCATTGACCACTCTGTTGCTGAAGTCTTATTTTCTGCAATCCAGTTTGGAGTGGTTTACCTTGAGTTTGTATCTAAATGCAAACTAAAGTATCCTGGCCTTTTCCACTAATTTAACCTGCAGTTGTGTGTACTTACTCAGAAGTAAATGATTATAGGAGTTCAGGCTGGCCCACCCAGGAAGTGACGTTTAAATGACTGTCTAGTTCTGTGTTTTTCAGGGGTGCACTGGGAATATTTTTTTTTTAAAGTTTCTTTAGCAACTCCCACATGAAGCAGCTAAAGACACTCAGCTTAATAATTCAGTACTGTTTAAATTTAAGTTGGGTGGACTTCAACTCCCCAGAGTCCTATGCTTGCTGGGGAATTCTGGGAATTGAAGTCCACTCAACTTAAAAATTACCCAGGCTGAAAAAAAACACTGGCATAATAATGGGATCCCTCTGGACTTTTCAAATTAGTTTCTGCTTAAAGGACTGGATTCTAATAAAGAGCCGAGGTGGTTAGTTAGTAGTTAAAGGGCAGTATTGCAGGCTACTTCAGCTGACTGCTAGCTGCAGTTTGGCAGTTCAAATCTCACCTGCTCAAGATTGATTTCTAGCCTTCCATCCTTCCTAGGTGGGTAAAATGAGGACCCAGGTTGTTGGGGGCAATAAGCTGAATCTGTAAACTGCTTAAAGAGGGCTGTAAAGTATTACGAAGCTGTATAGAAGTCCAAGTGCTATTGCTAAAGACTAGGGGTGAAATTCAGCAGGTTCTGCAGAACCGGTAGCGGAAATTTTGAGTAGTTCGGAAAACCGGCAAATACCACCTCTGGCTGGCCCCAGAGTAAGGTGGGAATGGAGATTTTGCAGTATCCTTCCCCTGTCACGCCCACCAAGCCATGCCCACAGAACCGGTAGTAGAAAAAAATTGAATTTCACCCCTGCTAAAGACCCAAAATTACAGGAACTGAGCCCAATCATGTAGGACAGGATTTAATCTTCAGTGATTGAGCATGGTGACTGTTAGGCTGAGTGATGCTTGGCCTGGAATATGCATTCTGTTCTCCCAGTGACAATATTAATTGCAATGTTTTAGTTATTCCTCAGGAGTCGGTTCAAATTACAAGGGATCCAAGCATACTAAAAACACTTTTTTAAATTTTTACAAATAAAGAATGTGGACACTGCATTAAAATGTCACACCCATCCAGTGTGACATTTTGCTGGTAAGGTTCCTCTTTTAAGTTTATTTGTATTGCAAAGTTTTGGTCTAGAATAGACTCTAGTTTCTGTTTCTTACATATTATCTCTGGATAATGGTTTAATTATCTGACGTACCCAGTGTGATTGGATTAGACAGATAGAAATAATGTCAAAACTGGGTGTTTTAAAGGACGTGTTTCTGGGGAAACAAACTCTGCATGTAGATATCAAGCAACTCAAACTTGTTCAAGCGGACGAAACAAGCATGCAAGGATTCTTCTTAATATCTAAATTGGATCAAGTCAAGTGCTTGTGGTATATGTAAATAGCATTGTGCTGCATTTTATCAGCTAACTTCCTTGGGCAGAGATGTTGACAATTAAGCCATAACAGTGTTAGTTGCACGATAAACACATTTATTTAAGTAGCCATAGCTTACAGCATTGTTTCTCAGCTTTGACATGGCTGTCTGGAGAATTCTGGGAGTTGAAGTTTTACACACCTTCAAGCGACCAAGGTTGAGAAACATAGATTTACAGTAGTGACTTTGCAAGTGCTGGAGATAGCTTCTGAACTGAAATTATCATGGAGCAACTAGGATCGGAGTTTCCCAAACTTCTCTCCATGCTGGCTAGGGAATTTTGGGAGTTGAAGTCTAAATACCTTAAAATTGCCAAAGTCTGCAAATACGGAACTAGTTTAACTAGATTTAATCTTGCATGCAACACAGAAATTATTTTCTGTCGAGTTTTTCTTTTTTAATTTCAGATTCAAGTGATTTCTCTTCTATAGATTAACCAAACTTAATTGCAGTTAGAGCCCCGAGCTCAGAAACTGGCCTGTTGCTGCCACTTTTAATCAATGCATGAGCCTCCACTTTTTATCTTAAGAAAATAGCGTGCAAAATACTCAGGGCCAAAATAGTTATACAATTTCTCTTAACTGGTGGAGAGTCATTGTTTCTTCCCTATCTTATCCAGCTGCAATAAACAGATTATCTATTATCTCATATTAATTGGCCCCAGTCAGCTGTCTGAATGATTGTCGATTTAATGAAAAAGCTCATGTGTATCTCCAAATTAAAGTCGTTCTGCTGCATGAGACAGGGTCAAATAAATTGGTTGGAAATTTTAGAAGTTCCCGAATAGAGCAGAAGTTAACTTGGAGAAAGCTTTCTTGGGGATGGAGGACACAGCTTTGCGGGTTTTTAAACAGCAAATTATTCCTCCCTTTTGATTCAATGAAACCAAATGTGTCGTTTGGACCATATTGGCTGAGCAAAGTTCTGATTGCATTCTAGTTCCTACTAAGGAGTCCTTGGTGCTCTCTGATCTGGGTGGTTTGCTTGCAGATTCTTTATTACTCAGCTAGGTGTCATGAAGATGTTACCTAGTTGGATAATGAAATATCTGAAAGCAAATGACCAAATGCAGAGAGGACTCCTAGCTACATATATATTTATATGGGACTTTTGATTATGTCAATTATTTATGAGTTTATTTCATGTAATAGACTGCCTAGAACAGTGCCTCCTCACCTTTTGGGTACCAGGGACTGGTTGTGTGGAGAGGGGGTTTTCTGTCGACCGGAGGGGGCATGCTGCCTGCCCAGCGGAGTTGGCAGCAGATTCGGTCAGTGAGGAGGTTGGGGAGGAACATGGGCCAGTCCTGGAGTCTGGGGAAGGCTCTGATGAGGGCTCTGTGTTGGAGACAGAAGGGGCTAGAGCCGTATGCCAGTTATCAGCTGCCTTCAGAGTCAGACATCAGTGAGGCAGAAGAACAGTGGGAGCCTGTTCCCAATGTGCGCATGCACAGAGTTGCCAGATGAAGGGAACAGCTAAAGCAGTGGTAGTCAACCTGGTCCCTACTGCCCACTTGTGGGCGTTCCAGATTTCATTGTGGGCGGTAGGGATTTTGTCCGATACTGAAGCACTTTCCTTTTTTTAATTTTAATTGACTTCCCTACTTTATAAATCACCATTATTGTGGAACCGGTGGGTGGTTAGAAAATTTTACTACTAACAGAGATACAAAAGTGGGCGGTAGGTATAAAAAGGTTGACTACCCCTGAGCTAAAGAAAGGGTCGACTTGGGAGTAAGGTCACAGGTGGATGATGAATGGCCCCTCCCAGAGGGAATAAAAGAGGAGCGAAAGAGGAGTGGAGTTTGCAGGAGACAATTAGTTTGCTTCATTGGTTCGTGACTCTCTGAGACTCTTTGCAGATATGGGCCTGTCAGCTTTCCAAGCCAGATAAGGTCTGTGACTGTAAATCCTCCCTCGAAAGACTTTGCTGGATGTGAATGAGCAGAATTCACAGTCAATTAATAAAAGGGACAAAGAGTTTGCTTCATGCTCTTGGGGAGCCTAGCTCAGAACAGCTGCCTGCATCTCATGGATGGGGCTTTGCTTGGTTGAACAGCCCGGTTTCTGGCATCCCTCAACTGGTGTCGGTCCATGGACCGGGGTTTGGGACCCCGGCGTAGAAAGTTTGTACAGTTGCGACAGAGCTATAAAAGGAGTGTCAGTGTTAGAAGCCAGGTGAAAGGTGTCCTTGTTCTTTCATGCAACTTTTGAATTAGTCTAGACCAGGGGTGTCAAACTCAATGCCTGGGGGCCAGATCCAGCCCACGTGGTGCTTCGATCTGGCCCACGAGGCTTCCCTGGACCGGCCCATGGTGCCTCTGCCAGTAAAAACGGAGCTCAGGAGAACTGGTAGTGGTAGCGGCGTGAGGTTCCGCCCACCCTCTTAGATCTTATCACAGACCTTCTGGGCATGCCCAGACGTGTGCATTCCCACTACTGATCCGATAGTGAAGATAAGAGAATACCATGACTGCGTGGGTTCCACGCTGGGAACTACCGTTCTACAGGTAATTGTGTAGGTACCAGGTTAGTGAAGCAATTGCCACAATAATTTTCTCTGTGGCAATGCAAGAATGGCATCAAGTAGTAATGGTACAATCCTCAAAGAGGAGATCCCTTTTGAAGTGGAAGGCAACACCTAGGAACTTGACTAATTTAAAAAAAACATTAAAGAGTTGGATCTGGTTATAAGTTGGGAAATTACCAGAAAATCCTGAAGTTCTATAGAATGGACTGAGAAATTGAAAAACAACAACAACTGTATCTCAGAAGTAGGAGTTTCTGTATTACCAAAGAACCCTACATGAGTATTATCAGTTGAAATTGAGCAATTGAATTTCCTTCAAGGAAGTTGTCATATTTGCCTAGTTCCAACAACATGCTTTAGCATAACGTATTTCGGATGAAAGAAGGCAGATGCTGGATAATGCTAGAACAAAGAACTTCTTTAAAAGATAGTAAATTCTTTGTTTTGGCAATTATTTTCTTGGATTATTGTTGCTTTGAATTTGATTGTTTTTGGGGCTGATGGATTAATTTACAGAAGGCTGCTGGACTGGATATTTTGATAGCACCTATGGCTATGTATGATGAAGATCTGCTGAGGAACCCTTTCTACTTAACCATGCAGAAACGACGACCGGATCTCTGCAGGAAAGTTGCCGAACTCCACGGAACGGTAAGTAGATTAGAAAGACTCCCAAGAGTCTCCTCAAGAAGGGCCAAGAGTGACCATAGGTTTCACCTATTCTAACAACTGTGTGAACTTCGACTCCCAGAATTCCCCGTCCAATAAGCGAATTGATCTAGGGACAAGTTTATTTAAAATAGTTATGTACCAGGGGTGAAATGCTACCAGTTTGGACAGGTTCGCCCGAACCGATAGTAAAAAAAATGCTAGAAATCGCGGGGCACAGCTGATCGTCAGAACTTTTAAAAAAGTTTTTTAAAGCATATTTTACTGCTGATTTGGGTGAAAAGGTAGTTCCAACAATCAGCTGTGTGACAATCGGCTGAGCCACACGATTTATGTTCACTAGAAAGCAGGAAATCCTGCTTTCTAGTGGATCTAAATCACGTGGCACAGCTGTCATCCCATCCATCCGTCCCCTGCCGCTGTTCAATTTATCTTTGCAAACTCAGAAAAGGCTTAATCCGGTGTGCATGTGCACATGGCAAACCAGTAGCAAAGCGAACCGGTAGCAGACTTGAGAGCATTTCACCCCTGTTATATACCATTTCTCACTGTAACGTCAAAAGGGTACTTTTGTGTCTGATCTCCATGATGAAAGGACTGGGCAGGAGATATACTGTGTGTAATAGAGGTGTATCCCAGAGCTGTTGAACATAGCTTCTATGAGGGGAATAATTTGAGAAGCTTCTTTAGCAATTCCGATCTGGAGCAATTAAAAGACATTTGGATTAATTCAGTACAGTATAATTTAATCTATGCTCAACCTTGACAATTTGAAGGTGTGTGGACTTCAAGTCCCAGCATTCCTTTAGCCCACTCACCTTTCTGGGAGTTGAAGTCCACACCTCTGCAAGATTCCAAGGTGGATAAACACCAATCGAACATATGCTAGTCTTTGACTGCAATAAAGGTCAACTGATAACCTAAAAATAATTGGCATATATTACTTGGTGCTCTTTGTTTACTTCTTCTTGGCGAACGTGCCCTCAGCCTTTTATCTGCTTGTTCAATATTTGATGAAACTGGAGATAAATAAGTAGGTTACAAGATCCTGCTTGTTTTTCATAGTTCAAAGGCTATTGCAAAAAAAAGTAAATGAATCCTGTGTACCCATCCAGGGGTGGGTTTCAAAAATTTTTGGAACCTACTCTGTGGGTATGGCCTCCTTTGTGGGAGTGGCTTGCCAGCCATGTGACCTGGTGGGAGTGGCTTGCCGGCCATGTGTTTTCTTTCTCTCTCTCTCTCCTTCCTTTTGTCTCTCTGTCCCTTTTTTCTTTTTTTCTTTCATCTCTCTCACGCTTTTTCTTCTTTCTTTCTTTCTTTCTTTTTTTCTTTTTTTCTTTTTTTCTTTTTTTCTTTCTTTCTTTCTTTCTTCCTCCCTCCCTCCCTCCCTCCCTCCCTCCCTCCCTCCCTCTCTCTCTCTGTGTCAGTCAGTCAGTCAGTCTCTGTGTGTGTAGCAGTGGTGGGTTTCAAAAATGTTTGGAACCTCTTCTGTAGGTGTGGCCTGCTTTCCGGGTCCACTGGTGGAACCTCTTCTAACCAGTTGGGTAGATTTGACGAACCGGTTCTACCGAATAGGTGCGAACTGGTAGGAACCCACCTCTGTACCCATCCTACCTGTGGAAGATATGAGAGTTACCTATGTCTAAATTTTTATTTTCAGAAGGTCTTTATAAAGGCAATAAAAGTAACAGAAAGTGAAGTTTCAAAACTTATGACAAAGGAAACAGGTCCAGACTATATCATCAAGAATTCTTAAAAGAACTCACTTATGTAAATGCTATCTAATAGAATATAAAACGTTTATCAGCTTGTACACTAGACAAGTGAGACATTGTCAATACAATGAAATAGTTAACATTTATTTCAAATCAATTAGTGGAAATCATGTTAAAAATAGGTCAATGAAAGCAACATAAGGCCAGATGTAATAAAAGGATTTATTTTATTTTATTACATGACCTTGGAGGTCTTCTAGTCCAACCCTCATCCTTTCTCGCCTGGACTATTGTAACGCTCTCTACATGGGGCTGCCCTTGAAGAGCACCCGGAGGCTTCAGCTGGTCCACAATGCGGCCGCGCGGATTGTCATGGGGATACCTAGGTGTTCCCATGTTACACCCCTTTTAGGCGGCCTGCACTGGTTGCTGGTTGTTTTCCGGGTGCGATTCAAGGTGTTAATTATGATCTTTAAAACCCTCCATGGCTTAGGCCCAGGGTACTTGCGAAACCACCTACTGCCACCAGTAACCTCCCACCGCCCAGTACAATTCCACAAAGTTGGCCTTCTCAGGGTGCTGTTGGCCAGGCAGTGTCGGCTAGCGACTCCCAGGGGGAGAGTCTTCTCTGTGGGAGCGCCTTCCCTCTGGAATGAGTTGCCCCCGGAGCTTCACATAATTCCCAACCTCCGGTCCTTCTGGCGCGCCCTAAAAAGTTGGCTTTTCCAGCAAGCCGGCCTGAACAAAACAAATTATTAATTTTAATTGTTAGTTTTAATTTAATTTCTAAATCTCATTGTACATGTCTATTGGTTTTTTTGGATATTCTATTTAATCTTTCTTTTAACTTTTGTAATATGTGTTTTTATGTTGTACGCCTCCCTGAGTCCTTTGGGAGGAGGGTGGCATATAAGTCCAATAAACCTAACGTAACCTAACCTCTGCTAAAGCGGGAAACCTTATGCCCGTGATGGCGAACTTATGGGATGTGTGCCAGAAGTGGCACGCAGAGCCATTTCTCTGGGCGCGCCAGCCATTGTCCATTGCTCTTCTGGGTTCCGGCCCGTCAGCTGGTCTTGATGTGTGCCAGAAACTGGAGGACCAGGTGACCGGCGCACAGGCACACCGGCCAGCTGGTCTTCGGGTTTCCAATGCTTCGGTGCGCGCGCGGGCGTTCAGGTTTGGGCACTCGGGGCCGAAAAGGTTCCCCATCACTGCCCTATGCCATAGTTTGATTTCGAATACTGTAGTCAGCAAAATTGTGATGGATTTGGGATCCAGCAGTATATGCTGTAACATCCTGTAATTTTTTTCCCTAGATACTGGTACCTTGTAAAGGCAGTCTTTCGAGCAGCATCATTTCGGCTTGCCAGTTTGACTCTTACATTCTTAAAGCAGCGGACAACAATCTCCACACTTTGAATGGAAAGGTACGGGCGATAGAAATAATGGGAGCCACTTCAGACTCGGATGGGTAATGTTTCTGCAGTCTCACCTGTAGGATAAAATGTGAACAAAGTCATTTGTGATGCTCTGAGAAATGCGATAAACTGGCAAGATTCAATTAAAGGTTTTATTCATCTGCTTAGGCTGCATTACCTTTACACCTTTGTCTGTGAGGATGGTAATTTCCACGGCGGGTGATTTCCAGAGCAAACATATTTGAGGTGTAAAATTCTGAAATGTGACAGCAAAAAAAGATTGCATTTTTAGTATCTTTTGCTGCATTTAGTGGCTGCCTGAACCATTGCAAGCTAGGGATAATAGCCATAGTGATTTTCAACCTTCTTAACCACAGTCTAATGAGATTTTAGCAGTTATTTCTCCACATGAGAGCAAATGACCTCGTAGAGGTTGGCTATTTTTAAATCTTGATTTCATTTGGGGCATCTATAGATACTATTTCGGGAATATTGTTGGCGACTCTGAGCCTGCAGTTTATGTTTCTTACGGTAGATTTTTTTTTTTAAACTGCTCTATTTAGGTATTGAATTATTCTTTTTCTTCGTGTCTTTTTCCCTATCTAGGAAGTCTTTATACAAGGAAATATGATCGTCCTTGGGGGTGAATTTAACCAGCGTTGCTCGATACCTATTCTCTTTGAGGAGACGTTTTACAATGACAGGGAAGAGAGCTTTAACATCCTTTGTATAGCTCATCCTCTAGAAAAAAGTGAAAATAAAGGTAAAGGTTTTTCCTCAGCATTGACTGTAGAGGCTTGATTGGCTTTTGAACGCCTCCTCTCTTTGCATGGGTAAACTACTTTTTCAGCCTGAAAGGGAATAATAAAAATAAAATAAAATTGAACCTGCAGGAATGAAACTTAAACCCTCTTTACCCACTTGTGAGGGACAATTTATCTGCAGCTAGGTTCTCTTGTAGTCCACGCACAACCTGCCGAGCTGGCAGCAAGAGTCGGACAGTGAGGAGGTTGGGGAGGAACCTGGGCCAGTCCTGGAGGCTGGGGAAGGCTCGGATGAGGGCTCTGCGTCGGAGGCAGAGAGGGGCCCAGGGCCATCTGGGAGTTATGTGCTGCCTCTGGAGCCTGACATCAGTGAGGCAGAAGAACAGTGGGAGCCTGTTCCCAGTGTCCTAATGCGCAGAGCTGCCAAAAGGCAAGAACAATTGAGAAAAAAGGGGTGACTTGGGAGCAGTGGTGGGTTTCAAAAATTGTTCGAACCTACTCTGTGGGTGTGGCCTCCTTTGTGGGAGTGGCTTGCCGCCCATGTAACCGGATATGAAGATGCCGACGACACTTGTCAGAACCACCTTAAATTACCTCCCACACAGCACTGGCATGCATAAGAATATGATGTAAACTTGTTTTTTAAAAGGCATCTTTGGTTTGCGTTAAAACAACTTCAACACACGCAATGTTCTGATTGCACCACAAACGCAGTAGTCATCCTTACCTTTCACAGAGGCACTGAGTTTTATAAATAGGAGCATGATAGTGTAGAATAATCATATCCAAGGACCAGTGGTGGGTTTCCAAAAATGTTGGAACCTCTTCTGTAGGTGTGGCCTGTTTTCCGGGTCCACTGGTGGAGCCTCTTCTAACCGGTTCGGTAGATTTGACGAACCGGTTCTACCGAATAGGTGTGAACTGGTAGGAACCCACCTCTGCTTGGGAGTAAGGCTTGAAGATTATTGGCTCCTCCTATAAGATATAAAAGAGGAACGAACGGGACATGAACTTTTGCAGGAAGCAATTAGTTCATCTGGTCGGTCCAAGCTCTGAGAAGTTCTGTTTGACTCTTAGCCTTGCAAAAACTAATTGGCAGTTAGGTCTCTGGCAGCATTTCACAGGAGATAAAAGGCTTATCAACATTACCCTGAAAGACTGTGGCAACTCGAGCAGACATTTGTCAGATTCTTCAGAGACTGTTGGGGAAGTTGTGCCGGCTGTGAATGACCATAATTCACAGCCGTTATAAATAAAAGAGGGTTTTTGGAACTAAGATTGTGATTTATGCTTTCTCAGGAAGCCTAGGTCAGAACATTCACATTCGATCATAATATGGCTTCATTGAATTTTGGCTTGGCGTCTTGAATGAACCCAACCATCTTGGTTCCTAAATCTTGTTTGGTGCTTTGGAAATCCAGCTAATTGTGGCTTAATCAACCAACTGTGTCTAAGCAAACCATGGCTTTGGGTATTGTGTCAACAAGTCACAACAGACTCCAGGAAGAAATCTGGCAGTAGAACCATCCTAGAAGTTTGGCAGTTGTACCATCCTAGTTTATCAACCTTCCTTTGATGTCTGCGTCTATGAATTTCACGGTTGTGTATTTTCCTCTGATTCTTGGAGGGAGCAGATATTCTGTTTGCTGACAAATTCCTTCCCCTTTCAGAACCATCCTCGACGACATCCAACTCTTACTCCTTGAAAAACATGGAAGATGTGAAAGAATTTTTGGGAAGGCATGCAGAAAAATTCGATAAAGCCATTGGATCTTTCCACCGGACTTTCAAGGAGCATGACAGGAAAATCCTGCGACACTACATAGTTAGTATTTCCAATGAATTTAATACTTAACAGCTTATGGCAAAAGGATTAAAAGCGTTAAATTAACATTTTCCAAACTCTTTAACAATCTCATCTCAAGAATGGACATTGAAAGTAACAAACTTAGCAGAGATGGCTAAAATATCAGCATATCTCAAGGACCATTCCAATGAGAGATATAAATTGGAGTGGAGAAGATGGATTGACTATACTCAAAATAAATATGGGACTAAGAAATTCCAGATAGTTTATGACTGAAGAAACAAGGAATGATATAATCTGTTTAGACTTAGCCTAGCAAAGAGGAGTTAAAGCTCAAATGAAAGATGATATTAACTTTTTTTAAAGTTTATTTTAGAATATTTTTGTTAAAGATTTATACCCTGTATTAGTTCTGGGAAGTTGGGGGGTGGGGGTTGGGTGGGGAGGGGAGGGGGAGGGAAGTAAATATTTGTAAAAGTTTTTTTTTTCCAAAAATTTCAATTAAAAAAAACCACAATCTCATCAAAAGGGGAAGGAAGTATGTGGAAATTCTGGCCATGGCATATGTATGTCACTTAAGTATGTTGCTTTCTTTGAAAATGAATTAGTCATATGTTGGCTTGTATAAGTAGAATGATCCTGCAAGACTTTTAGCAATAGCACTTAGACTTATATACCGCTTCATAGTGTTTTTACAGCCCTCTCTAAGCGGTTTACAGAGTCAGCATCTGGGTCCTCATTTTACCCACCTCGGAAGGATGGCTGATATTTTTAAATGCTTGACCTCTTCCCAGCTCCCAACCCAGTTTTCTCAATGCACTTTGCTTTGATCTTCAGGATTCTGTGAATGCTCTCTACACCAAATGCATCCAGCAGCTGTTGAGAGACTCCCACTTTGTAAGTACAGATGTGCGCAGGTGAACATCTGGCTGTGTGTTTCTTAGGCATTCCTGGGCGTTCATTCTGCTTTCTTTTCCCCCAAATAATTTAGAGAATGCTTGCAAAGCAGGAACTTCAGATGAACCTGATGAAACAAGCGGTGGATGTGAGTATCCTGGATGGTCGTTAGGATCTTGGTTCCCACTTTGAGCAGACCTTCCGAATCCTTTCTTTGCTTTTTTTTTTATTTCTTGGTACAGATGTATGTCCATCACTCTCTCTATGACGTCATCTTCAAATACGTGGGGACCATTGAAGCCAGTGAGGTAGGTACCCAGAAGTGCCTCAGGTTCTCCCCTTGCCAAAGTTATGTTCGGAAACACAGAGCAATTATTGAGTCTGTCATCTGCACCTCTATAAGTGTCTGGTTTGGTTCTGCAACCCAACAAGGCAGACACAGACTTAAAAGCTTTGAAAGCATACCACCATCCAAGCAAAAACAGAATAGAATAGAATTCTTTATTGGCCACATGTGATTGGACACACAAGGAATTTGTCTTTGGTGCAGATGTGCTCAGTGTACATAAAAAGACAATTAGAGGATAATTAGAACATGCGGAAAAAACAATTGCTACCAACCTGTCTCCCATTGAGGACCTGCACACTGCATGAGTCAAAAAGAGGGCTGTGAAAATATCTACACACTCCTCACATCCCGGACATAAATGGTTTCAACTCCTATCCTCAAAATGATGCTATAGGGCACTGCACACCAGAACAGCTAGACAAAAGAACAGTTTTTTCCTGAACGCCATCACTGCTAAACAAACAGTTCCCTCAGCACTGTCAAACTATTCACTAAGGCTGCATTACTATTAATCTTCTCATCGTTCCTATCACCCATCTCCTCCCACTTACGACTGCACGACTGTAACTTTGTTGCTTGTATCCTTATGATTTATATTTATATCGATTGTTTCCTGATTGCTTATTTGTACCCGATGACTATCATTAAGTGTCGCACCTTATGATTCTTGACGAATGTATCTTGTCTTCTTATGTACACTCAGAGCATCTGCACCAAAGACAAATTCCTTGTGTCTTCAATCACACTTGGCCAATAAAAGAATTCTGTTCTGTTCTGACCCCCCCCCCCTTCTCCGTCCAGGAACATAAGCCAAAACAGACGTACAAAAGAATGTTTTAATCAGTCCAAGCTCTCGTTGGCTGCAAGCCCAAAATAAACAAAGAGATAAAAGTCCTATAAACAAACGCAGCACTGCAAACAGGCTTCTTCCAGCAAACCTACTTCTCCAAGTTGGTTTCTCTTGATTTGTGAATGAGAACGTTGACTCCTGCAACCAGGGCGTGGCACAAACAGTGTCTTTTATACTCAGGAGAGGATCTTAATCAGCATCAGCTAAGCACAATCATCTACAATTACGTAGTTGTTCTTTAGGTCGAGTAGCCCTTCGCCTGCGTGCATCCTGAAACAACTCCCAAATGTTTTCCTGAACATTCCCTTTGATCCAATGCTCTGCCGCCACCTGGTGGCCAACCAGTCTCTCCCCGCCCTGCTCGGAGTCGACACCCTGTCCAGGGTCCTCCACCTCCTCCAAGGCCGACTCATAAGACCCCTCGCTGTCGGAGTCTGGCGGCAGCTCCAACATCTCCTGCCGGCAGCTCCAACATCTCCTGCCGGGCCACAGCACTATTCTATTCTTTTTTGCTTGGGAGGTGGCATGCTTTCAAAGCTGCTGAACCAGCCTTGATGTCTGCTTGAGAGGCTCTGGATTATATTAGCTTCTTTTTCTTTTTATCAAAAAAAAATAGAGGTTGACTGGTAGAGTCACTGGAGCTGCAGTTGCTCAGGGGTTCTTGGTGGGTAATTTAAGTTCTGTTCAAAGCCTCTCCTGCCAGGATTTATAGTGATGTCTTCTTCTGGTTAGGATGCAGCTTTCAACAAAATCACCCGAAGTTTACAAGATCTGCAGCAGAAAGATCTGGGCATCAAGCCTGAGTTCAGGTGAATTCTCAACTGTTTTAAAGGGTTTTTCTAGCACGGTTTTGTTTTATTTTCTTCCTGAAGAAAGACTGGATGGATAAACTTGGGAAAACAGAGGCAGCCAACTTCTTGCTTCTTAAAAAAAAAAAAGGGAAGGGTTCATGCCTTTTTATTAGAGGCTTTCACGTGTGTGACCCAAAGGATGCAATTTGCTATTCCTGCTTTAAATCTTTTGCTCATCGCTGCCTTGGGCTGTTAACTCCTTTTGGACAGACGAACACTGAAACTGATCTGTAAACCAGCATTTATTTCTAGTTTCCGGCAACAAACATCCCACAGCGAACGGTGGTTTGCTTAGCAACTGCCAAGTTCACTTAACGACCGCTGCAAAAAGGTTATAAAATCAGGAATGATGATGACCTGCTTAAACGCAGGCTCACTTTCGGTTGTAAGTCAAAGATAATAACCTAGCAAGTAAATTGTCAGAAGGAATTCTTTAAAAAAATGGAGTTAAAGATTTATATATACAATTAGAAGTTCTCCAGTATTCTGCCCGCTTTGAAATCAGTAATAAATGAGTCTTTGAGCTGTGGACGTGTGCCTTCGTTCTGCAAAAAAGGCAGAAGAGGTCCTTGACGCGGAGAAATCACTATGCTGCCCGGTGGCTCCCACTTCCCATGCCAGATTTATGATCTGGAGAGGTTAATTGGAGCGCTGCCCAAACATAGCTTGCTCGCCGCCTTCTCCTTGGCCCGGAGAAGAGGTAATCAAACTGTCAAACAGTTGATGGATACTGTTTAGACAGTTTAACGCAGCCAAGAATCCGGAGCTGTTAAAAACAACAACCCCCTCAGGCCCCACCCAACCGGAAGCCCAGATATCCATTTGTCTGAGATGGTGCAGGGTTTCTTGCCTAAGCAGGGGGTTGGACTAGAAGACCTCCAAGGTCCCTTCCAACTCTGCTATTTCGTTCCACTCCACTCCCATTCCATTCCCATTCTATTCCAATTCCATTCTATTCTAATTCCATTCTTATTCCATTCCATTCGTATTATTCTATTCTATTCTTTTGCCTCTGTTGCTCTCTAAGTTGTTTTATTTCTTTCTGATGGTGCCTTTTTTCAGTTTCAACATCCCACGTGCCAAGCGGGAACTGGGGCAGCTGAACAAGTGCACTTCTCCGCAACAGAAGCTCCTGTGCTTGCGGAAAGTGGTCCACATCATCATGCACTCTCCAAGTCAAAGAGGTGCGTCACTGCGGGGATGATGTCAGGAAGTTTTCAAGGCGTTGCTTCTCTGTCCTTTTGGAAGCATCCTCCACGAGCTTTTAAATTGGAGTCCGGATTCTGCTTTATTTACATTACTTTGGAAAACGGAAGACGCAACTTAACTTCCGCGTGGAAGTAATGTCTTCCTCCTGTATGGAGAAATGCAGGGCAAGAGCTGGGATGGAAATCACAATTCACTAATAGTGCTTGAACCTCTGGAGTTTCTTTGAAGACGTTTTGCTTCTCATCCCAGAAGCTTCTTCAGCTCTGATTGGATGATTAGGCCTCCTCCGAATTCCATCCGCCGGCCAATGCCGACTGGCGACTACCAGGAGGAGAGCCTTCTCTGTGGCTGCTCCGACCCTCTGGAACGAGCTCCCCGTGGAGATTCGGACCCTCACCACCCTCCAAGCTTTCCGCAAAGCCCTTAAAACCTGGCTGTTCCGACAGGCCTGGGGCTAAAGAGCTTTTGCCCCCCTTCTCGAATTTGTATGGTTGCTGTGTGTTTTAATTGTGTATTGTTATGTTCGTCCTTTTATCCCCTGTCTGTACCCCCTTCCCTGACTGAATTGTGAGCCGCCCTGAGTCCCCTTCGGGGAAAAGGGCGGCATATAAATGTAATAAATCTAATCTAATGGTGGGGAATGGAAGGATTTATACTCCTTGTAGACAGCTGGTTGTTTGCATTCTTTTAAGAGTCGTTGAGGCCACCTGGAGGTTTATCTTGGTCATCATGGTCCAGGTGAATGCAAATGACCAGCTATCTGCAAAGAGTATGAATCCTCCCATTTCCCACCAGCTAGTCAGAGCTGAAGAAGCTTCTTGGGTGAGAAGTGAAATGTCTTCAAAGAAAAAGAAAGCCTCTTGAAAAAACACCTTTGGGACAACCATGACTTGGATGACTGAGAATCTCCATAGACATTGAACTCTGGACTTTGTGTTTTCAAGTCCTCTTAATCCTTGACCGGATGGTAACAGTTGGAATAGATGGGGAATTCTGGGAGTTGAAGTCCACACATTTTCAAATTGCTAAGACTGAGAAGAAAAATGTTTTTACAGGGTAGTACTAGCAATAGAACTTAGACCAGGGATGAAATTCAGCAGGTTCTGACAAGTTCTGAAGAACCAGTAGTGGAAATTTTGAGGAGTCCGGAGAACCGGCAAATACCACCTCTGGCTGCCCCTAGAGTGGGGTGGGAATGGAGATTTTGCAGTATCCTTCCCCCAGGAGTGGGGAGGAATGGAGATTTTGCAATATCCTTCCCCCAGGAGTGGGGTGGGAATGGGGATTTTGCAGTATCCTTCCCCCAGGAGTGGGGAGGAATGGAGATTTTGCAATATCCTTCCCCCAGGAGTGGGGTGGGAATGGAGATTTTGCAGTATCCTTCCCCCAGGAGTGGGGAGGAATGGAGATTTTGCAATATCCTTCCCCCAGGAGTGGGGTGGGAATGGGGATTTTGCAGTATCCTTCCCCCAGGAGTGGGGAGGAATGGAGATTTTGCAATATCCTTCCCCCAGGAGTGGAGAGGGAATGGAGATTTTGCAGTATCCTTCCCCCAGGAGTGGGGAGGAATGGAGATTTTGCAGTATCCTTCCCCCAGGAGTGGGGAGGAATGGAGATTTTGCAATATCCTTCCCCCAGAAGTGGGGAGGGAATAGGGATTTTGCAGTATCCTTCCTCTGGAGTGGGGAGGGAATGGAGATTTTGCAGTATCCTTCTCCCAGGAGCGGGGAAGG
This sequence comes from Thamnophis elegans, assembly GCF_009769535.1. NCBI lineage: Eukaryota > Metazoa > Chordata > Lepidosauria > Squamata > Natricidae > Thamnophis > Thamnophis elegans. Next base: position 37,789,698 of record NC_045554.1, read on the forward strand.
AATGGAGATTTTGCAGTATCCTTCCCCCAGGAGTGGGGAGGGAATAGGGATTTTGCAGTATCCTTCCTCTGGAGTGTGGAGGGAATGGAGATTTTGCAGTATCCTTCCCCCAGGAGTGGGGAGGGAATGGAGATTTTGCTGTATCCTTCCCCCAGGAGTGGGGAGGGAATGGAGATTTTGCAGTATCCTTCCCCCAGGAGCGGGGAGGAAATGGAGATTTTGCCGTATCCATCCCCCGGGAGTGGGGAGGGAATGGAGATTTTGCAGTATCCTTCCCCTGCCATGCCTCAGAACCGGTAGTAAAACAAATGGAATTTCAGCGACTTAGACTTATATACTGCTTCACAGTGCTTTCCACCCCTCTCTAAGGTGTTTACAGAATCAGCATATTGTGGACAACAATCTGGGTCCTTGTTTTACTGACCTCAGAAGTATGGAAGGCTGAGTCAACTTTGAGCCAGTGAGACTCGAACTGCCAAACTGCCGACAGCCGGCACTCAGCAGAAATTAGCTGCGGTACTGCATTCTAACCACTGCGCCACTGCGGGTGACGAGAACAAAGCTCTTAAAACATTTCGAAACTGCTACGAATTATTGATTGGATCAGGCACAAATTGATAATTTTATTTAGGTTTGGCATTTTCCATCGATAGTCTAGGAAATCTCCTATTCTAACATGTTTCTAAAGTGCCTAAATAGAACGATTGATATAATTTTTCTAAACAGGGTGCATTTCTTCTCTCTCTCCCATTCAGTGAACATGGAGACTATGTGCGCTGATGATCTTCTCTCTGTGTTGCTCTATCTCCTTGTGAAAACAGAAATTCCTAATTGGTATGTAACCTGCTCCCCCCACACCCCCAGGTTCAAAGAATCCTATAAAGGAGAATATTTGTAGCTGGGAGTCGAAATGAGAGGCGTCCTTGGTGCTTTCTGAGCTCGCTTGTTTTATTGCAGTTGTTTCCAAACTAGGTAATATCATCAGTGTTCTGAGGAAACATGATTAGAGAATCCTTCTTGAACAGGACATTATAAGCCACACTAACTAAAATAAGGCTCAGAGGCTAAGACGCTGAGCTTGTTGATCAGAAAGGTCGGCAGTTCGAATCCCTAGCGCTGCGTAATGGAGTGAGCTCCCATTACTTGTCCCAGCTTCTGCCAACCTAGCAGTTCAAAAGCATGTAAAAAATGCAAGCATAAAAATAGGAACCACCTTTGGTGGGAAGGTAACAGTGGTCCGTGCGCCTTTGGTAAGTCAAGCCGACCACATGAGCACAGAGACGTCTTCGGACAGTGCTGGCTCTTTGGCTTTGAAACGGAGATGAGCGCAGCCCCCTAGAGTCGGGAACGACTAGAATGCGATGTGCGATGGGAACCTTTACCTTAACTAAAATAATATTCTCGCTGAACCTCAGAGCTCAAGTATTACAGTAGCTTTTACATGGGGATGTTCTTGGAACCCATTCAGAAGCTTCAAATGATCCAGAATGAGGGGTCCTTGGTGGTCTCTGAGCTTGATTGTTTTCTTGTAGACATTTCATTACCCAAAATAGGTAACATCATCAGTGCTTGATGATGATGATGATAATGATGATGTAGCAGCACTGACGATATGTATTGCCAGTGGTTCCCAAACTTGGCAACTTTAAGACTTTGTGGACTTCAACTCCCAGAATTCTCCAGCCAGCTCTGCTGGCTGGAGAATTCTGGAAGTTGAAGTCCACAAGTCTTAAAAGTTGCCAAGTTTGGGAACCACTGCGCTATCCATCCAGGGGTGGGTTCCTGCCAGTTCTAACCTATAGAAGAGGTTCCACAAATCTACAGTGCCATTTAGAACCGGTTCCAGCTCCCTTCCCCCGCCCGTCCGCACATCATCAAGATGAAGAGCGAGAGGAGGAATTCTGGGAGTTGAAGTCCACAAGTCTTAAAGTTGCCAAGTTTGGGAACCACTGCGCTATCCATCCAGGGGTGGGTTCCTGCCAGTTCTAACCTATAGAAGAGGTTCCACAAATCTACAGTGCCGTTTAGAACCGGTTCCAGCTCCCTTCCCCCGCCCGTCCGCACATCATCAAGATGAAGAGCGAGAGGAGGAATTCTGGGAGTTGAAGTCCACAAGTCTTAAAGCTGTCAAGTTTAAACACCTCTGGGGTTTTTTTTTCTAAAGGGCTAGGGATGCAAGGGTCTTGTAACTTGACAGCTTTAAGACTTGCGTGCTTCAAATGCCAGAGTTTCTAAGCCAACATTTTGGTTGCTAAGCAAGAGCGTTGTTACATGAGTTTCACCACATTTTACAAATTGGCCATGCCCACCCAGTCACATGACTGCCAAGCCACTCCCACTCGGTCACATGGCTGGCAAGCCACTCCTACCCGGTCACATGGCTGGCAAGCCACTCCCACAAAGCAGGCCACACCTACAGAAGAGGTTCTAAAATTTTTTGAAACCCACCACTGTATCCATCCCAAGGATAACAACAATAATATAATAATAGCAGCAGCATCCTAAAATGCCAATATTCTCTGAATGCTAAACAGAATACATATCTTTTTTGCTGCTTTAGGACATCAGCAACTCCTGCAGCTGAGACATCAATGTGTTTTTTGGTCACAGATTTTGAAATGTGTATAGGATGTTATGAAAGAGACCTTGACCATTATTTGGTATGATAGAAATGAAACATCTGCTGCTTAACTGCTGTATTTCCATGGATTACATGGATTATGTGCATTAGAAATATACTCAGGTTCTTGGATGTCAGTTTTAACTTAAAGCTGGATTTTAATTCTTTGTGTCTTTGACTGTCAAAACCAAGGATTAAAAGCCCACACATTTTCATACGTAAGCACCACACAGTTCTCTGTGGTACCTCTTCAGAGTTGGGGTACTAAACACATTGGGGCGAGTTTTATAGCAGGGTGATACTAGGCAAAACGAAAGCTCAATAGCTAAACATTTTTGGAGCGTATTTTCTTTAAGTGCAACGTGCAATATACAATCAAAATATGCAGAAATGTAAGTGCTTGAATCCTAGTTTGGTTTTTTATGGCTAGGCAAATTCTGTTACTCTACCACAGGGGTTTCAAACTCAAGGCGCATGGGCCAGATCCAGCCTGTGACGTGGTCAAATCTGACCCACGGGGCCATCCTGGAAAATGCTGGTGTCACTTCGACCCAGTCTACTCAATGCGAAGAGGAAACATGCCAGCAGTTTGGGGACTGGCATCAAGTTGGCCACCGGCCCACTTAGGTCAACCACAGCCCTGATGTGGCCCTCGATGAAATTGAGTTTGTCACCCCTGCTGTACCATTTCACATCCTGCTTGAATCTGGGCGCAAACATTTGGTCTCAAAGACTGAAATACACCCCAAATTTTGATGATAAAACGTTAGGGCGCCATTTTGGATTCCTGCATTCTGGTTGAATTCACATACTCCTTTAAGCCATAGTGTGGTTTGCTGGTTGTTGTTTTTTTGTGACACCATGTGTTCTGAAAATCCAGCTGCTTATGCTTGTTGTGGCCTGCCAGCAAAGCTGGCAGCAGATTCGGACAGTGAGGAGGTTGGGGAGGAACATGGGCCAGTCCTGGAGTCTGGGGAAGGCTCTGATGAGGGCTTTGTGTCGGAGGCAGAGAGGGGGCCAGAGCCGTATGCCAGTTATCAGCTGCCTTCGGAGTCAGATAGCAGGGAGGCAGACGAACAGTTGGAGCCTGTTCCCAGTGTGCTCATATGGAGAGTGGCCAGACGAAGGGAACGGCTAAAGGACAGGGGTCAACTTGGGAGTGAGGCCACAGGTGGACGATGAATGGCCCCTCCCAGAGGAAATAAAAGAGGAGCGAAAGGGGAGTGGAGTTTACAGGAGGCAATTAGTTTGCTTCATTGGTTCGTGACTCTCTGAGACTCCTTGCCAAATTTTGCAGATATCAGCCTGGCAGCTCTCCAAGCCAGCTAAGGTCTGTGACTGTAAATCCTTCCTTGAAAGACTTTGTTGGATGTGAATGAGAAGAATTCATAGTAAATTAATAAAAGGGGTTTGCTTCATGCTCTTGGGAAGCCTAGGTCAGAATAATGGTTGAGACCTGTGATACATAGTTAGACAATGGATGAACCCATTGGGTCAGTAAAAATTGGTGAGAGGCTTATCAAATTTGAATACAGCCATAGTATGGTTTGGTTTTGGCCTCGTATGTTGTACAAACGCAGTTGTTAGGGTTAGTAAATCGAGCTTAGCAAAATGTGCAAGTTTCAGTCAGTAGGATTGATTTAAGAATATCATGCCTTTGTCCTATGGGTGAACCTATCTTTAATTTCCCCTGGATCACCTTGATAACCAGGATGGGCCTTATAAAACAGAAATAAGATCTGTCTGGTTCCTTGCAAAGAATAAGCCCAGAACTTATCTGAGTTGAAATGTAAATACTTGCTCATAATTAAAAACTTGAGCAGAATTAAAAACAAGTATCAGAAAACATCCAGGTTTGTTTAATGGATAGAAATTGGGTCCAATTGCAAAAATTGTTTGGGTTTGTTTTTTTGCTTCCTGGCAATTCCTTATGTAGTTTTTATTCCTTGTTTAGGATGGCAAACCTGAGCTACATCAAAAACTTCAGATTTTGCAGTTCAGCAAAGGATGAACTGGGATATTGCTTGACCTCAGTTGAGGCTGCAATAGAGTATATCCGTCAAGGAAACCTCTCGGACAGGACACCGGTAAGCCCCTGTAATGCCCTCTATCCTATCCCAGCCTTGAAATCTCTCTTAAGAGTCTCCCCTTTTTGTAGACCTGCAGGATTCTAGCCATGTTGTAACAGGAGTCCGGAGAACTAACTCAGAAATGCATTTCGCTTGTCAAAGGCAGGTCATTATCCTGGCCAGGCCGCTCAAGCATTTTAGCAACTGAAGCTTTAGGCTGGTGAATTATAAAGGCTGATGTACAATATCTATATATATCTTGTGCTTGCAAAGAACATGAAGGGCAAACCCAAACTGAAAATTGCAAGCTGCAGGAAACAGCCTTGCGTATAAACGTTGCTCGGCTTTTCCATGGGTTTCACTTGTAGACGCAGGATTTTGTTTACTTAGCACAAATTGCATCCCAAGACAGGAGCTGATTATTATTATTATTATTTTGCACGGTGTACCAGTTCATGTGGGACGCGGTGGCTCAGTGGTTAAGATGCTGAGCTTGTCGATCAGAAGGTCGGCAGTTCAGCGGTTCGAATCCCTAGCGCCGCGTAATGGAGTGAGCTCCCATTACTTGTCCCAGCTTCTGCCAACCTAGCAGTTCGAAAGCATGTAAAAATGCAAGTAGAAAAATAGGAACCATCTTTGGTGGGAAGGTAACAGTGTTCTGTGCGCCTTTGATGTTTAGTCATGCTGGCCACATGATCACGGAGACGTCTTTGGACAGTGTTGGCTCTTCGGCTTTGAAAAGGAGATGAGCACCACCCCCTAGAGTCGGGAACGACTAGCACACATGTGTGAGGGAAACCTTCATCTTTACCAGTTTGACTTATGGCCGCCATCAATCCCCAAATTTGTTTGCTCAACGAGATGTTTGTTAAGTGAGTTTGGCTGCCTTTTACAACCTTTCTTGCCACTGTTGTTAAGCGAGTCACTGCTTAGTAGCACAGTTGTTAAGTGAATCTGGCTTCCCCCACTGTCTTTGCTTGTCAGAAGGTCACTAAAGGGGATCCCATGAGCCTGGAACCACACAATGGGTCTTAAATATATGCCTGTTGCAGAGTGTCCGAATTTTAATCCTGTGACCATGGGAATCTTGCGATGGTCATAAGTGTGAAAATCAGCCATGTCACTTTTTTTCCATGGCCGTTGTAACTTCAAATGGTCACTCCACAAGTGGTCGTAAATCAAGGATTACCTTTAGAGACAATCTAAACAAGACAGAATATGTTTTGACTGTATATATGGAATCAAACTTAATTTGATAGGACTTAATCAAACTTAATTTGATAGGATGATAATCTGCCATGTATTTGATAAATGTGTCACCTTCTGTTACACTAAAAATTAGCCCAAGTCAGAAGTTCTTGGAGGAGTTCTTTTCAGAGATGGATTTAAAAGTACCATTAATTTAGGATTACAGTAGTTGGCAGAAGTCTTTTTTTTAAGAGTTAAAAAGAGTCACCTTTAGGTTTCAGTTTTCTGGGCTTAGTCAAATCATTCAGAGCCTTGCCGATGCATTAAGTGGAATATATTTGAACAGCTTTACATTGTGGGCTGAGCGAGGGAGAGTGGAGTGCTAAATCCACAACCTTTGTGTGTCAAGACACACAGCTGAGTTGCAGTGACTTTTCTGCCAGCAGTAAATGGTTTTGCTTGTAGAAGGCATGGCAATGTGTCCCTAAAACTGTAGCGAATATTGCAGAGGTATTTTAGAAAGCACGAATGCTTTGATGGCACTCTGAAGATAATTTTTTTTAAAAGCTGATGAATAAGCAACTTAAGGTCAGCAATTCAAAGTATTTTCTGGAACCAAGATAGAGGTAGCTGGCAGATTTTAACCAAGGCGATGCTTAATTTTTATCTTCAAAAGCATTGCTAAATGCTCCCTACCTTTTCTTTCAGTTTATGCCATCTAATCAAAATCTATCAGCTTCTGTTGCTCTCCATTTAGGTTGAAAGTTGGACACAGTGTTATAACGCGTCAACATTACACCCCCAACATGCCAAGGACCTCTTTCCCAGCTGTTTTAAGGCGTAGTGAAATTAATTTATTTATTTCTTCAATTTCTATGCCTACCCCTCTCAGTCGATAACTCGGGGTGGCCATAGTTTTCTCTTTAATGGGACAGAGCTTTAATTGACCTGTCAGTATTCCTTTTGCGACTGGGAATATTCTTATAGCCATAAAATTATTATCTCCTCCTCCTCCTCTTTTATGTATTGTTAGGGTGTTTGCAGAATAAAACACACGTCTTAATCATGTGATGCACATTTCAATATTACTGAAATGTCCACCTCAGATGGGCACCGGGACTGCCCACTGTTAGAATATGGCTTATATCTTATCCCTGAACTGGTTTGACCCATGAGCCAGTTAGCATGGTGCCGTTCTAACTTAGAATGTCTGTTGAACCTATTCACTCTGAATACAGAATAGTGTCAACTCGTAAGCATCCATGACTTGCTCTCGAGTTGCCGTAGGCAGGAGGGTGGGTGGGGGGAAACTGATGGAGCAGCAACAAGAAGCACATTCCACACATACTTTTCTCAAGGCTGTATCCCAGGTTACCTGCAACAGCCGGAGGGGCATAATCTCTACAGCCAGGGAAAGTGTTCCGATGGAGAATGTGATTAATGGCACACCCTAGGTGGAGAGGGAAAACAGGGTCATAATTGGACCGTAAATTATGTGGGAGCAGAGCTGGCTTCACTTGGGTAAATGCCGACATGTTCGGGAACCCTGACAAATAGTAGATAATTTAGCATCTTGGGGCTTAAGCTAGTGTTGAATTTTCCATGACATGAAGTGGACTCTTCAAGACTCTCTTCCATGGTCAAAAATACGTATGTTGGAAGCTGTAGCTCGTCAACTTCTGGAGAGTCACGGGTTGGGAGAGCCACGGGTTCCTCATTTATCCTTTAGACCAGTGTTTTTCAACCACTGTGCCGTGGCACACTAGTGTGCCGTGACATAGTGTAAGGTGTGCCGTGGGAGAATTACTTTATATATAGTCAATATAGGCACAGAGTTAAAAATTTTTTAACATTTTCTAATGGTGGTGTGCCTCGTGATTTTTTTCATGAAAAAAGTGTGCCTTTGCACAAAAAAGGTTGAAAAACACTGCTTTAGACAATAGGGTTGCTACAAAGTTGATGATGACAAGAGAAACTTCCAAAACCTTAGGTGCTCCTGATCTGAATTGAAGCTGGAGGAGGTGGACCTGATAACCTCAATGGAAGCTGCGCCTGTGAGCCATCTACAAAGAATGGAACTTTAGGGGTTTAATGGCTTGGTATGGGGATCACTTCATGCTGGAGGCCCCGGGGGTCTTTTCGGGCAAACTCTTCACTCCTCTTCTGCACTTTAAATCACTTTTGCAACGCTTTCACTTTGCTTCTCGTTGGGATATCTTCTCAAGCAAACTTGTATTTTTCCCTTTCTAAAATGGCAGAGGTGCATCACAAATGTTGCTTGTTAGATCTCTGAGCCGTGTTAAATTAAACAAAAAAAAATGGCGGAGGGAAAGAACGGAATGGTTGCACGTGTTAATAGTTTGCCTGCAGCTGGTTTGATGATTGTTCATGACTTGTTGCTCTGCTAACTTCTGAAGCAGTTTAAGGCAAAAATGTGTTGGGATGACGGAGAGGTTTGCTGCCTGCTGAAAAATAAAACACATGGATAAATTTGAGAATGTGTGCAGTTCTTTAAAGTAAAAGGAGTCAATAAAACACGCCCAGTTTCCCAATACTTGTTTACGTTTTTTTTTCTTGGTCCTTTTGCCTAAATGCAACTATCTTCTCCATAGTTTTTAAAAACTTCTTATTTTGGATGTTAGAACATAGAACACTTGGAGGGCAAATCATGAATGGCTGAATGTATGTCTCTTTGCAGAAGATCAGGATTTGCAATGTGCCAATTCCATGAGTTTCGTGCTTCAACCTCTTTGGCCTAACTTGCATTTAAATCCCCGAAGCTGTGCTTAACATGACAGATTTAATCCTGGTAACTGAACTGTCGCTTACTCAATCTATCTGCTCTATCGCTTAAGAAGTAAGGAAAATGTTTGGTCAGATAGATGTTGGGAACTTGGGGTGCTGGTTCTCCCGCTTTAATGCTTGAAAATATATCTTGTGAGGAGTCAGATTTAAGCCAAAATCATTTAGCAAAGTATATATCTCAGTCTGAAAGATGAACTAGATTGGAGTGGTGCAAGAACAGGAAATAAGCCATATTCCTTACCAACTAGAATTGATTTTAGCTGACTTGTTAATGTTGCTTTACCAACTGGGACTGCAATCAGTCTTGATTCAGGCTGCAATTCTTTCAGATTTGAAGGGAGGGGGGAGAGACAGGGTTATAATCCCCTGGGTTGTAAAGTATAAAGTCTGCCTTCTCCAGCCAAGTATACACCAAAAATGTTGGCATTCAGCTCTGCATGGATTGTGCTGTCAGGATCTGTTGAGAGTTAATGACACCCCTTAGAAGGACCAAGTTTCTCATCTTGACGCCTATGTTTTGTTGAGCATATACCCAAAGATTTCTGGAATCATCATCTTTTAATGACTCCATAATTCCTTGCAGGGTGGAGTCTGGGCAAATTGAATGGTGCTGAATGTTTGTTGACCAGATGCCCTTCCTGTCACCAATGCAGAGTTCTATTTAGCAGATAGATTCTCATTGTGCCCAGAGAGAGAAATATCCGCCTCTACCTAGGGTCGAACTCACAGTCTCCTGATTGTGAGGCAAGAGCTCAACCTCTAAGGGTGTCTTGAATGACTAGCTGAAATACCCAGAGGGTATCAGGTTACCTGTTCTCATCTGAAACATGGGTGGGAAGTCTTCAGCAGATGAGATCATCATCTATAGCAACACTAGTTAGGTTGACATGTGCTGAGCAGAAGGATGTCATTTGTGTTTAGCTTAGCGCAAATCAAACCAAACCTTTCTTATAGACATGGGCCAGAATATTAGCTTAGTGCAGAGGTGAATGGTGTCATTAGAGCATAGTTGATTACAAAATATATGTTGAGCCCAGAGATGGTATTCAACAGGTTCTGACCAGTTCTGGAGAACCAGTAGCGGAAATTTTGAGTAGTTCTGAGAACCATCTCACCTCCATCTATTCTCTGCCCCCCCTCCCCCGAGTCCTAGCTGATCAGGAGGAAATGGGGATTTTACAGTAACCTTCCCCTGCCAGGCCCACCAAGCCATGCCACGCCTACAAATGGTACGCCCACAGAACCACTAGTAAAAAAGTTTGAATCCCACCACTGGTTGAGCCTTGAATGAATCACAGTAGCCAAGTTCATACTTCATGGTAACTACAAAGGATGGTTTCCAAGCCACAATAAGTTGACGCATGACACATCAACCTAAAGCCAAAGTGCGTCACAACTTCGCTTGATGTAAACTTAGTGATTTCTTCCCTCTGACGTGAAGAGGACTTTCACTCTCTACCACTGTGACATCTTTCGTTCTCTTACCTGTTCAACATGTCATTTCACAGTTAACCCTCTACATTTTTACCTTCCTAGGAGAGAATTGCTCAACATGATTGACCAAACAGATGAAAACTAAACTTTATAATCAAATAAGCAGTAGACAAGGGCATTGCAAATCTAATCATCAGTAGTAAGGATGTTAAAATGGCATTTTAAGAAAAGTGACTTCTAAACGGTCTTCACACAACTTGTCACAGCATCTTCATTGTCATATGATTAAAATTTGGGTGCTTGGCAACTGGTGTGTATTTATGACAGTTGCAGCATCCCAGGGCCACGCGTTCCCCTTTTGCAACACAGCTTCCAATGCGCAAAGTCAATGGAGGAAGCTAAATTAACAACTGTGATGTTCCCGTGGTTCGTCCATGAGGCCAATGTGGAGAAAAGACAGGACACGATCTTTCTCGGGATGGAGCGACCCAGATTGGGGGTCTGAGAGCCCCTTTTATTGAGATAGGACAAAGGCAGGAGGAGCAATAGCATGTGATTAAAAACAGCCTGTAAAAGTACAATTTCTAATCTACTGCTCAGGGAAGTTCTGTCTATATATGGTCAAATCCTGGACGTCATTGATAGGGCACATCTCAGAATGTTATGTTATGCACTATCAGGATGTTATGGCGTTTTAGGAGTTTGTTTTCTCCTGTGTGGTTCAGCGTGGCTCCGCATGCCCCGGTATGAACTGGGCCATGGGTGACCGCTACGCCTACACAAGGAACTATATTACAACAAACAACCACAATGATTTGCTTAACAACCATGGCAAAAAAAGAAGTTTGTAAATTTGGCTGTGATTTATTTTCACCAGCCTGGTTAATCACAGAAATTCTGGTTCCAGTTGTGGTTGTAGCAAAAGCACGTAGACTTATATACCGCTTCACAGTGCTTTAGAGTCCTCTCTAAGCGGTTTACAGAATCAGCATACTGCCCCCAACAATTCGGGTCCTCATTTTAGCCACCTCGGAAGGATGGAAGGCTGAACCTTGAGGCGGTCAGGATCAAACAGCGCCACAACAGCTCCTTGTAAGTCAAGGATTACCTGCATCAATTTTTTTATTCCTTAAAAAAATAGTGTGAACATTGCTGATTAAAAACTCCATTGCAAAGAGGACTGTTAAATGCATGTGCATCGAATTGCATGCACAGTTCAATGGAAATTGTTCTGCGCATGTGCAGAACTAAAAAAAAGAAAGATGGCGGCAACCGGGGGAACCAGTCCAGGGGTGTGGCCAGCCTGGGTTGCTGCTGTTTCTGCGACCCAGGCTGGCATGCCACTACCGGTTTGGCTGAACCGGGCCGAACTGGTAGGAACCCATCTCTGGCAAGGATATACACCCAATGAATAACATAGTAAAAGAACAGAAATTTCCTTGGATGACACTGCAGTCCTCTGTTCGGTGGTGATTTTATTTTTCTTCATGCTCAGCTTTTTTTTTAAGGAATCTACATTTTTGTAAGCTTTTGGTTGGAAGCTGGAATTCATTCTTCTATTCATTGGTTAAAATTCAAACTGAAAACCCACCCTTCAGTGCAAGAAAATCTGCAGTGTTCAATTTTCAGAGCTTTAAAATGGAATTTGCCAGTTAGACTGGATCCAACCTCAGTGGGAAAAAAGAGGGTGGCAGATACCTCTTCAGTTAAATATTTCTCATTGCTAATAGCTTCTCTCTCTCATTTTTAGGGATCTGAAGGATTTGGTGAAAAGCTGTTCTTAAGACAAAGAATGAATCTTCTCTCTCAACTGTCCACCACCCCGATAGACTGCTTGTTTAAGGTTTGGATGGCATAGCTGTTGGATTAACTCAGCAAGAATTAGCCAAATATTATGCTTTTCCGTGTAATCCGTTGGAGGACTGTCTCCATGGCTGTCTGCGGACTAAAGTTGGGTGTTTTGGAATTGATAAAAGAACAGCACGTATCTTTCCTTTGGCATTTTTATTAGCTTTTAAACTTATAGCTATGGATGCTTTAATCAGAGTAGCACCATCATTGGTGGAAGTTGGTTTTAATGGTTCACCGACAAATGCGCGCTCGACAAAAGTGCGCCGATGAAACCGCGGCGAGAAAACCGCGAGTTCTAAATTGCGCCGACGAATGAGCGCAGAAATGCGACGACAACAGCGCGCCGACAAAAGCGCGCCTTCAACGAACAAGTAATAACTGCGAGTTCTAAACCTAACCCTAAACATAACTCTAAACCTAACCCTAAACCTAACCCTGAACCTAACCCTTACCTTAACTTAAATCGCGCTTCTGTCGGCACGCTGTTGTCGGCGCGTTGTTGTCGGCACGTTGATGACATCGTGGTTTTCTCACCGAAGTTTCGTTGTTGCGCTTTTGTCGTTCGCGCATTTGTCGGGTCACGGATTTTAATTATATTTATTTTCTAAGCAGTGCCTGTGTGATTTCTCCTTCCACTTAATCATCTTCCACCGGAGAGATGAGGGCTGAGAGGGAAGCTTTCCTTGGAGTGATCTCTGTAGGCACATTCTTAAAGTTCCTTTTTAAAAAAGTTAAATATTTAAACTTTAATGCGTTGAGAGTTTGGAGCTGATTATGGCTTTGCTGGCATAGACAAGCTGCTGAATCAGTTTGATGTTATCCTTTTATTGTTCTTGAAGTTGTATGTACAATTTTTAAATTTATTATTATTATTATTTTTTAAATCCGCTGCTTTGGGAATGCTTGTAAATGGAGAGACGAATCCACACTTCAATCCACATTTTCAAATCAAATTATACGATCCGAAGAAATGGTTTGGTTAACCGGTTCTGGGGCAGTAAGTCATGTTAATAACATGAAGATGTTTTTATCAGAAACTAGCTGCTAACTTGGCGTTGCCCGGAACCAATCCCCCTTACCAGAGGGAGCCCCCTTGTGGAATGTTGTGAAGCTGTTACCATGGCAACTTCACTGTGGTGCACATTGGAAGCCATTTTAAGGCACAACAGGCTGTATCTCAACAGAACTTGAATCCAAAATGCACACTATCACTGACAAAAGTACTGTGATTTAACACTATAGATATAATTTATTCCTTTTCATTAGACACCCATTAGTTTTTACAGTTTAACAGTTATAGAGATGTCACAGTGGATATGCAGTCTAGAATTGGAATTATTGTTAGCGATGGTAGACAGTAAACTGGGGACTTCTGATGAAAACACACCGACTTTTCTACCAATTGCTGTGATGTGAGAACTGACTTTTTTTCATCCTCTTCTGGTGTCTGCTGTGTTTTGAGTTTGGGGTTTTGAACTTTCCCAGATGTGTCTCTCTCTTCTTTGCAGCATATTGCTTCGGGCAACGAAGAAGAAGTAGAACGCTTACTGAGCCAAGGAGACAGCGATAAGGACGCTTTGCAAAACATGTGCCATCCACTCTGCTTTTGTGACAAATGTGAGAAGCTAGTTTCTGGGTAAGAATATTTTTTTCCTCTCTCCAAGAGTTTATCCCCAGTGATTCAGAATGAAAGTTAAGACATTTGATTCTGCCTTCAGTGGCTTAATTCAGATCTAATGCCAGATTATGGTCTGCATGTTTACAAGGATTATTCAGGCATTCATTCAGTCATCTTCCCAAGGATTAGTAAGATAGGCCAGTAATATTGTTTGTCACACAGTCAGCCAGATGTTCAGACTGGATTTGGCATTCCTTCCCAAGGACCTGGGATAGAGAGATGTGGGTGTTGGATTGTGTTAGAGGTATCGATCACAGGATGTAAGCTGTTCCAAGTAAAGCTGCCTTTTGCAATTGACAGATGGTGAATTTGTCAATGCTGATGGTGATGCCGTTATTTTTAGGAAGAAAGGGTTGAAGCTGACAAAAGAGCAAGTTCTGTTCTGTCCAATGCTTCCCAAGAGCATGAAGCAAACTCCTGGTCCTGACAAAACCCCCTTTTATTAATTTACTGTGAATTCTGCTCATTCACATCCAGCAAAGTCTTTCAAGGGAGGATTTACAGTCACAGACCTTATCTGGCTTGGAGAGCTGCCAGGCTGATATCTGCAAAACTTGGCAAGGAGTCTCGGAGAGTCATGAACCAATTAAGCAAACTAATTCTCTCCTGCAAACTCCACTCCCCTTTCGCTCCTCTTTTATTTCCCCTGGGAGGGGCCACTTATTGTCTACCTGTGGCCTTATTCCCAAGTCGACCCCTGTTCTTTAGCTGTTTCCTTCGTCCGGCAACTCTGTGCATGCGCACATTGGGGAACAGGCTCCAGCTGTCCATCTGCCTCATTGATGTCTGTCTCTGAAGGCAGCTGAGAACTGTCAGACGGCCTGGCCCCCTCTCTGCCTGCGAAACAGAGCCCTCATCAGAGCCTTCCCCAGACTCCAGGACTATCCCATGTTCCTCCCCAATCTCCTCACTGTCCAGATCTGCTGCCAGCTCTGCTGGCTGCTGGTGGACCACAACAAGTTCAGAGGACAGCAGAATTATAATGGGTGGCCTTTGCAACCACAGTTTCCCAAAAGGGTCCATATTGGGCAGTAGATTAAAACACTTGTATTCTGCTTGAGTTTGATCATGTCTTGTACTATTGCTTTAAGGAAGTTGAACGATCCATCAATTGTTACCCCATTTTCTAGAGGTGATCAGGGATTTACTCCACTTCATGTAGCTGCTATTTACGGTGAGCGCTGCACTCTTTTTTTTCCCCCCTTCATTTTTCAAATGTTGTAGCGTCGCCTTTTCCAATACAATCAGAAATCCTTTCGCTCTGTTAGTTGGGAGCTCTGAAGGTTTCAAACCCATTAGGGCAAAGAGGACAGAGAGCCCAACCTCTGTGTTTTCCTTTACATTGTTTGGAACATTATTATTTGGTCTTTTTTGTTGTTTATTTTATTTTTAATTTTTTTAAATTTTTTTTTAAACACATAAACACATCAACAAAAACAAACACGTGACTTAACACAACATAGGAACAAGAAGTTTCATCATATATCATACAGCAGTTCCGTATCGGTTTCTTTGCAGTTAGTGTTTTCCCTTCTATACATATAATATTGTTTACCTATATTGTGTTTTATATTCTTACTGTCATTTATTCTCTTACATACAATTATAGGTATACATTCACATAGTTATTCTTTTTCTTTGCCATTCTTATACTTTTGTTATTCCATTTAAAAGGTTATAAGGTACAGTTTGGGTTGATTTGTTTACCATCCCTAGCGCCTGTTGTAACACCACCTTATTTTCCTTTTCTTTTCTCCCTCCCTTCCTTCTCTACTTCCTTCCTTCCTTCCTCCTCTCCTTCCCCTTCTTTCTTCCCTTACCTCTCCCCTACTCTTACCCTCTCTCTTCCCCTTCCTGCCCTCTTTCCTTCTCTTTCTCTCCCTTCCATCCTCCTCTCCTTCTCTTTCTCTCCCTTCCACCCACCTCTCCTTCTCTTTCTCTCCCTTCCACCCACCTCTCCTTCTCTTTCTCTCCCTTCCACCCTCCTCTCCTTCTCTTTCTCTCCCTTCCACCCTCCTCTCCTTCTCTTTCTCTTCCTTCCACCCACCTCTCCTTACCTCTTTCTTCTTCCCTTACCTCTCCTCCACTCTTCCTTTCCTACTATCTCTCCTTCTCTTTCTCTCCCTTCCACCCTCTTCTCCTTTGTTGTTTATTTTTAACTAGCTGTTAACCCGGCATTGCCCCGGCATTTGTTTATTTCAATCCTGCATTAGACATTCACAAATGTCTAAATATTAAAAAAAACCTTTTGAATACTATTTAAAAATATTTTGTAAAAATCTTTTGAATGCTATTTAAAATATTTCACTAAAAGGAGTGACATATAAAGAGTGAACTTGGAAAAGGAGAATTTGCATTTTAAAAACCTATGTCGGACCAAGGTAACTGACGAGGGGGAAAAATAGTAAGGATTATATTTGTGTTTAAAAAAAGATTAAGCAGTTTTACATTAAGAGCTAGGAAAATTAAGGAGGATATTGAAAAAGCCCTGAATTATTACTGTGGTGCCAAGTGGCTAGGCAGCTGGGATGCTGGAGAATGCTGGGAGATCCAATGAAACAACATTACGAAGGCCACAGATTGCCCAATGATATGGAGCAGTTTTCAAGGCGACAGTTTGCAAGATAGGAGCTTTTCTCTGAACTGCAGACGCTTGATTATTTTGGTTTTTCCAGAAGGAAATAGATAGTAGGTTATCTTGGTTTTTGACTTGGCAGGGAGCAGGTTTTAAAATCATTTTGCCTCCTCCAGTTTCTTGCCTTGCCTTGCCTTGAGAAAGTGTGAGCCTTGTCCCAAAAGGTTACATCGATGTTCTTGGCAGTATCAAGTCATTAATATTTGAACATTTGAGGGCAAATACTTTACCTGGGGACGCAGTGGCTCAGTGGTTAAGAAGCTGAGCTTGTCGATCAGAAAGGTCGGCAGTTCAGCGGTTCGAATCTCTAGCACCGCATAACAGAGTGAGCTCCTGTTACTTGTCCCAGCTTCTGCCAACCTAGCAGTTCGAAAGCAGGTAAAAATGCAAGTAGAAAAATAGGAACCACCTTTGGTGGGAAAGTAACAGCGTTCCGTGCGCCTTTGGCATTGAGTCATGTCGGCCACATGACCACGGAGACGTCTTTGGCCCTCGCTGGCTCTTTGGATTTGAAACAGAAATGAGCACTGCCCCCTAGAGTTGGGAACGACTAGCACATATGTGCAAGGGGAACCTTGACCTTTACTTTACCTGGAGATTTCTTGGTTAGTTTTCCCCCAAATACAGTATGCTTTTGCCTTCAGTTGGTAATCTTCTCTGACTCTCAGGAATAAGGCAACCTCATTTTTCATTGCTGGACATTCTCTTGTTCAGCTCAGAATCGAAAAAATGCTGTGGGCTCTTGGAGAGCAACAGGTAATCCTCGACTTACGACAGTTCATTTAGTGACCATTCAAAGTCACAACGGCACTGGAAAAAGTGACTTACGGCAACCATTGTTCACATTTATGACCATTGCAGTATCCCCACGGTCATGTGATTTATATTCGGATGCTTGACTATTGACTCACATTTATGACGGTTGCAGTGTCCCGGGGTATGAATGTCACGGGATCCCCTTTTGGCGGCCTTCTGAGCAGCAAAGTCAACAGGGAATCCAGATTCACTTAACAACCGGGTGACGAATTTAACAGCTGCAGCGATTTCGGTTAACCAATGTGACAAAAAAAAAATGGGGGGGGGTGTAGAATGGCGGCAGAGCTCACTTAACCGATTTCTCCCTTTGCTACATATATTTTGGGCTCGGTTGTGATCATAAGTCGAGGACTACCTGTATCGCACAGTTTGCACAGGAAGGAAAAAGAGAAAGTTATTTGATTCTAAGAACCGACTCTGAAATGCAACATGCTTTAAAAAAAAAACCAGCCACGGGTGGGATTCAGCCGGTTCGGACCGGTTCAGGCGAACTGATGCTAATTTTACATCTGATTCACTGAACCAGTATTTGCAAGGACTGGCTGGCCCCGCCCACCCCACTCTGCCCCTCCCAGGAGTCTCCAGGTGGCCTGTTTTTACGCCAGGTAAGTGCAGGGCCTGCGCAGAGGGAGGACGAAAACAGGGCCTCCCGGAAGTACCGGAAGCCTGGTGGGAAGCCGTTTTCGTACTCCTGGAGCCTCGAGGAAAGCCTGTGGAGCCTGTGGAGGGTGAAAAAGGCCCCTCCCCTGCTGTGGCGCAGGAGGCCAAGTAGGCCATGCCCACCTTGGCCACGCCTACCCAGCGACCGGGCGGAGAACTGGTTCCTAATTTTTTTTAATCCCACCCCTGACTACACAGCTGCATGGTATCATTTGGGTGGTAATTAGCATGTTTCTTCCTCCCTCCCCCAGGGCAAGCACTGTTAGTTGACTTGTTAGTCTCCAAAGGCGCTGTTGTCACTGCCACGGATTACCATGGGTCAACACCCCTTCATCTCGCCTGTCAAAAAGGATACCAGAATGTTACAGTAAGCTACAAACAGTCTGTGGATCACGTTGCGCTGTGTGTAGTTTCGTTTTTATTTATAGACAGACATAAGCGTTGAGTCACCCAAAAGCAAAATCTGGGCTGGGTTGCTTTAAAAGTGGAATGGCGGCTTTTTAAGGATACAGGTAGTCCTCGACTTACGACCGTTAATTGAGCCCAAAATTTCCGTGGCTAAGCAAGACAGCTGTTAAGTGAGCTTGGTCCTATTTTACCACTTTCCTTGCCACCGTTGTTAAGTGAATCACTGCGGTAATTAAGTTAGTAACATAGTTGTTAAGGGAATCTGGCTCCCCCATGGACTTGGCTGGCCAGAGGTTTCAAAAGGTGGATCACATGACCCCAGGACACTGCAACCGTCCTAAACACAGGCCAGTCGCCAGGCATCTGGATTTTGATCACGGGAATGCTGCAAAGTCGTAAGCGTGAAAGATGGTCATAAGTCACATTTTTCAGTGCTGTTTTAATTTCAAACGGTCACTGAATGAATGGTTGTAAGTCGAGGATACCAGAGCTATAACTTTCTTCATCCCGCCCAGAGTCCTTAGTGACATTCCTATTAGCATGGAAGCCATCTTTTGCATTGGGCCCTTAGGCCTGCCACATTTATTGCTGTGGGAAACTGGGAGGGGGGATTATATGGAGTAAGGGAGAGGTAGTCAAAATAAGATTCCTTTCTCAGAGAGTCAAGGACATGTTGCCCTGCACCTGAAGTGGCGTGACTGGGAGGCATCTCCAGTTTTTGTTCTGACCTCCCCTTCTCTGTCCAGGAACGAAAGCCGAAAACAAACGTAAATGAGAATGTTTTTTAATCAGTCCAGACTCTCGTTGGCTGAAAGCCACATAAACAAAGAGATAGGCACTTCGGCAGCAAGTCCTACAAACCTTGGCAGCAATGCCAACAAACTCTGGCAGCAATCCAGCCTGCCAAGTTTGTTTCTCGTTAGTCCTTAACGTTGACTTCTGCAAGAAGGGCATGGCACAAGCAGTCTCTTTTATAATCAGGAGAGGATTTAATGGGCATCAGTTGAGCGTAATTACCTCCTGTAATTACGTAGTTGTTCTTGACGCTGAATAGCCCTTCGACGGCGTGCATCCCGGAACAACTCACAGGTGGTTTCTGGATCACTCACTCTTGTCTCCTCCCTACTGATCCAAGGCTCGGGCGCTACCTGGTGGTCAACCAGTCTCTCTGCGCCCTGCTCGGAGTCGGAACCCTGTCCAGGGTCCTCCATCTCCTCCAGGGCCGACTCATAAGACCCCTCGCTGTCGGAGTTGGTGGCAGCTCCAACGGCTCCTGCCGGGCCACAACAGTTTTGGATGGTGCCTGATTGGCTCATGTGATGGAATGGACATGTGGGTGCTGGGCAGGGACTTGGACTTTCATTTGGGTGGGGAAAACCTGGAAACTTTCAGATTCGGGTTTTCCCTGATGTGCCAATATGACATCTCTAAGAAAATGGAACTTTGAGGAAACTTAAGCTTTGGAGTCTTCTTTCATTAGGGATGTTATTTGGAAACCCCGACATGAGGATTCTTTGCTAACCTTTGGCTTCTATTCCTTGTTCTTGCCTTTCCTCCTAGAATTGCCCCCCTCCCCCACTCTATTTAATGGAAATGTTGGCCCTGCATATGGATTGTTTTTTTTTAAAAAAAAAATCATACTGATGCTGGCCTGCAGCCCAAAGAACGGATGCATTTAGCCTTCAGTTTTTCTGTGCTCGCTTCCTGTTGTCCTTTGCAGGGATTACAACAACGTCTCTATAACTAGCCGAACATGAATAAAACATTTTGATTGATGAAGCTGCATCTTCCACCATTTGGGGGATTCAGGAGTTGGAGGGCTGGGGAGATGGACTGGAGAAAAACAATTCGATGTTGTAAAATTTATATTCCATGAAAAGTGCTTCAGGTGTTTTGTTACCAAATAGTTCCAGCCAACTCTGCTGCTGTTTACTGTCAGGTATCTTGATGCTCTTAACTTTAAAAAAAAAAGTTCTTTTAATAAAAGAAAGAGAAAGCTGCCATATATCAGAGCAAAATGCCAGCTTTTAGAATCATTTTTTTATTGGCAGCAATGTCACTGGGCTTTCACCGAGATGACCCTGGAAATGTTGACTTCAAGCCATCATCGTTATCATCCATGAAAGTCCCTGTCGATTTTTTGTGAGCTTCTTCATTTTGTGCTATTATTCTAGTTGGCAAAAGTAGAGTGTAGGATACTTTGGAAGTGAGTGTGGCTGGAGGTGTGAAAAATAGAAGGAAGGTGTAAAAGGCAAGGGCCATGTGTGGAAACCCTCTACCCCACCCTTTATTGAAACACTTGGATGTAAAATTACAGAGTATCTTGAAATCTCTTTGATTGCTACTAAACATTATTTAAGGCAACTTTTTGAAGAACAGCACTGAAGTTCCCATTTCCAGAAATGGTGCATTAACTTAACAGAATAACTTATATAATAAAAGAATAAGTTGGAGGTGTAATAGTCCAACCCCCTGCTCAGGAAGGAAACCATATACCATTTCAGACAAATGGTTGTCCAATCTCTTCTTAAAATCCCTCACTGTTGCAGCATCCACAACTTCTGGAGATAAATTGTTCCACTGATTAACTTAACTCAAGAATTTTTATTTTCTGTAGCTGTTCTTTGAAGTGCTGAGTAGTGTTTACCTATTGGTAGAATGGTAACTCTACATTGTTTTTTCAATAGTGCAAAATGAGATGTTTTCATGCCAGTTTGCAACTCGGTCCAAAAAGGTAGCTGAAAGGGAAGATGGGCATTAGTGATTTCATTCGGTTTCAGAAATGATAAAAACACCCAGTAGATATACTAGCCTGTTATGACATCTTCTCGGGATAATATTGGCTTTTTCCTTTTATTTTCAGCTTCTCTTGTTACATTATAAATCCAGCTCGGAAGCCCAGGATAATAATGGCAACACTGCACTCCATTTAGCCTGCACTTATGGGCATGAGGACGTAAGTAGATCTTTTAAAACAGCAGTTGTCATAGGTGTCCTTCAGTTCTGTAGTACAGGGGTCTCCAGTCCAATTTTAAGGCTTGTGGGCTTCAACTCCCAGAATTCCTGGCTGAAGAATTCAGAGAGTTGAAATCCGCAAGTCTTAAAGTTGCCAAGATTGGAGACGCCCACTGAAGTGTCCTTTGGACCATAAATTTCTTTTCCCTCTCTTTTGAGGGGCAAGCATATTCTAAACGTTTTAGTTTCCTTTCCTATCAAGTGTTCAATTATTGTGGTGGATACGAAATGTAAAAATAGGCCATTCATTGATTCAAATTATTTTTACACCATTCGTTCTCCGTTTCCTGCGCTCAAGACATCGCTACTAGCTTTTCAAGGTTTCTGCGAAACACATTAAATCCAATGCATGCTAACATAAAATTGTACTAATTAAAGCATTCCACAAGCGAAAAAATATACGAAGGTAGTCTGGATGAAGACTTGGGTGTCTCGTGAAAGGGGGTCTGCTGCTTTACTGGTTGTTTGAAAGTCACAATCTTGAGGGCAATCCTCAGAACAGGTGGTGTCCTTGCACTTTTGTTACATGAAAAAAGTGTATGAATTGTTTGCGTATTGTGAGTGTGTATTGTCTGAGAGGAGATTTTGGTATTCAAGCATTCATAGCATAGCAGGGTTAACTCTCTGGATGGATAAAGTGCAAGCAGAATTGGACAGTGAGGAGGTTGGGGAGGAACATGGGCCGGTCCTGGGGGCTGAAAAAAGCTCAGACGAGGGCTCTGCGTCAGAGGCAGAGAGGGAGCTAGACAGCAGTGAGGCAGAGAAATAGCTGGAGCCTGTTCCCAGGGTGCACATGCACAGAGCTGCCAGAAGACAAGAAGAACTAAGAAAGCAGGGTCGAGTTGGGAGTAAAGCCACACCTTGGAGGTGATTGACCCTTCCCATAGAAAACAAAAAAGGAGCGAACGGGGAGTGGGCTTTTGCAGGAAACCATTCATTCGGTCGTTTCACGAGTGGAAAGTTCTGTTTGTGACTAGAAGAGACTCTGTGCCAAGTTTTGCCTTGCCCTGCATTTGGCAACTAGTTATTTGGCAGCTCGCCAAACGAGATAAGGTTCGTGTTGATAAACATTCCTCTGAAAGACTGTTTGCTAAGTCTTGCTGACTCTGAATGAAAGGAATTCACAGTTGTGTAAATAAAAGGGGACTCTGCTTCTTGCTGAGGTGGCGCAGTGGTTAAATGCAGCACTGCAGGCTACTTCAGCTGACTGCAGTTCTGCAGTTCGGCTGTTCAAATCTCACCGGCTCCGGGTTGACTCAGCCTTCCATCCTTCCGAGGTGGGTAAAATGAGGACCCGGATTGTTGTTGAGGGCAGTATGCTGACTCTGTAAACCGCTTAGAGAGGGCTGAAAGCCCTATGAAGCGATATATAAGTCTAACTGCTATTGCTATTTTTAAGGAAGCCTGGGTCAGAACATATAGGAGCAGCTTCCTTCAGGCTGTATATAAGCCATGGCCTTCATGGCAAAGTTCTTATATCGGTTGTTCTGTTTTAACTTTGCAGTGCGTCAAGGCTCTCGTTTATTACGATGTCCATTCTTGCAAGTTAGAGATTGGTAATGAAAAAGGAGACACTCCTCTTCACATAGCTGCTCGCTGGGGCTACCAAGGGATCATCGAAGTCCTCCTGCAGAATGGAGCCAACCCAGGCATTCTGAACCGGATGAAAGAGACACCTGTGCAATGTGCATTGAACTCAACGGTACTTTTTAAACCAACTAGGGTGTTCTTAGGATGCTTTTCCCGTAACTTTGAAGCCAAGGCATCCCGCATATTCCCACTGTTAGTTACAGAGAGGGCAGAGGCCTTAGCAATACTACAACAATAATTAAATAAGAGCCAAGGTGGCGCAGTTGTTTGAATGCAGTATTGCAGGCCGATTCTGCCTACAGCCTGAAGTTCGATCCTGACTGGCTCAAGATTAGTCTAGTCTTCTACCTTTCCGAATTTGATAAAATGAGGACCCAGATGTTGGGGGCAATATGCTGACACTGTAAACTGCCCAGAGAGTGCTGTAAAGCAGGGGGCACCAACCCTCGGGCTGTGGCCCACAGCTTCTGTGGTGCCCTCCACATTAATCTGTTCCTTCTTTAAACCTACTCAGTTCTGATTTTTAAGGAGAACTTATTTTTTTAAAAAGAGACCGCTTTGCACAGCCATTTAAAAGTAGCTTCTGACTGATAATGTTGGAGAAAAGTCACCGTTGTGTTTTATACTTACTCATACAGACGGAAGAGCTGCAAGAGAAATATAGACTCTCCATGCATGTGCTCTTATATTTGCTTTTATGCATAGTAGAAGTTTTCCTGTTTGTTTTCTTAGCGTCTTCAATAGAAATCAATAAAAACATGCAGTCTTGGGACATCTTAAAAACCTAACCAAGTTTATTATTATGCTGCTTGGCTTAATTATTATTATTATTATTTCATTTTGTCTAAATTTTCCTTGTGAAGCTACAAAAAACAATCCTGTGTGACTTTAAAATGCACTTGACTAGCTTCTTTTACGTTTTCTGTATATTATAAAAAGTAAAGGTAAAGGTTCCCCTCGCACATAGTCGTGCTAGTCGTTCCCGACTCTAGGGGGCGGTGCTCATCTCAGTTTCAAAGCCGAAGACATCTCCATGGTCATGTGGTCGGCATGACTTAACGTCAAAGGCGCATGGAACGCTGTTACCTTCCCACCAAAGGTGGTCTCTATTTTTCTACTTGCATTTTTTTACGTGCTTTTGAATTGCCAGGCTGGTAGAAGCTGGAACAAGTAAGGGGAGCTCACTCAGTTACATGGCACCTTGAGATTCGAACCGCCAAATTGCTGACCTTCTTATCGACAAGGTCAGCATCTTAGCCACTGAGGCACCCTGTCCCTTTTCCTGTATATTATAGTTAGGCCATTTTTCTTTCCCTGGGGTTTCCTGAATCACCCACCGTTGGCTGTTTTACAGAAAACACTTGAGTTTTAAAAAATGGTTTTACAAGCCACAATGGTTGAGTACACTCAATATGTTAGCTGAAAACAGCTTTATTATAATTTAGCACCATCCATGAACTCAACTCATTTATTTGTTGGTAGCATATATAGCAATAGCAATAGCAGTTAGACTTATATACCGCTTCATAGGGCTTTCAGCCCCCTCTAAGCAATTTACAGAGTCAGCATATCGCCCCCACAGTCTGGGTCCTCATTTCACCCACCTCGGAAGGATGGAAGGCTGAGTCAACCTTGAGCCGGTGAGATTAGAACCGCTGAACTGCAGATAACAGTCAGCTGAAGTGGCCTGCAGTACTGCACCCTAACCACTGCGCCACCTCGGCTCATATGATATCCATCTGGTTATTTTCTTGAGCTCTGCACTTCTGGCTCATTGGGTTTTAATTTCTCTGCAGATTGTTTCCTTAATGGAACTGAACTACCTCACTTTTGAAAGAGGACAACATGCTTCTCAGGTATTTCGAAGGATTGGTCCCAACTCTTAGCTTAGCTTAAAGCTGGGGTGTCAAACTCGATTTCCAGGGTTGCGTTTGACCTTGGTAGGTGCAGTGGGCCTGGCCAGCATGACATCACTTGTGTCAGGGGGCACTTGGGGTGGCCCAAGCGCTCTGCCAGCAAAAACGGGCTCCTGAGGTCCGTTTTTGGCTGCAATGGCCTCCTGCAACTCCTTTCCAGTTAAAACAGAGCTTGTTGGGGGTGTGCGTGCGCTGAGGGAGGCACTGAGGGCTAGTCCGTTGCTGTTTCCAGGGCGGCCTCGCGGCCCAGATCTAGATATTTGACTGAGCACCCCATAAGCCAAATCTGCCCCCCAGGCCTTGAGTTTGATACCCCTTGCTTAGAGGTATCCTCTTGATCAGCTGTTAAATAAATGAGGGATGCAGCCAACTTTCTCCTTTTGATTTCTTTATGGGGCCCACTAGTCACCCGTCCGATCTTCTTCATGTTGTGAAGACACCATCAGTCAAATATCATCCACCTCCAGCTTATCCTTCATAATACCAGTGACAACAGTGACACCAGAAGAAACCAAATCTAATTATAAAGAGGTAAGCCGATGATTTAGTGACCATTTGGCAGGGCAGTCCAAGTTCTAATATAACTCCCGTTTTGTGGCTCCTTCTTAAGTAGCAGCAGGCTCCGTTCTGTTTGATTGGCAGATTCGGGAGGCCAAGGATGCATACGTGCCCCCTCATGCGCTTCTAACTTCTGATTTCAGAAGGAAGGTTGAAGTAGATGAATATAGATGATGAAATAGAGAAGATGAAAGAGATGATAGCTCAGATGTATACTGGGAAGGGGGAAGAGGATGATCTTTAACTGGAGCTTAAAAGCTCAAAATTGTTAAGCATTTCACACATTTCAGAATGAAGGGGCTGCTACTAAGAAGCCTGCTTACAAGATAGTTAATGCATGGTTCTTGCACTTAGCAATCAGCTAGATTTGTAACAGTGAAAGACATTTGTAAGATATTTATTTGTTCGTTCATTCATTCATTCCTTCATTCACTCATTCATTCAATTGTATCCTGCCTTTATTATTTTTACAAATAACTCAAAGCCATGAATATATTAAATATGAATATATTAAATACACCTTCCTCCTCCTATTTTCTTCACAATGATATCCTGGACATACATTGTTTCAACGTCTACTCTCAAAACATTATAGAGCATCGCACACCAGGAAAACTAGATACAAGGACAGTTCCCCTCCTCCCCCAAATGCCATCACTCTGCTAAACAATTAATCCCCACACTGTCAAATTATCTACTAAAACACTATTATAATTATTCTTCTCTTCTTTCCTAGTACTTATCTCTTTCCACTTACGACTGTAACCATGTTGCTTGTATCTTTAAAATTTATATTGTTTTATATTGTTAACAATTTATATTGTTTAGATTGTATAATTTGATTGCTTATTAGTAACCTATGACTAGCATTAAGTCTTGTACATTATGATTCATGATGAATGTATCTTGTTTTTATGTACACTGAGAGCATCTGCACCAAAGACAAATTCCTTGTGTGTCCAATCACACTTGGCCAATAAAGAATTCTATTCTGTTCTATTCTATTCTGTTCTGTTCTATTCTATTCCATTTCTCTTCTCTTCTCTTCCATTCCATTTCTCTATTCTATTTTACTCTACTCTCTATTCTATTCCATTTTTCTATTCTATTCTATTCTATTCCATTTCTCTTCTCTTCCATTCCATTTCTCTATTCTATTTTACTCTACTCTCTATTCCATTCCATTTCATTTTTCTATTCTATTCTATTCCACTCCACTCCACTCCACTCCACTCCCTTCTCTTCCCCTTTGAGGAGGTTTGAGTTGAGAGACAGTGACTGGCCCAAGGTCACCCAGCCAGCTTTCATGGCTAAGGTGTGACTTGAACTCACAGTAGCCTGCTTTTTAGTGTGGCTTCTTAATCATTAGACCAAACTGGCTTTCTATCCTGGTGTCTAAATTTCAGGGGCCCTTTTATAGCAAATCAAACCTTCAGCTTCAGCAGCCATTGTTCAAGAGCAAAACCTCCTCTTTGCAAGACTGTATATCAGTTCTGCAATAGATACCACTGCAGGTAAACATGCTTTCTTTTTCTGGTGTTGTTTATTCTGTAGGTGGACAAACTGTTAAGAGCAATTGCAGATGGAGATTTGGAGATGGTAAGAGCAGTTCACTGGATCCATGCTTTGCAAGACTGCAAGTGCTGGTGGGCGCATGCATTGATGGGGCGCATGCTAAATAGAGTTTCCCACTATAAGCCAGCAGTTCTTAAAGAAAATCCAAGTGGAAATAGATTATCAATTGCATAATGAGAATATCTAGAATTGTACTCTCAACGTGGGGCAGGCTAGGAAACACCGCTCTGTTAAAGTTGCCCCCCATTCTGGTAATGGGAACAGCAAAATGTTAGGCGGTGATCCTGAAGTTTTCAGCCACCATTAAAAATAAACAACAATTACAAAAGCATCCAAATGAGGGTCCTCAAATGTTCGGTGGGTGTGAGTTGTTTCATCACTTTTCCAGGCGGAAGGAGGACAATATGGTGGACTTTGCAAGAAGACTTCCGAGTCTTGAGTAGGACTATTCCGTAGGACAATTGAAATTCTTGCAGTTCCACTTACATGTGTGCATTGTGTAGGTATGGAGTGTATTTATGTAGTTTCATCTGGGCCATTTCTAAAATGCCCTTCCGGGTTGATATAGTGGTGTGGTGGCCTAGCCATGGAGCTCTGGCATCACAATCGGGGCTGTGAGTTCGATCCTAGGTAGAGGCGGTTATTTCTCTCTCTGGGCACAATTTTGTCGACAGGAAGGGCATCCGGCCATTAAAATGCTCTGCTAGCTCCATTCAGTTGCCCAGATTCCACCCAGCAAGGGATTATGGGGTCATTTAATGATGATGATGATTCCTAGTTGATGTAGTATTCTTGCGTTGAATTTTGATAGTCCTACCTGGGAGCATTATTTTTCACCAGAAGAGTAGATTTCGAATAAAAACAGGCTTCATTGTTCTATAATAGCAATATCGGCTCTGAACAAGGCCTAATGGTAGTAACAGAGCTGCAGGTTTTATAGAGATTTGCGATAAAAAGCAAAGTTTTGCTTTTCAAAAATCTTCTTTTCTACAGAGCAATATTAACTTGGTGATTCCCATTCTGTAATTTGCGTTATTTACTGTCTCCAGGTAAGGTGACAGGCTGAACCGAAGTAGGCCCCAATCCTGAACCAAACTAGGGTTTCATGATATTAAGCTTAAACTGTTCATATAGAAATTGCAAAGTTTGCTTTTAGGATATAGACAAGGGTTATTAAATCACCAAAAAGGAAGTCTGCACACAAAATACGCTGAAGTAGGGGATCTAGTTTAGCCCATCTGCTTGCTTGGCCGTTAACTTGTTTAGTAGACATATATTGTTAGTTCCTCAAAATACGAGCTGTGCATGTCCGTTGGCTGGCCCATGTATTATGACATCCTATAGACATAATATTTCTGTAACTCAAGGGCAAATCTTGAGAGGTGTTTCCAAAACTAACAGATGGCTTTGGCTGGATGTGGTAAACGCGTCATTACCACTATATAAGGAAGTTCCTGAATCCCACTTGGGGTTCAGGCCATTTACTTTTTGCTTTGAACCTGCGCAAATAATCTTTTCCTTCTCTAAAGAGCTGGCTTGTGTCTCAGCATTTCCTATAACACAGGGATGATAGAAAAATTGCCATAGTAATTTTACTTCCCGGAAGTCTTTACAGTTTTGATGTATGTAGAATTTTTTTAAAAAAAGTTTGATTAATTTAAAAGATGATAAAATCTTGTGGCCCAATTGAGACCTAATGTCCACAGAAAGTTTGTTATCTAAGTACTTCATGCATAAGCTTTTACATGAAATTGTTTTATATGACAACTTAGCTGGATGTGGACAAAACACTTAATTTTCAAGACCCAGTAGGTACATTCTCCTATTATATTACATCTGGGGCATAACTTTGTTTTCCATGGATTGTGTTATTTAATAGCACTGATGATGTTATCTAGTTTGTAATGAAACGCCTGCAAGAAAACAACCAAGCACCAAGGGACTCTTCATTTCAACCCAAGCTACAAATATTCTCCTTTACTGTGTTATGCAAATCCAGACAGTTTTGCTTAGAGTTGGGCATTATAGATGATCTTTCCCTCTGCCAGGATTGGAAACAGAGACCCTAAATATGGCATGAATCCAAGGTATAAATGGTGGATTAGCAATGAGTAAGAGCTTTTGCTGCCCTTCTTGTATCTCAAAAGGTTAAGAAGATAAAGAACTGTCCTAAGATGTTTTGTAATTTAAGGTGAAGCCAGGATGATGCCACAACTCTGTCCCATATTCAGAGCTCCTCCAGAAAGCTTCCATCTCCCTCCCCCGTAATATCTTTTCTTTGCAAAATGGTGGACGCTGGCTGGGTACATGGTATGCTTGATTATTGAAACTGTTAATTGCTGAATTTGGGAACTGTGTTAAGTAAATCAAAATCTAATCCTATATAGCCCCAGTTTAATATAGTAGGAGAATGTACTTATTGGGTCTTGAAGATTCACTCTTTTGTTAATCTAAAAGCCAGCCAAGATGTCACATAAAGCAATTACACAGAAAAGGTTTGCCAAGGTGGCACAGTGGTTAGGGTGCTGTACTGCAGCCACTTCAAGCTGACTGTTATCTGCAGTTCGGCGGTTCAAATCTCACCGGCTCAGGGTTGACTCAGCCTTCCATCCTTCCAAGGTGGGTAAAATGAGGACCCAGACTGTGGGGGCAATTTGCTGACTCTGTAAACCGCTTAGAGAGGACTGAAAGTCCTATGAAGCGGTATATAAGTCTAACTGCTATTGCTATTGCTATTGCTATTGCCTCTACTTCTAGGTTATGTTGTGAGAAATGAAGAATTTCCTACATCATCTGTGAGATAGGAGCTAAAAGGTGAATATTTAGAGTAGGGGTTTCCAACCGTGGCAGTGTTGGCTGGGGAATTCTGGGAGCTGAAGTCTTCAATTCTTAGACCTGCCAAGGTTGGAGACCCCCTGATTTAGAGTTATAGTTCTCACACATTGCTTTGGTCTATACACGATTGTCTCAGCTTGGCTTCACAATTATATAAACACAACCATTATGGTTTATCCGTAACCATGTATGATGTAGGTTTATAGCAAACTGATGTGATGTAGACCAGGGGTCACCAATCTTTCAGACCTCAGGGAACACTAAATTCATAATTTTAAATCCCGCGGACTACTAATATGAATTTTCTAAAAAGATAAATAGTATTTAGTGCAATATAAAAAAATGCAAATATTTTTTCTACAGACCACCAAAATTTTCTCACAGACCACCAGTAAGTGATGTCACTTAAAGTGCCAAGAAGGTGGATTCCATGGCCAGAGGTGAAGGACACTAAAAACATCTGGTCCAACAGAACTTTTCCTCCAGATCGAGACAGAGCACATGCTGGGTTTTTAAACAGCAGTGTTTGTTTTTATAAAAAAAGAACCTTTTCCTTTGTACAATGCTCGTAACCATGCTTCCCTCATTTCTGACTGGGGGAGCAAAGTGCCAGGTTTTTTTTTTTTTTTTTTGCAAACTAAGTCTATTTCTTCTAGATAAAAATTAGCATTCTGGCTTCAAACACAAAGCATATTGAAAAGATCAATAAAATAGCAGTAAGGGCCGAGGAAAGACATTGGCCTATTCTGGTGCAAAGCCTTCTGGTTTTTAATCTCCAGCAATCCCGGCTAAAAGGATTGAGCAGAGGAGAACATCAAAGTCTAGATTAAGAGGAGGCTGTCTTTTCTAATTTAGATCACATCTCCTTAGCAAATTCATCTTGGCAGTGAGAACATTTAACCGTTCTATCGCTTGCCTGGTAGGAAATCAAATGTCACGAGGGGCCACATTACGTCTCCTGGCATGTCTCATTTAATTTGCCGGTTTCTGGGGAAATAACAGACAGCTGTTCTGTTCTTGCTGAAATGACATCTCTACCCCCCCTGGGCTGAAGAATGGCAAACTTGCAGAATGATAAGGTTTCAAAATGCTTCTGATTTATGCCCAGGTGGGCAAAAATCCTTTCGGGCAGAAAACTAGATTTCCAAAGACCAATTGTTTTAATTTTAAGCTTCTTCTGTTAAGTGAGTTTTTAATTAGGGCAGGAAATCCTTACCTAAAGGGCGCAGAGTTCATAAAGATGGATCACTGTAGGGAATGAGATGTGAAGAGCCCACGTGTTTTCCAACCCTCGGCCTTTATTCTAGGTGCGTTATCTCTTGGAATGGGGAGATGATGACCTGGAAGATCCCAAGGAAGCCAGCAATATGAGGACCCCGGAATTATGCCATCCTTTGTGTCAGTGTTCTAGATGCAGCCCTGTGCAGAAGGTTGGTGGATGCTCCCATCACGTATGTTCTGACTTGGCTTGTAAGAAGTCTGTGATTAATCGCACTTGTCTTCTAATGATGTTCCCATGAGGTGCTGGGAAAAAGCTGCTTTTCTACTAAGTGGGCTGCTATAAGGATTGGGTGGCTGATTGAGGGAAATTCATTTCACTGCTAAGGAGAGGCGTAGAAGGTTGTATAAAGAAGATGGATTTATAGCCTTGACTCAGCTGTCTCTTCTACAACTTGTTCGGGCATTGTCTCATCCTCTGCTTCAGGGAAGTTCTGTATCTAGGCAAGTACGCCAAAATTTTCCTTTCCAAGCATTCGGGTGTCTTTCTTGTCACCCCCTCCCCCCAATGGGATCTAGAATTGCTATTTTTTAATTTGTAAATTTGCAGATCAAGAGCCTCTTACTTTGAGTTTGATTGTTCCCAGTCTGAAAATTCATCCTTAGTTGCAGGTCAACCAATATCATTTCGCGTTGGGGCATTTTGCATCGGCCCCACTCATGGTAACACATAGAAAGTTTGAAGTAAAAAACATGGTGATTGTTATATCTTGGTCTTAGCTGGTTTTGGGGGGTGGGTGGGTGTAGATGGTGCAGAAATGCTGGGCTAATGTCCCGTGCGCTTTATTTCTCCCAACAGAAGTTCTTCAGGCTGCCTTCGAATGGGCTTGGAGTGAACGTTACCAACCAAACTGGTCTGACGCCACTGCATGTTGCTGCTCTACATGGACATGTGGACTTGGTGGCTCTCTTACTGAAACATGGAGCAAACGTTGAAGCCAAAGATGTGAACCAAGCAGGACCACTCCACTTTGCCTGCCAGAATGGCCATTTTCAGGTGAGACGGACAGCTAGGAAGCTCATGAATGAATACATTGGGCTTTGGATCATGACTGGACAACCTGCAGCATCACCTGTGCTCATGGTGTTAATAAGTTAAGCTCATTCCATAGGTGTCACTTGAACCACAAATTGATCATGTTCAGAGTAACCTACTTTGGACGTATTATGTAAAGATCTAACTCTCTGGAAAAGTGTTGCAGGAAGGGTGGAAGGAAAAAGGAAAGGATGAATAGACTCAGTTGCAGTGATGGGGGCACCATTGCTGGAACCAAAGACCAGGTTGGGCACAGATTGTCATGGAGAAAATCTTATCTGTGTGGCCACGAGGAATCAACACCAACTTGATGGCACATAATCAGAATCAATAAAGCAGATGATTTCCAACATCCCCCCCCCCCCGGTGTGTGTGGAAGTGAAGTTTATATAGCTACAATGCCCCCTTTTTTCAACAGGTGGTGAAATATCTGATAGAGTGCAGTGTTAAGCAACACAAAAAGGACATTTATGGAAATACCCCCTTAATGTATGCTTGCTTGAACGGCTATCAGGAGATAGCAGCCATTTTATTACAGGTGAGAAGATCATTATTACTGTTTTTTCACCTGTTTTTCTATTCTTTTTGCCTTAGTAGTCATGAACCAATTCTTCCTTTTTCATGATCTCAAGGTTTGAGATTGAAAATATTCGTTTTCATTTTTACCGAAGCTTGCTTCTCTCATTTGGAAGTTACAGAAATTTGGGGTCTGTTTAAACAAACTAGCTGTTTTTTTCACTTTGAAAAATTTATGATTCTGTTGGAGAGAAGGCACAGAAGTGTGCCTATCATCTCTTAAATCCAGGGGAAGAAATGTGTGAAAATAAGGGATTTAGGGTGGAACTCAATTGCATGGTAACCTTGCAGAAAAAGATCATTTTCTGCATTTCCAGTTGAAAAGATAAAATCAGCACATGTAGGAAAAAGCCTTTTCTTCAGACTTCAGTAAAGAACTGCTACAGAAACTTTTTAGGTGGTATTCTCAGAAGAGCGGGAACGTAATGCTTAGTACTCTTGAACACCAAGGAAGTTTTACGTATATTATTTTCTTTGAATTATTTTTTGCAGGACCCTCACAGATTAAACTGTATTGCCCATGAATGAATCAACTGAAATGTGCAGGCTTTGAAATGTGCAGGCACAGCTTGTAAAAGAAGTTTCTTTTTCTTCTTTCCTGTTTTCGCTTTCCCAGCATGGAGCCTCAGTTAACCTTCCCAATAACCAAGGAAACACACCTCTTCACAAAGCAGTGATAGGAAATTACGAAGCTGTGGTTCAGGTGCTGCTGCAGAACGGCGCATTGGTGCACCTTAGGAACAACAAGCAATGCACCCCTCTTGACTATGCTGAACCTGTAAGTGGCGCGTGAAGTCTCATAATCATCATCTTTGCCAAGAAATACTTAAATCTTCATAGGGCTTCAAGGTTTCTCAGCCTTGACCTGTCCTATAGCAAAAGGCATGAGTTGACCCTATACAGATGGTTCTGCTTAATGCTGTTCAAACTTATGATGGCGCTGAATAAGTTCTTCTCTTGTGGCACCCTCGTGATCATGTGATCATGATCAGGGTGTTCAGCAACTGGCCTGGATTTCTGGCCATCAGTGTCCAGTCATGTAATTGCGATTTGCAGTCCTTCCTGCTGGCTTCCCATGAGCCAGGTCAGTGGGGAAACCAGCAGGAAATAGAAGTCACAAGAAGTCCTCGCTTAACAACTTGCAGCGATTTATTTAAGGATGGTAACCAGAACTACCAGAATTGCTGTTGCTAAGCAGCTGGACATTGGACATAATGCTCTACAACCTCATTGCTTAATGAAAATGCCAATCCCTTGTATGATCCTTAAGTGAGGACTATCTGTGAAGACAAAAATGTCCTAGTTCAAGTCAGGCCATTGTTTCAGAGTTGTTTAGGATATACTGGGTTGCTCTTTATGCTCAACTCATACCTTTACTTGTTGTACGATCCCTCGTGCTGATTTTTTTTTAAACCACAGTTGATAAATATGTCCCACAAAGTCAATCCATTATGGTCCAATCAGAAACCACCAGTTCATCCCATAAACCAGGTCTGCTTAGAGACGCCAAGCACTGAATCCAGGGCTTCTTGCCTGCAAATTTGGCCTTTGTCCACTTGGTGCAGTCTTTTCCTCTTCAGCATTAATACAGCACATTTAAAGATGGGACAAGTTCCAATTTAATCTCAAGACAGTATGGTTGGGTGACATATGCAACATCAATGGGATTCAGTAATCTTTTTAATAAGAGCAAATCCTCCCGTTTATCCTTCCTCTTCCACCCTGTTTAAAGAATTCAGGCCTCCTCAAGCTTCTTCAGGCTGCAGCATCCGAGGAAGACGACGGACAGACGCTCTGCAAAACTCGCATGACGCGGATGATCAGGAAAAAAAGTGAGTGCTCCATTGAGGCTAGTGAAAGCTTACTGGGAATAAGAGCAGCCAGAACACAGGAATATTGTTTTGATTGCTGAACAAATAAAAGTGTCTCGTCTCTGCTGGTATGTTTCGACTTGTGTGTGCGAGAGGATAGTTGGTGGTCAGGGTTTACCTAACTATTGCTGGAGTTTTTGCAAATGATAATGTTTAAGTGGGTGCAATGCAGCAAGGTTGCCAATTACTTTGAAATAGAAATGAAGAGCAGTGATTTTGGGTCTTTTGTGGATACTAAAACTTTGGCCTCAAGCTTTATTTTTTGCTTAATGCCAAGTTGTTGAATAGTGCGGTAATGCTGAGATGTTAATTGGTGGAGTTTATGCCAGGATCAAGGGTGAACGTGGCTCTAGAAAAGCTAAACCCTTTTTATTTTCCCATTGGGTAAGCAAAGTTGTTACCTGTGGCTTAATTATTTGTAGCTTTAAAAGGACACCCGCTCTGAGATTCTAGAAGTGGAAATGGGCAAAGATTTACCTCTCTTTTCACAACTGACTTGCAACATAGATTGCAAATTGCATCTCACTTGCTTTCATTACTCAGAATGAGAATTGACACCCTTAGCCATCCTGCAAATGGTTCTCTAAAGGGTGCTTTCTACTCCTGGTTGGTGGATGAAGGAATTGGTCCTCTTAAAAACTCCTTGTTGTAAATCAGATTGAAAGTCCATTAATACCAGTGACTCTTCTCTTACATGGCCAGGAGGACCTTGGTAGAAAACTCACAAGTTACAATCTTTACACAGCTGTTCTTGTTCAGGGGTCCTATTTCAAGGCAGACTGCCCCTCAATTGTTGTGATTTCTGCAGAAAATGTCCGTCCCACTTGGCACTGTTTTCAGCTTGCACCTAACAAAATGTAAATGGCAAAGCTAGCAGTGTCATTAAAGATTCTTTGGCCTACATGAGACAAGTAAACAGAGTTGCTATATTTAAAACTGTTTCCCATAGGAGTGTTCTTTGTGCCTGTACATGTACCTACAGCTGCAGGCATACATAATGGTGAGAAATCTCTACATATAGTCCTTGTTTAATGACTTGACTTTTTTAGTAACCATTTGCATTTACGACAGTGATAAAGTAACTGTCTTTGCATTATGACCTCTCCAGGTCTGTTAAGCAAAAAAGAAAAGCAAAGAAAAGCTGGAGACGATTAAGCACAAGTTGTGGTTTCACTTACCAGCTATTTCACTTAATAACCAAGTTACTAGTCCCAATTGTGTTGCTAAATGAGGACTAACTCTAGTTTGTTTTCTATATGCACTGGAAGTTTTGTTATTTGTAAAGTCAGCATAGCAATAGCACTTAGACTTATATATCACTTCATAGTGCTTTTACACTAAGTGGTTTACAGAGTTATCCTCTTGCCCCCAACAATATGAGTCCTCATTTTACCCACCTCGGAAGGATGGAAGGCTGAGTCAATCTTGAGCTGGTGAGATTTGAACTGCTGAACTGCAGTTGGCAGTCTGCTGAAGTAGCCTGCAGTACTGCACTCTAACCAATGCGCCACCTTGGCATCCAAATGTATCCTGTACTTGCTGCCCAAAATTATATAGCCTGTTCCAGATCGCATTCTGCCTAAAGTATTGTTTCATCCACAACCCATTCAGCATTACAAGGTGCACTGTCACCATGACACTGAACCTACTCAGGCCTTTCTTTTGCTTGTCAATAAAACAGATTTCGCTGACGGCTCATTTTAATGGAAGATTGCCTAGTCAAGTGCTCAGGAATACCGCTCCATTTCATGAATATTTGTGCTTTAAATCTACAGTCAGTTTTAAGACTCCTGAGACAACGGATGATCTCATTGCCCGGCGCCTTCAACTACTCGATTCAATCCACCGATTTAACAAGTAAGCTTCAAATTTTGGTGTAGTATTTAAAATGCGGATTCTAAAAGATATTGCCAGAGTAAATGAGAAGAGCTGATGTTACCTCAGATACTGGAATCTAGTAAGGATTGGATCTTTTGATGATCTTCCCTGAATTATGGGGACGTGTTATAGCATATCAGTTATTAACTTCTGTGTGAATTACAGGTAGTCTTTGACTTATGACCGCAATTGAGCCGGGAACTTCTATCATTAAGTGATGCAGTTAAATTAGTTGTGCCCAATTTTACAGGCCTCTTGTCACAGTCATTAAGGGAATCATATGGTAGTTACATGAATCCTGGCTTCCTCATGGATTTTGCTTGTCGAAAGCCAGCTGGGAAGGTCACAAATAGCAATGCTGTGACTCTAGGACATTGCAACCATCATAAATACATGCTAACCAGGTGTTCAAATTTTGATCATGTGACCACAGGAATGCTGCGACAGCCATACGTGTTAAAACTGGTCATAGGTCACCTTTTCCCCCCAGCACCGCCATAATTTTAGTTGTTAAATGAATGGTTGTAAGCCGAGGAGTATCTGTAATTGATATTATTAATGTTTTGTATTAGCTGTTCTAAAAATAGGACTGTTTTAAGACTCTATGCTGATTGTCTATGCATTTCAAGATTACTGAACTCAAAAGGAATCTTGAATTTGAGATGATCCATCCAAACCAGAGACATTATAAATCTGAATGCATGATTATATATATATATACATATATACCCATCAGAAGCCACATGCCAAAAGGGCAAAGACAAATATATATATATATATATATATATATATATATATATATATATATATATATATATATATATATATATATATATATATATATATATATATATCTCAATAATATTAAAATTAATTGCCTATAAAATGCATCCCAGAAACGCCTCTTACATGTAAGAATGCAAGTTAGCTATCTCTAATTTAGGTGATTGGAGTAATGGTTTATAGTCCTGAGAATACCTTTAAATGGCTTGGTTTCAGAGCTGTAAATTTACTAACTTCAAAGGAAATGCCCTGGCATTTATTTTCAAGAAAACTCAAGCATTAGAAGTGAAAGCAGACTGGTCCTCTTTCAGTTGAAATAGTGCCATCTGGCGGCTGGCCTGAGGAACCTCTTAGTGACATAGACTGAAGCATGGAGTAACTTACTTTTCATCTTGTGTTCTCTTAGATCAAGAAACCTGCGCAAAGCCATAACGAAAGATAAAAGCGTGCCTAACTTTGATGAAGAATTATTGCACCAGGTAAGTATACAGTATTAGCTTCATACCACCACAGTTCTGTTTGTTTTTTAAAACACAAATGAACTCTGCATGAACTTAGCTCTTTTTTATAGAATAAAAACATGAATATTTGGGGTAGAAGAGGGAAAAATAGAAAGGGAAAGGATGGTTGTATAGCTACGGCAGAAACATATCTGACTGCCAAGACCTAGAGTAAGATTTGCCAATGTTCTCTTTGCTGCAGAAAAAAAAGGGGGGGATGAACAGTGGCTAGCACTAGCAGTGAAGATTTAATTCTCTTTCAACATACAATTTTAATTTCAGCCTTGCGAAATCTTATCAAGGCATTTCAATATTCTCCAACCAGGGATTCTAAACGTATCTCTGTTTGGGGAATGCAATTATTTCAAGCTTGCAACAAAATGTAACAAGATTTTTAGCAGTAAGAAACAATAGCAATTTGAAACAAAATCTCTTTGGAGAGGAGAGGTAGGTTGGAAAGCTATAAAACAATAACAAAATGAATGCTGTTTTGGAGGACATGGAACAGACAGAATGGCTGGGTGTTTTTTTTTAGATGGAATTCTTTGCATTTCAACAAGATAAACCCTGCCATCCTTCCCTCCCTTTCTTCTTTAAGCTAGCTATCAAGAACTTTAATAACAAGCAGAATCCCGTGGATGTGTTAGAGAAAATCCAGACTCATAATCTTGATGCCAATAGCTGTGATGGACCTGTAACAGCTGAAGGCGATGCAGAGGTAACACCTTTGAGAAAGAGAGAAGTACATCGGAGTCACACTATTAGTGTGGCACTTTCAACAGCAGATAGCAGTGACTTCTACAGTTTGCCCAGAGATGCAAGTGCTGCTTCCACTGACAGCTGTCCGGAGGATTGATGCTCTAAAAACAAGATGAATAAGGAAATCTGGGTGCCTTACACAAGGAACACGACACGATTCAGGCAGAGCGGTTTTCCCATTCAGCATTGAAGAGGCTTCTTGAGATCAAGGTTTTCAAAATTACATTGGACATTCAGCAGGAAGAGAAGCTTCCCCCTCTGACTTGGCATGGAGTTTGCACTTCTGGAGATGGACACTCCTGTTTATTTTGGAATGAATCATTAAAATATCGTACAGTAGATCTATATTTAAAAAAAAACTAGAAATGTATTGAGATGTCAGAATTTATATTCTATAATATTGCACTCTCTAATCAATTTTAGTAATAATAGATATGTGAGAGCAAAACTTTTTATGGCATTTTGAAGGACTGTTCTATTTTTATTCTGAAAAAGCAGTGGGTTTTAGTTGAACTGCTGATTGATGGAATGCTTACAGTATTCAGTATGTGGTGTGTTTAAAAGTTAAGAGAGGCAAAATTGTGTAGCTCGTTTAGTGCTCACTGAATTGATTGCAACGGGAAATTAAGAGTAATAGCTTTTAACAAAAGGTACATTATATCTTGCTGGACACCTAATTAAAAAAAGAATTTCCTCTATGAGCAGAGTTGAAACTTCTACTCAGAACATGTTCGTGTTATATGAAATGCCTACATAACTGAGCAGCCCAACCGCATTTGCTATTTTAAATTACGTATTTGTGGCACAGAAAACGGGCCTACTTAAGATGAGCCTAGTTAAGCAGAGCACATCTGATAATAAGTTGCAATTTTTGAAAAGCAGCTTCATTGCCCTTACTTTCAAAGGCAAGATTCCAGCTAGTCTGTTGTGCACTTTTAGAAATGGAATGTCAACTTTAGGTGAACATTCAATTATGGTGAATAGCGCAATAATTTCATTTCATATTTTGTGTTTATATAATGTTTGTATACAAAATGGTGTGCTTTATAAATTGGTTTAATATGTCTTAATAACTTGTTTTAGGTAGTAAGATTGTCTTAAAATTTCTCTGTACATTAATATACGGTTTAAAAACTGAGCTTTAGCTTGCTGCTGAAAAAGTTTTTATTTTTCTACCAAGTAATTCACCTAATCTTCATATGTGCCTTGGACTTGTGCCAAATATTGTAAACTAAAGTAGTAAAATTAACAGTTCTGTGTTCTTAATGTTTGACTCTTTAATTCAAAATTATGATTTGTAAGCCAATCTGTGTGCGTCAAAGCAGTTTCCAAAATGTTCAGAATGTTGTTGATGCTTGTATATTTGGAACACAAGGCATTTCTTGACGAGCAACATGATACTGAACGTAGGGTAAAATCTCCACCTGCTTGGTTATGCTTGTGTTTAGTTTAATGTGCTATGTAAACTCAACTATAACGCTTGTTCAACATTCTAATCAAATTGTCTCAACACAATCTATGAACACAGCTTCCTCTGGCCCTCAAAACTATATGGAGAACTTTGCATATTTATAGACACGATCCCAGAGAGATAGAGGGCTTCCAATGATGTACAAAATGTGTATTAAGAAAAATTCTTTGTAGAATAGGAATAGACAAGAATTGGTCACGGCTAACTTTGCTTAATGGAAAGGTTTTAATACATTTCAGAGCCCATACAAGCCAGAAAAGGAACTTGTCTTTTAACACTCTGGCTTACATAGGGTAGATTTTATGCATGGATTGAACACTTATGCTCAGTAACAAAAACGCACAACATTGTTTACAGTGGCATCATGCATGAAAGATGGTCTTTGAGCAGCTTGACAACTCTGAAAATGGGAAGTTTCAGTAGCTATGAGTGTGTTTATGTGATGATGGATTACACCAAGACAAAATACAGAAATTAGCCTTTAATTGATTTCAGCAAAATATCCTTTTTAAAATTAATGTTGGCTAAATTATGTTCAAAAATTGAAGCACTTATTAATCTGTTTCTGTATAAAAACAACATGCTGAAGTTTTCTTTTCCCAAGCAGACTTTAAATTTCATGATGTTCTAAGCAAAACATCCTGAATTTGCAATACAGCAAATCAATCAACAATACATTATGCAGCCATTTTTTTTTGAACTGTATCTTGCTTGGTTCCAAACCAAGATTAGCAAAACTTCAGGAAGTTTTCTGACATGTAATGTACACATAGTATTTCTGATCCTCTGAAACCATGGTAATGCTAAACAGGCTTCAAAGCCAGTTTCAAAAACACAGCACTTGGGGAAACCTCTTTGGCATTAATCATAGTTAATTGAAAATGAGGTGGAAATTTCTACTTGGGGGAAAGAATAAATTTGTTGGCTGCTCCTCAATTTTTTATTCATGGTTAAGAAATGAAGATTGTGTGGGTCTAATGTATCCCCCCCCCTTAAATATAAATACAGAATTCTCTTTCCAATATGTAATTTAGCCTGCAGACTTAAATTGGTATTTCTTGGCAAGGTAGAATTTCATTTCCCATGAGCACATGAAGCACCTCTAGGAGAGGCAAGTATATTTTCACATCTGCCAGTTGCACAGTAAATAGTGTCAAAGGAAAGCTGAAACCTTAGAGAATGAATCCTTATTTCTCAAGCTCATTATATAAAACTTATCTAACAAAACCATTTCACTTAATTGTACAGAAGGCAAGCTTATCAGTTTTACTTTTTATAAAAATGTGTACAGAACATTTTGTAAACTTTCGCCTATGATAGAACATACTTTCCTTGACTTATTCCAGGTGATCAGCAGTTGGCAACTGTCTTCATATTTCATTAATCTTCCTCATCAGAATCCAACACTTTTCTTCTATTGAACTAGAAGAATGATAGAATATAGGTGAACTCAGGCTTAAAATACTTTGAGGCTAAATTGTCAATAGTTGATTTACAGTAACAATATCAATTTATGGGGGTGGGGGGACATATGTACAGCAATTCTAGCACTGATGTGTAATCCCATACGATTGCTTGGAGTCTTCCTATATAATTTTGAATGTGCAATGTGAAACCGTACTCTTACAACATATCAATTTAAAGCCTTCATAGCATCTAAGTTGGGCGGGGGAAAGGCAGAAGGAAAAATCTGGGCAGTTTGTAGATAAAATTAAAAGAAAACAAGGCATATCAAAAGGGGCAAAAAGACAACTGACCAGGGTCAAAATCCAAAGAACCAAATAGCAAAAACAAAACATACAAATGGGCTCAACTTAAAAGAACAGTCAGTTTGTGGAATATTGAAAGAGTGGGAGTAGTTCAAAGATGGAGAGTAAAGAGGGAAAACATTAAGAGGTTAAGAAAAAAAACCTGCAATGTACTGAGCAGTTATGGAATAAACGGGAAGCCTTTCATTTCCATAAACCATCTGTTGCCAGTTTCAGTGATGTAATTTGCTCTATTCTACCTGAAGAGCTACGTCAAATACCCAGCTATGCTGTGTCTTCTACATTTCTTCCTTGCAAACCAGATTTAATTACTTTAAATTAGTTTTAAAACCTCTTACCTTTACTGTTGTTTTTTTGTCCATTTGCTGACTCACTTTTTCAAGTATTTCTATCAATCCTTGTTCTGATACCTAAGAAGTCAGGAGAAGATTAGAAAGAATACTGACTTGGTAATATGGCACACAGAGCTCTTGCTGAAAAATGCAGGGTTTATGGTTCTCATTTTGAATTACTGGTACCTTATTTATTAAGATACAAATAGCAACAATAAAATGTTTGAACTATACTTATGACTTTGTCCTCTACATACAATAGCATAGTAGCAAATAGAAGCAAAGGTGGGGAAACAGTCAAAATATTATGAATAGCTAACAGCTTGCTTTACTAGCTATATTAATGGTTCAAGTCACTAATCTCTTCATACTCCAGAGTGTTCAGGGGGCTTAGGAGACAGGCTGCTTCTTCCCTCCTGAAGCAAGTTATAAAGAAGGTAGGAAACACTCTTGCTTAGCAACATCCCCAGCAGAAGTTCCCTTGCAGTAAATGGTTCTTTAAGGGTCCACCCATACCCTCCTTTATATAAAACAGCTTCTTGCTCTGTGAAACCAGAGAGGACTTTACCCAGGGAGAGGGAGATAAAGGACCATTCTAATTGCAGCGAACATTTTAGAAGTTTTTTTGACAGGCTGTTACACCATCCAAATTCCAAATAGGAAAAAAAATCAGGTGGTTATTCCCTTTTCAAATAATAGCCAATCAAATGTGTTTTGGGAACAGATAATGCCCTCAACTCCACAACTCTGAATACTCGGCTAGAGAGCAATATTGCAGGGGGCTAAAAACAAGAAATAAACTTACTTTTCCACCTAGCTGTCCAAA
This sequence comes from Thamnophis elegans, assembly GCF_009769535.1. Classification (NCBI taxonomy): domain Eukaryota; kingdom Metazoa; phylum Chordata; class Lepidosauria; order Squamata; family Natricidae; genus Thamnophis; species Thamnophis elegans. The sequence goes on from NC_045554.1 coordinate 37,832,430, forward strand.
TCTTGCCATCTGTATAAGGTAATTTTCAACCGCCTTTGCCTTTTCTGGCTTTACAAGTGCTAAATTGCTTACTGCAAGAGGAAAACAGATATTTGCCTAGTTAAAGACCATCTATTAGAGGTATATCTGGGCTGCTCTCTCAAGAGCTCAAGACTACAAGGGAAAAAACTAGCCTTGGCTGGGTGGAGGAAAGACCCAAAATCACCAAATAAATTTCCAAGACTGATTAATGACTTGAATCTGATCTCTCCAGTCCTAGTCCAATACTTTAAGCACCATGCTGGCTCTCACAACTCTAATATTTAACAACAAAAAGATTATTACATCCATCCCAGACGTTTCACCTTAACCCTGAATTAAGAAGAGTAACCCTTATACAAGGTGGTGTTTAAATAAAACCTGTTGTAAAAGATGACCAACTGGGGAATAGTACAGAAGTTCAAGGAATGGTTTGTATTCTAAATGATCTTGGTACAACTGTACAATGTTTGCTTTATGCACCACTTTTTCAAGTAGAGATCCAGTAACTTTTGAGTGTGTTCAGATGCCACAATCAAGGCAAAATAAAATACCTGCAGGGAATATGTAAAGGATGCTAAATATAGCATGCTGTAATGCTTTTGGATGAATGACACCAGCAATTCAAAACTGGTGGAGAAGTGGAGGACTGCTGATCAATGAAATTCTGAATATGTATACAATGTCAGTGCCATTTAGGCATGGATAGTATTACAGCCCATGACACTCTTCCTTTAATCTAGAGGTCTATGCCAAGACTCTTCTGTCTTTCTTGAAAACGTGGTTCTTCCCTGGGCATTGGGCTAGAACATTGGATGAATCCATCTTGACTGAAAGTATGATTGTCCTGTGAATTTTGTTAGTCTCGTTGCTCTGTTGATTTCCATTCAAGAGGTTTATTGTATTCTAATTTCTAGTCCCTTGTTTGAATGCTCTTACAAATGCCACCCAAAATTGCTTTCTTCAAACTGAATGGTCATATACAACAAGTCAAACAATGTTAAATAAATACTTACATCTGGCACGTGCTGCTTGATCCAAAACCTGAGCCAAAATATTATTTCGCATTTCAGCTTCCCTGTAAATAATGAAATAATTTTACACAGCAGAAAATAAAAATTGCTCCAAAAATGTTAACTTATCTGCTAAAATGCTAATTATAATATCTGTTAATTTTATAAACCAATGCATGGCAGTTATATATAATCTTTTGATATTTTTCCATTAATTATTCCAGAATATTATTTTTTAACATTAACATGTTTAATTTTTATAATTCTTCAAAAACTGAAAATAAAATTAGTTTTACATTTATAAGTAATTGCCAGAGCAAATTTTTTAATCAGAGTGACAGATTACAAATTATCCCACAAAGCTCATATTCTAATAAGAAATTAACTGAAAAAACATCCATTTATTTTACCAGTTTGATCTTGAATATATCTTTCAGCACTGAACAGTAAAACGTTTTAACAACAGAATATTGGGAAAATTTTAAACAAGAGAACAGAAGCCATTAATCCCGTTTGTAGAGAATACTGATCAATCATAAAAGTTAGTGCACACCCATCACAACTTTCTCTTTCCTAAAGATTTTCAAATATTCAATAATATACCATTTAAAATGTTGCAATGCATGTTTTTGAAAGAAAATATATACTCTATCGTGAAATGTTTGCAAAATCATATTTATATGATCTAAATATTCTTAAAGCCACAAGATTTGAAACTGAATGTTCATAAGCTATTGTTCTAAGTTTGGGATATGCCCCACTGTTAAAAGAAAAAGAATGTGAAGTTCTAGAAACAAGTTCTGAAATACCTTTGTTTTGATTCTTGTTGTGCAATTTCACTAGAAGGATCCTAAAAGGTTAGAAATAATCAGGTTATTGATAACTGAAGCAATAAACTGAAGAAGTTTCTTCTGAGCTCTGATTGGTAAAATGCTAAATCATTCATGCTATCACCTTAATATTACAAGAGTTTCAAGGGCAGAATTGCTGAACATCAAATGGCTCTTATATGCACAAATATTACGGTGTCTTAGGGTCAAAGGAAAAACATTTTATTTGGGTATTTTAAAGTGCCCGGCCTCTATCCCTTTTAGAATATATAAACTGCAAATATATACAATCTTCAGTGCTTTCTATGTCAAAAGCGTACCATTTCATGTTATCTACAGAAAGAAAACTACTGTATATACTCAATTCTTAGCTTATCTACAAATATATTGTACTTTCCAACTGGAAAATCATCCAATTTTAGTACTTCTCTGAAGTGAGATGCTGGCTCTTAGAATAGAATAGAATGACAGAGTTGGAAGGGACCTTGGAAGTCTTCTAATCCAACCCCCTGCTTAGGCAGGAAACCCTACACTACTTCAGACAAATGGTTATCCAACATCTTGTTCAAAACTTCCAATGTTGGGGCATTCACAACTTCTGGAGGAAAGTTGTTCCGTTGATTATTCTCACTGTCATGAAATTTCTCCTCAATTCTAAGTTGCTTCTCTCCTTGATTAGTTTCCACCAATTGCTTCTTGTCCTGCCTGAAAAGGTGCTTTAGAGAACAGCTTGACTCCTTCTTCTTTGTGGCAGCCCCTGAGATATTGGGAGACTTCTATCATGTCTCCCCTAGTCCTTCTTTTCATTAAACTTAGACATACCCAGTTCTTCATATGTTTTAATCTCCAGTCCCCTAATCATTTGTTGCTCTTCTCTGCACTCTTTCTAGAGTCTCTTCCTACAGAGAAACTGAAAAATAAGCTAGCAAACTAAATCTCCTCCATTGGAAAACAAACAGTGCAGTGTCTCCATTAAGAGCCAATTTGGTATAGTGGCCTAGAAACCAGAAGACGGTGAATTTTAGTCCTTCCTCTGGCATGAAAGCCGACTAGGTGACTTGGGCTCTCTCTCTCAGCCCAAGCCACCTCACTGGGTTACTGTGAAAAAAAAAAAACAGGAGGAAGGAGGTATTAGATACGTCTGGCACCTTGAGCCGAGGTGGCGCAGTGGGTAGAGTGCAGTACTGCAGGCCACTTCAGCTGACTGCTAGTTCAGCAGTTCAAATCTCACCGGCTCAGGGTTGACTCAGCCTTCCATCCTTCCGAGGTGGGTAAAATGAGGACCCAGATTGTGGGGGCGATATGCTGACTCTGTAAACTGCTTAGAGAGGGCTGAAAGCCCTATGAAGCAGTATATAAGTCTAACTGCTATTGCTATTGAATTATTTATAAAAGAAATTAAAGCAGAATAAAGAAAAATCTAAAAAATAAGTGCCAGCTGGGTGATTTTGGGCCAGTCACTTTTTCTCAGCCCATCTCATCTCTCAGGGTTGCTCTTGTATGGAAAAAGTAAGACAATTAAATCTGTTTCCTGCCTTTAGTTATATACAAGTAGTCCTCGACTTACAACCTTTCGGGTTAGTGATCAAGTTACAACAGCAATAAAAAAAGGGTGGCTTATGACCACTGCAGCATCCCCACGTGTTCACGTGATTAAAATTCAGAAGCTTTGGTAACTGACTCATATGACAGTTGTGGTGTCCCGGGATCACCTGCTGCTACTTTCTGACAAGCGAAGCCAACGGGGAAGCCAGATTCACTTAACCAAAAAAATTGAAATAACAAGTAAAATAAACAAAATAATAAGTAAATACTTAGAATAAATAAAACAAATAAAAATAATAATAAATAAAATAACAAGTAAAACAATAAATAAAATAACAAGTAAAATAATAAATAAAATAATAAATAAAATAAAAATAACAAGTACAATAATAAAATAACAAGTACAATAATAAAATAACAAGTAAAACAATAAATAAAATAATAAATAAATAAAAATAACAAGTAAAATAATAAATAAATAAAAATAACAAGTAAAATAATAAATAAAATAACAAGTAAAATAATAAATAAAATAATAAATAAAATAAAAATAACAAGTACAATAATAAAATAATAAGTACAATAATAAAATAATAAGTACAATAATAAATAAAATAAAAATAAGTACAATAACAAATAAAATAAAAATAACAAGTAAAATAAATAAAATAATAAATGAAATAACAAATAAAATAATAAATTAAACAATTAATAAATCGGCCTTCCTCCCCCTCCCTCTTGGGGAGCTGAGGGGCGCGATCTCCTCAAGTGAGGCTGAACTGAGGGGGGCATCGTGAGGAGCCCAGCCTTGACGCGGGTCGGCCGGGAGACCTTCGGGGGAAGGTGTCGCTCGCCCTCACCCCATGCTTGGCCTGCAGCTCGGCCATCCTCTGCTTGCGCAGCGCCTCCAGCTCCTCGTCCGCCATCGCCTCAGAGGTTGGGGAGACGGGCCGCAGCAGCCCCGCCGCGCGTGAGGGGGACGAAGGAGGAGGAGGAGTAGCAGCAGCAGCGACCGCACCCGCCTCTCCGGCCGCCTTCTTTGCGCTTGCGCGGACCGCCTTCTGCCAGACTCAGAGAGTCGAGCGCCGAGCGAGCGAGCGAGCGAGCGAACAACCCGGACCAGGCGGCAGCGGCGGACCTTGCACAAGGCGAGGGCTCCGCTTGCTAGGCCTAACGACTCGAGCATCGATCACCAGGATCCTGGAAATAAAGAAGGCTCTGGTATTAGATTATATAGAGCAAGGGCTCTCCAACTTTGGCAACTTTAAGGCTGGAGGACTTCAACTCCCAGAATTCCCCAGCCAGCTTTGCTTCTGGGAAAGTTGAAGTCCACCAGAATTCTGGGAGTTGAAGTCCACCAGACTTAAAGTTGCCAGGGTTGGAGATCCCTGACAGAGGGGAGCAGGTAGGCGCGCTTGGCTGATCTTAGCAAGCGAAGCAGGGAGAGGGCCAAGAGGGATGGACTTGCTTGCTAATGCTTGCTATATGGGGCGGGTTTTTCTTTTTCTTTTTTTGCAGTACTGTTGCACTAGAGTTTTCTTCCATTTTAAATTATTCTAAATTATTGCTTAACCTGCAAGGAGAACGATTGGATGGGAAATGGGTTTAGATTACGGAGTGGAAAAATAAATAAATAAATCCCTAGGTATGGTTTGGTCTGGTAGACACCCCCCTTCCCCCCAATTTTACTATCCATCTGGTGAAATGGCTGGGTTGTGACCACCAGAGGGAGCGCCGGCTCTATCCAAAAATATTATTTTTGTGCTATGGATTAAGGAAGGAAGGAAATGAGGTTATATCCGTGCATTCTGTGCTGTTAGGCGGCAGTAATATAGCCAGGGCATAGAAGACGGAGGTTTTAAAGTAAAACTATCACCTGAGAGACGCAACGATTTCAGCTGAGCTGCAAACTTGTGTACGATGGAGATTCATCTTGCTTGTAAATAAAATTACAGACTTTTAGTACATCCACTCATTTTGTTAGTTTAGCATTTTTATTGAGTTATAAAATATTATAAGATGCAAAATGTAAATAAAAAGCAGGGGGGGAGGAAAAGGGGGAAGAGAAGTGAGGAAGGTTAAGGAGGAAAAACAGAAGAAAGAAAAAGAAGCATTGACTTCCGACTCTCTCTTGTTGCATTCGCATCAGATCACAACTGTTTGCCTTTTCGTAATAAAACGAGCAAGCCTATAAAGATCTATCAATTACTCGGTAAAATCCAAAATCAAAGTTTCAAGCAGTACATCCACTCATTCTTAAAATAAACCTAAAGCTCATTTTTATCCTATCGTTTAGCTCTGTTTTCCTGCCTGGGAGCATTAATCAGAAATACACTGTGTTTAAGTGTCTTGGAAATACAAGTGCGAGGCAACGCGCTGCCAATACAGGAACATTCTCCATTTGGAGAGACAGAAAAAAAAAAAGATAATGTTGGGCCAAGAACCAAGGCAGGGTTGCGGTTAAGTCTAGAAATGTTTTAAAAAACCAATCTATAGTTAAAAGCCCGGCGGGAATTTTTATGAATGGGCGTGATGCCGATGAGCCACGTGCGCGTCCATTGAAGCCGGCCGCCTGGTCGCTGATTGGTCGGTTTCCCTCCCGACGCTCCGCCCTCTTCTAATCTCCATCCCATTGAGGAATCTGCGGCGGCGGAGGAGTTTGAGTGTCTATGGAGATTCTCAGCCATCCGAATCACGGTTGTCCCAAAGGGGCTTTTTCGTCAAGAGGCAACTGGGTTTTTCTTTGAAGACGTTTCGCTTTCTCCCCCCAAGAAGCTTCTTCAGATCTGGAATGTGGATGAAAGTAGGGCGGGAAATTGCCTTTGAAAGGGGCGAGCGGCTTCCAGCATCCTTGCACCCGGAGCCTTGTTGCGCCTAGGGGAATCCGGGAAGCGGCAGCCAGGCGCTGCGGAGACGCTCAGTGCTGCACGCCGTTTGGCCAAAGACGCGATCTCCGCTGCCCTGCTCTGTTATTCAGATATTATCTACTTGAACAAATTTAACGTGACATGACTTGATATCAAAAAGAGTTGGAGGTTGGGTTTTTTGTTTTTGTTTTGGAGTGATGTTAGGATAATAAATGGCCCGAAGAGTTTGTTTTTGGTATCACCTGAGTTATTCGTCTTCATAGCAATAGCAATAGCAGTTAGACTTATATACCGCTTCATAGGGCTTTCAGCCCTCTCTAAGCGGTTTACAGAGTCAGCATATCGCCCCCAACAACAATCCGGGTCCTCATTTCACCCACCTCAGAAGGATGGAAGGCTGAGTCAACCTTGAGCCGGTGAGATTTGAACCGCTGAACTGCAGATAGCAGTCAGCTGAATTGGCCTGCAGTGCTGCACTCTAACCACTGCGCCACCTCGGCTCCCTTCATGCAATGGGCAAGAAGACAGTTTAAGAAATTGCAGCCGACAGAAGTTCCACACTCGAGTATTTTAATCTCCCGTTCCGTGTCTCTCTAGATGTGGCCCCCCGAGCAAGTGTTTATCAGCCACGTGAATGACAGCTGACGTGTCTGGGGACCAGCGTCTCCTCCGATGATCAGGATGAAGAATTAAGAGGTAGCTCTTATTGTTGCAGCTGTCCGTGTTAATGATGAAGAGAAAGGGAATGCTTTGGTGTCCCCGAGAGCGTCATTTGAAATATTAATGAAATTTTCAAGCGTTCAGAAGATCATATTTTAAGAGTGCCAGGAAGGGAGAAGAAAACGACTCTTTCCTTTCTCTCTCTGCTTTTATCCAGAGGCATTTGGCTCTCTTCAGCTTGACAGCTTGTAAATGTTGGTTTTATAAGAGGCCTGTGAGGGATTATGTTAAAGATCCATACGTTTCTATCAGTGGAAAAAAAAGGGGGGGGGAGGATGTCTGCAGGGAGGGGTTAAAAAAAAGGCAAGATAGCAGCCATAACAGTGCAGTGTAGCCACCATATTTTGCACATAAATAGATGGGTGGACTTTATTTGCACCAATTATAATGTTCATAAAAATAGGTAGAGATTTGACTGAGCTACCATGTCTGTCTTTTTTATCATACGGGGTGTGTGTGTGTGTGTGTGTGTGTGTGTGTTGTGTGTTATGTCAAGGCACCTGGTATGCCCAAATATGGGAGGGAGCATACTGCTTCCCTTTTGCCTTTCAGCTCCACCCTAGGAGGAAACCATTTTTGTGTTGCATTTGTGTTGATAAATAAATAAAGGGAGACTAGTATAGATCTATTTCAAGCTATTAACTCTCATCAGCTAGCCATACCCTTACTGGGATGCGAACCTGGGCTGTTTTTACATATTAGGCAGTTATTTTAGCCTCTAAGCCACAAGCTCTCCTCCCTTATCAGCTGAGCCAAGGAAATAAGTAAGTGTTATGTCAAAGCACCTGGTATGCCCAGATATGGGAGGGAGCATACTGCTTCCCTTTCAGCTCCACCCTAGGAGCCTTCCAATAAATATATATGTAGCACATATATTTATTGAATGATTAAGTAGATCAATAAATTCACCCCATTATTAACGTATCTGTTATGACCTCCTGGCAGCCAATCAAAACATCTTTGGAAATTAAATAAAACTTCATTAATATAGATAGGTGCTTTAATAAGTATAGAAATGTATTGGCTAAATTAATTTAGATTGCTGATTATGTACTAATCATACTTATATGGATTAATAATAATCAGATTCAGCTCCTTTCCCACAAGATATTGTGTGCTTATGCATATCCTTAAAAATCTCTGATACAAGCAGCAATAGCTACTCATATAGTAACAACACTGCCCATATATAAAATGTATTTTTCCAATTTCCCAAGTTTTAGGAATTGACACAAAGTCAAAGTTCTACCTAACAACTGAAAACATTGGAGGAGTCTTTGAAGCTGAAATAGAAACAGGAGCCATCTTCACGATTCACAAATTGTTTTTAAATATGTTTATTTTGTTTTATCAGGAAAAATAAAATAGAAAATAGAAAAACAACAACAAAATATCTCCAGCGCTAACAATAACAAAAAAGAAAAAAATATGACCCAAGTATCAAATAAATTTAACATTAAACATACAAAATCCACCCCTGGTGGGTAAAATGAGGACACAGATTATTGGGGGTAATATGCTAACTCTGTAAACCGCTTAGAGAGAGATGTAAAATATTGTGACACAGTATATAAGTCTAAATGTTATTGCTATTGCTATATGAAAGTAAAAAGTGGAGACTGTAATTTTTTACTTTGTAATTTACTGCACTGAAAAAAATTGGAAGTTACTGCTTTTTTCTTTCTTTTTTTTCACTTCAACATCTCTTTTCCCCTTTCTTTTCCTATCTCACTTTCCCTGTGTTTATAGTTCCATTTGTATTTTACACTAGGATAAACTTCAATACTATCCTTTAAAAAAAAAATCTTAGGAAAACGATGAAAACGACAACATGTTGGCAGGAGCATCTCCTGAAGCTTGGAGAATCTCTCTAGAGATCACACAGGTATCTTTCCTAACATCTGCTGTGTAAGATCCTTTTTAATTGGATATATCAGGCATTGATTGATGTATGAACATGGGAATTGCAAGTGTTATTGGAAGACAGAAACAAAAAAATCCAGACAAGACTAGTGTCAGCCTCTTCTTTGCTGCTGCTTCGGCTGCCATTGAAACGGGGAGGGGGGGCATGGTATTTGGGAGAGGAATAATTGATGTGCTGGAGGAAGTTTCTAGACGCTGAACTGACCACCTTACTGCGCATGTGGAGGAGGGGTGTTTCCCGCCAAGGCCAACGGTCCAGCATTCCATCCTGGTGATGCCTTTCGAAGTTATCTCACACCTGACATTTGGGGGAAATATGATTAGATTGTGCACAGGGATGCCAAGGGGAGGGGAATGAATTATACATTATATTATTAGCTTTCGCGCCTAATTAACCAGACTCAGCTTAGCTTTGCAACTGTTCATTTATAATTAGTAAAAGTACACTTGATTTCAATTCAAATGGAGTCCAGTGGTTTTCTTTCCTGATTACTGAATGAAGTGATGCGGACAACTAGAAAATACCTGCATTTTTCCTCATCTTCAGTCATGTATTCAGGCTGCAGAAGTCATCTTTTCCTGGGGCACAATTTCTCAAATAGATGATGGGTGTACCTATTTTTCTTTATTTAAGGGCATTCTGCCCATTTGCGACCTCGATTTAAGCTCTACTTTGGTTAAAAAACCAAAAACCAAAAAAAGCAGGGTTTGCAGCAATGCTGAAAACGGCTTGGATCATAACCTTTGAGAAACGCTAAGCCGCAATAAAAATGATAAGTGTGGCGATAAATCCTGCAGAATATAAAGCTCTTTGGAAAAAGGAGAGAAATTAATGCAGATTTATTGTAATTTATTTTAGCAGGGGAAAAAAAATGGTTAGCGCTTGGGGAAGTGTTTGGGCCTGATCAGGATGACTGGGACAATAAAACATTTGCCTTGGAAAGAAAAATGCACAAATAAGGAGTATATTGGTATCAGCTGAGGTAATAGTTAATATTTATGTGCCTGTAATTGTTTTTTTTAAAAAAAAAAAACCTTTCTTGTTTGTGTATATGAACAAAGATGGGATTGCAGTTGGTTTTTCTTTTTAAATTTGTATTTTGCATCCATGATGTGCTCTAGGCTCAACAATCAGTTGTGTTTCACAGTAGTAACAAGTTTTTGCTGCTGTTTAAATTTCAATTGCCTCTAAGGTTTGAGACAGTAAAGTAGGTGTAGAAATCTTTCTTTTCTTCCTTCTTTTTTCTTTCTCCCTTCCTTCCACTCCCTCTTCTTTTTATCTACCTACCTACCTACCAGTGGTGGGTTTCAATTTTTTTTGGAACCTACTCTGTGGGTGTGGCCTCCATTGTGGGAGTGGCTTGCCGGCCATGTGACCTGGTGGGAGTGGCTTGCTGGCCATGTGTTTTCTTTCTTTCTTTCTTTCTTTCCTTCCTTTTGTCTGTCTTTTTTCTTTTTTTCTTTCATCTCTCTCTCACACTTTTTCTTTCTTTTTTCTTTCTTTCTTCCTTTCTTTCTCCTTCTCTCTGTGTCAGTTTGTCTCTCTCTGTGTGTGTGGCAGTGGTGGGTTTCAAAAATTTTTGGAACCTCTTCTGTAGGTGTGGCCTGCTTTCCGGGTCCACTGGTGGGACCTCTTCTAACCGGTTCGGTAGATTTGACGAACCGGTTCTACCGAATAGATGCGAACTGGTAGGAACCCACCTCTGCTACCTACCTACCTACCGTATCTACCTTCCTATCATATCTACCGACCTACTGTATCTATCTATCTATCTATCTATCTATCTATCTATCTATCTATCTATCTATCTATCTATCTATCTATCTATCTATCATCTATCTATCTATCTATCTATCTATCTATCTATCTATCTATCTATCAATCTATCATCTACATCCAGCCATTATCTATCTATCTATCTATCTATCTATCTATCTATCTATCTATCTATCTATCTATCTATCTATCTATCTATCTATCTATCCCTCCCTCCCTCCCTCCCTCCCTTTCTTTTCTCTTTCACATTTACATTACACAAATTTTGTCTGTCCTCCACAAAGCAGATAAAAAATGGATTTCCATGCAGCCATGGTGGCACAGTGGTCATAGAATGCAGTACTGCTGACTGCTGACTGCCTGCAATTTGGCAGTTCAAATCTCAAATGAAGTTCTCTCTTGAGAAGCTAGACAATGTGTTTATTAGTAAGCGGCAGGAGTGGGATTCAGCCGGTTCGGGTGAACCGGTAGCTCCGCCGATCAGCTGAGAGCGAACTGGTTCGTTCCGTCGATTAGGTGGGCCCCCGCGCGTGCTATACTGACCTGTATTTCCTTTGTTTGAGGCCCAGCTGATCGGCGCGGCAGAGTGCTGTGCCTCAGCTCTTTTACTCACAGGGGCTGCAGTAGAAGGTAAGTTTTTCACCTGTTTTCAAATGCACCGCAAAGCGCGCGCTCAGCAAACCGGGTGTTACCCCGGTTCAATCCCATCACTGGTAAGCGGGGTTAAATGTATTATGTGAACTCTGCCAAGCTGACCTGTATCTGTCTAGGCAACTTGGGAGAGATGCAGGCATCACTGAACCATGAACTTAGCATGAATTAAACTTTACCTTTCCCGTTAACCAATCTAGAGGCTGATTTTCTTGGCAAGATCAAGCATTGCATCCCTATAGGCTTAATTAAAGTTTTAGTACTTCACTGAAACACTTTATTATTGAATTCTGCTGAATTGGCAGGGGACTCCAACCTCATTAAGGGAATCAAGATAAATTACTGAGGGACTTCCGTACTTTTATAACAAAAACACGGTCTAGATTCAGCTTTGACTTGTTCTTTTTGGTTGCAGAACATCCTGTCTACCTGAATTTGGTTTGTGACGGACAGAACTGCAACCATCCCTGCAGTGATATTCCCAAGGACAATGGGAAGAAGGAAACCTTTTCATTAATTGGGGAATGGAAGGCAGCTCTGCTGGGGAAGCTTTAATCTCATTACCCATCTTGACTTAATTAAATCTGGGAGGTGCCAGTCGAAACCATGTAAGTTTCTTGTATTTAGAAATTAATTGTAACAATTTTCTTACGTGAATTACTTGAATCAGCCAAAGATACCCCTAAGGATCCTTTGATGGCTTTCCAGAGGCAGATGGCAGCCACAATTTGCAACACCAGCTACGTTCCACTGGGAGTTACTTTTAGTGCTTAAATTAGGAAGTTACAGAAATCATTTCCTTCTTTACTTACCAACCGGTTCACTAAGGTTTGCGTTAAGAGGACATCCTAAGACAGGTTGTGCCCACGGCGGATGGGCAGCTACTCAAAACCTGGAGAAGTTCTGCATCAAGCGAACTGTTTTCTTCCATTCCGTATACAACGTTCAAATTGGCAATAATTTCATTGTCACAATGATTTTCTTAAAAATAAGGCATTACAAAGTGAATGATACAAACAGAAGAGAATATTTGCAACTCAGAGTTGCACTGTGGTGTCCTTGCTGTATTCGTGTTCATTTTCTTGTAGACATTTCATTACCCAACTAAATAACATTATCCCAGCCAAGGAACTACTATCTCACACAAACAGTAAACAACAGCCTAATCAACGAATCACCAAGAACACACCTACCAACATAGACAGGACCAGCTACTAATATATAAACAGATAGAAAATCCTGTCAGAATATTCATGAACTGGCAGATACATGGTAACAAATTCAGCCAATGAATAGGCATGGTAACAGGTCATCCAACGGGAACTATTTGGTGACTGAGAGCCATGCCAGATGGCTTGGAGCCTGGGCGTGGCTTACCTATGCAGTTCCAAGTCTGTGCTGAGAAACAAAACTGAAACTAGACTGTATTAAGCTCTGACCTGAAACTCATCTCTGCTCTCCTCTGCCTTGTGCTTGCTTGTAGTTGCTACCACGTTGGAAGAATCTGCTGTTGGTATTGTACATTTATTAATGTGTTATTTTATATAAAAAGTGCTACTCACCACCTATAAAGCCCTCCATGGTAGTGGATCTGCGTACTTGAGAGACCGCCTCCTGCCAATTACCTCCCTGCGACCTATAAGATCACATAGATTGGGCCTCCTCCGAATACCATCCGCCAGTCAGTGTCGACTGGCAACTACACGGAGGAGGACCTTTTCAGTAGCAGCTCCGACCCTTTGGAACGATCTCCCCGTGGAGATTCGTACCCTCACCACCGTCCAGACCTTCCGCACAGCCCTCAAGACCTGGCTATCCCGTCAGGCCTGGGGATAAGATCACAATCTGTCCCCACCCGAATGAAGAATTAATGTTGTGTACTATTTTACTCTTATGTATTGTTTTATGTTTATTGTTTATACCCCCCCTCCCTATTTTATGTAAGCCGCCCTGAGTCCCCGCGGGGAAAAGGGCGGCCTATAAATATTAAAAAAAAAAAAAAGAAGGTAATGAATCCTGCTGAATTAGTTATCTGTTTGTGCTTTCTGGATTTGATTTTTGCAACAAACTTTGACAAACCCCACTCCCATAATAAGCACTGATGACGTTACTTAGTTGGTCAATGAAATGTCTGCAGGAAAGCTCAGAGATTACCGAGGGCCCAAAATCGATGCCTTCATTAAACTGTCCAAATATGAACTTCTCGTACATCAATATAAGATAGCTGATTCACAAAGGGTTTGTTCTGCATGGCGTACGGATGAGTCTTTAGAAGCACGAAATCATATTTTCCATTAAAAATTAAGTATCTGGCCTTTTTAGGAGAATTCTTTATGGTATTCGTTATCCCCCTTAGGATGTTACATACTCAAAATGAGGCGGAAGCAGAATACAGTAACTGAACATGGTTTTATATCAGAACAAGGTGGGAGCATTTTCATTTCAACACTTTCTTCAACTCCTTGAAATATAGGTCACTGTACTTTACTGCACTCTACCAAATCTCAATTTCAACATTCTATGCCTAGACAAATTAACAATTAAGCATGGAAGGAAAGAAAGCAAATTGCTACTAATAAGACTTGAAATAGAGTGTAAAAAGTCCTGGAAGTAATGATGCTTCGAAGAACCACAGACACTGAAAATGGGTAGGAGTGCAGTGACCACAAGCACTTGGGTGTTCCTGAATTTTTTTTTGCTGGATTGAGTTTAATTGTTAATAACACCTCCCCTACTAAAGCTTTGAGGAAAATAGATAAATCTACAGCTGCTACTGAAGGAACTGAGAGCTGGGAACTGAATTTCCCTCTATATAGGTAAAGATTCCCCTTGCACATATGTGCTAGTCAATCCCGACTCTAAGGGGCGGTGCTCATCTCTGTTTCAAAGCTGAAGAGCCAGCACTGTCCGAAGACGTCTCCGTGGTCATGTGGCCGGCATGACAAAATGCTGAAGGCGCACGGAACGCTGTTACCTTCCCACCAAAGGTGGTCCCTATTTTTCTACCTGCATTTTTTACCTGCTTTTGAACTATTAGGTTGGCAGAAGCTGGGACAAGTAACAGGAGCTCACTTTGTTACGCGGCACTAAGGGTTTGAATCGCTGAACTGTTGGCCTTCTGATTGGCAAGCTCAGTGTCTGAGCCACTGCAGCCCTTTCCCAACCTTGCCAACTTTAAGACATGTGGACTTCAACTCCCAGAATTCCCCTGGCAGCCAGAGGAATTCTGGGAGTTGAAATCTACACAATTTAAAATTTGCCAGGGCTGAGAAGCACTATTCTAAATAGTCCCATCCTGTTCTCAGTCCTTAACAAGGATAGGGAAGGGTAAAATGTGAAAAAGATTTCCACCTTATAAGGCCCATGTGTATACCAAACTCTGGCAGAATTCCCTAAAGACTAAATGGGAAGAGAAGACCCATAGAGACCCTTGGTGCAGAGGATGTAGATGAGTAGAGGGTGGCATAAGGGACTCCTTCTCATCTTTAGATCTTTTTTTTTAAATCATGAAATATTGGAATAGAAGTTATGAAAGATTTGCTTTTCATGATCTCCGTATATATATGGCCTCTGTTTTTGATAACTTACATTATGGCACATGTAAAGTGTTACGAAACCAAGCGTTCTTGAATTATCGAGGGATTAAAAATGAAACACTTTCAACCGACCTAAAACAATTTCCCTTTCTTTTCTTTTTTTTTAAAAAAGAGCCATTTTTAGCAAAGCTATGCGTGGTTTTGATGTCGAGCCAGTTTGTAAACATGGAATGTTTTGTTGTGAAAGACTTTAGTAAAATACATTGTGTAGGAGGGCAGATTTCTTTTGATTTCCTCACAGAAGCGAGGCGACGGTGAAGGTTTGAGATCAGGATCGTATTCTCCAGGACCATCCATAGTCTGTAACGGAAAGTGAAAGGCTGTTTTAACTATTTTGACACTGCTTTATTTTTATTTTATGTCTTTGTATTCTGTTTTATTATTTTTACAAATAACTCAAGGTGGTGGATATATCTAACACACCTTCCTCGTCCTGTTTTCTTCACAACAACAAACCTACAAGGTGAGTTGGCCTGAGAGAGCTTTGTGTCTAAGGTGGGACTAACAATCTCCTAGCGGTTGGCCCTAAAGTGGGATTAGAACTCCTAAAGTGGGATTAGAACTCGCCACCTTCTGGTGATTGGCCCAAAGTCACCCAGCTGGCTTTCATGGCTAAGGTAGGGCTAGAATTCACTGTTTCTAGTTTTCTAGTCTGGTGTCTTCACCATTAGACCTGGCAGCAGATTTGGATAGTGAGGAGGTTGGGGAGGAACATGGGCCAGTCCTGGAATCTGGGGAAGGCTCTGATGAGGGCTCTGTGTTGGAGGCAGAGAGGGGGCCAGAGCCATATGCCAGTTATCAGCTGCCTTCAGAGTCAGACATCAGTGAGGCAGACAAACAGCTGGAGCCTGTTCCCAGTGTGCCCATGTGCAAAGTTGCCAGGCGAAGGGAACAGCTAAAGAACAGGGGTCGACTTGGCAGTAAGGCCACAGGTGGACAATGAATGGCCCCTCCCAGAGGAAATAAAAGAGGAGCGAAAGGGGAGTGGAGTTTGCAGGAAACAAATAGTTTGCTTAATTGGCTCGTGACTCTCCGAGACTCCTTGCCAAGTTCTACGAATATCGGCCTGTCAGCTCTCCAAGCTAGATAAGGTCTGTGACTGTAAATCCTCCTTTGAAAGACTTTGTAAATGAGCAGAATTCACAGTAAATGAATAAAAGGGATTTTTATTGGGACAAGGAGTTTGTTTTATGCTCTTTGGAAGCATCGGACAGAACAAGACCAAACTGGCTCACTTAGATCAAAACTAAAATAGCATACTATGCCAATCTTCCAATCCTCTCACTATTTATTAGTTTTATTTATTGCGTTTACTAAACCTATATGCTGCCCATCTCACTATCAAAGTGACTCTAGAAGTCTTATGAGATCTCCGCTTTAGAGGACGCACGCTACTGGATTGGTTTCCCACATCCATCCTGCAACAGGGCTCACCTGTTTTCTGGATTTCAAATGTGTCCCCCAGGATAAAAAGGCTGGGGACTCCAGATCTAATATCTTTGTTTCCGGGTTCACAATAGATTTCATAAGGGGCACCCCAAGGACATGTAAAAGCGTAACTGAATTCTTGGAAGCAACTTAAATGCAATTTGGATGATTGATGTTCGTGGAATTTAGTCAAGAGTCAGGAGAAAGAGGTTCAAACAGCTCGGAATCTTTGTTATGCAGGAAAAGGGTATATCTAATAGTTAAGTGCTTTAGTCTGGCAAGATTCCTGTCTGCAGGCGAACAACAATAAAGAAACTACTCTGATGTAATTCTTCGTGTCATTCTTGGTTTCTTGGGCCCGACAACTGGTTTTGGAAAAGACTTACGTGGCCGTTGGCAATATCCAGAAGGTCACGCAACCGACAACCCCTGCTATGCCGTCTTTCATAACAAATGCTGTCCTCCAAGATCACAAAGTCGGTGCCAAAAGATCTGAGGATCCTGTGGACATCTTCCGGCGATCTTTTGGCATACACCTGATAAACCTGCAAGTGAGTGAGATAATTGGGTTGAATCGCTTTATTAATTCATTAAACGTGGGACTAAATGACGAGTAAAGGAAGGAAACAGGCAATGCACACACACACGGAGATCAGTCGCAATGATTAGTCACGATTAGTCTTATGGGATCGGAGCATCGGCATGGCATCAGTGGAGGGCGGCATCATCCAGAGAGGGGGACACAGTGGTGGGATTCAAATAATCTAACAATCGGGTTGCCCAGGGTCAGTTTGGCTGTCATAGGAGGTGTGGCCCATCCTGTCCTCCACATGCGCACATGCGGGACGAGCCTCCCGCGACCGCCAACCTGACTCTGGGCAAACAGTTATCCACCATTGCTAAAAACAAGGACAACGCAAGAATGGGAGTAGCTGGAGAAAGTCAGATCCTCTTACCTGCTTTGTTCTTTCTCGCAGGCTCTTGTCTTCATAATGGGGGTGATTGGTTAAAATTCTTCCAGTGCAAAGCTTAACCCCTGCTAAGAGCTGCATACTTCCTGCAATCACTGCTTTCTTGGGAGTGTTGGACCTGGAGAAACATTGAGGTTCACTTCAGAAGGGCACAGAGATAGGATTCTTCCCTTTCGTTACTTTTACCAGCTTACGGTCCAGGAGCAGATATTGGTATAACATTGCATTTTTTTGCTCCCTACTGCCTTCACCGGTACAACCTACAAAGGCTGCAGTCATGAAAGAGGGTTCACCGACATGCGCGCTTGACAAAAGTGCGGCGCCAAAAGTGCGAGGTCGAAATCGCGCCGATGAATGCGCACCATCAAAAAACAACGAAAACAATGTAATAACACTAACACTAACACTAACCCTAACCACGCTTTTGTCGGCGCGGTTTTGTCGGCGCTCTTTTGTGGGAGTGCTTTCGACGTCGCGGGTTTCTCGCGGCGCTTTTGTCGGCGTGCTTTTGTCAGGTGCGCATTTGACGGGTCACGATGAAAGAGACCAGAAACCAGCAGAATCCAAATGGCTGAGATCAACCAAGTTCCACACCTACTTCCCAAGTTGGTTCAAGGAAATTCAGATACGTAGCTCGCAGCAAGGGCTGGCAAGTTTTTCAGGCAAAAATCAAATGATTAAAAAAAAAA
This sequence comes from Thamnophis elegans, assembly GCF_009769535.1. NCBI lineage: Eukaryota > Metazoa > Chordata > Lepidosauria > Squamata > Natricidae > Thamnophis > Thamnophis elegans. The sequence goes on from NC_045554.1 coordinate 37,850,458, forward strand.
AAAAACGGGTGTTCACTTGCAGTGATCAGATCTCAAGATGTCATCTCGATGACCATTAATTAAATTCAGTTAGTCTGGAAACCTATAGTTTTTTTTTTCCTAACGCCATCACTCTGCTAAACAAATAATTCCCTCACCACTGTCAAACCATTCACTAAGACTGCATTACTATTAGTTCTCTCATTGTTCCTATTGACTGCATTACTACTAAGGTGGCAGGCTGAACCAAAGTAGGCCTCAAGCCTGAACCAAACTAGGGTTTCATGATATTAAGCTTTAACTGTTCACATAGAAATTGCAAGGTTTGCTTTTAGGACATAGTGCGGTTAGACACGGGTTAGAAGGAAGTCTGCACATGAAATATGCTGAAGCGAAGCATCTATTTTAGCCCATCTGCTGGCTTGGCTGTTAATCTGTTTGGTAGACACATATTGTTCGTTCCTCAAAATATGAGCTGTGCATATCCGTTAGCTGACCCATGTATTATGACATCCTGTAGACATACTTTGTGTAACTCAAGGGCAAATCCTGAGGGGTGTTTCCAAAACTAACAGATGGCTTTAGCTGAAAGCGATAAACTATATAAGGAAGTTCCTGAATTTCACTCAATGTTCAGGCCATTTATTCTGAACCTGCGCAAATAAACTTTCCTTCTCTGAAGAGCTGGCTTGTGTGTCCTGTCATTTTCTACAACACCATTACTATTAGGTCTCATTGCTCCTATCATCCATCTCCTCCCACTTACAACTGCAGGACTCTAACTTTACTGCTTATATCCTTACGATTTGTATTGATATCGATTGTTTCATGATTGCTTATTTGTGCCCTATGACTATCATTAAGTGTTGTACCTTATGATTCTTGACGAATGTATCTTGTCTTTTTATATACACTGAGAGCATCTGCACCAAAGAAAAATTCCTTGTGTGTCCAATCACACTTGGCCAATAAGGATTTCTACTCTACTCTACTGATCTTCTTATACAAATGAATATGGATTTGAGGGGCTGCCACAAAGAAGAGGGGGTCAACTTATTTTCCCCAAAGCACCAGAAAGCAAGATAGGAAACAATGGATGGAACTAATCAAGGAGAGAAGCAACTTGGGATTTAGGAGAAGCTTCCTAACAGTGAGGACAATTAACTACCCTGTTTCCCTAAGACCTAACCCGAAAATAAGCCCTAGCATGATTTTTCAGGATGCTCATAAGCCCTACCCCCCAAATAAGCCCCAGTTAAGGTTGTCAGCCAGATGGATGCATTTATTACCATGTTTCCTCAAAAATAAGCCCTAATGCATCCTTTGGAGCAAAAATTAATATAAGACCCAGTCTTATTTTCAGAGAAACATGGTAGTGGAACAGCTTATGGGTGCTTCATCACTGGAGGTTTTTAAGAAAAGTCTGGACAGCCACTTGTCTAAAATTGTATAGGGTCTCCTGCTTGAGCAGGGGGTTGGACTAGAAGACCTCCAAGGTCCCTTCCAGCTCTATTCCGATTGAAATGAAAATGGTTATCATTTCGTCTCCATGTTCTTCCTTCCAGGGGGAAAAAAAAAATGCACTTGAAAGACAGATATAATGCCTGGCCATCTGTTCGACATTTCGTCTCATCAAAGCTTTTGCACATAGAAAAATAAGACAGATGTCCTTCCAAAACCCTGTCTGGTGTGGGATAATTCCCGAAGGGCAATCTTGCCAAATAACCAGGCACAGTAAAATGAAGTACACCTCTTTTACCGTCATCCAGCTAAACAGATGTTTTAAAGTTCAGCAGCAGCAGCAGCAACAACAAAAAAAAACCTCTGTTAAAAGAAATTCTTTTCATTTCACTTTGGAACTTCTTGGTGCATGAATTTTTCGAGTTAGGTTTTCCTGATTACACAGGAATGCAGCCTGGGAATTTGCTATGAATAAACTACCAGCAGTTTATTGATTTACGTCTATTTGTTGTATAGTTGCCGTTTGAAGTCAGAATGACACTGAAAAAAAAAGTGATATACGACTGTTCCTCACACTCACAACTGTCGCAGCATGCCCACAATCAAGTGATCAAAATTCGGCCACTTGGCAACTGGGATGTAGTTAATGATGACTGCAGCATCCTGGGGTCGTGGATCACCATTTGAAACCTTCTCAGTCAAAGGGGAAGATGAATTTGTTTAATAATTGCACAGTTTATTTAACAGAATAACAGAGTTGGAAGGGACTATGGAGGTCTTCTACTCCAACCCTCTGCTCAGGCAGGAAACCCTGTAACATTTCAGACAAATGGATGTCCAATCTCTTCTTAAAAACTTCCAGTGTTGGAGCATTCATAACTTCTGGATTAATTGCTCTGTCAGGAAATTCCTCCTTAATTCCAGGTTGCTCCTCTCCTTGATCGGTTTCTGTTCTGACCTCCCTCGTCCTACACCAAAGCATGCTGAGACAAAGATATTTCAAGGATTTATTAACACACAGACCAGTCCTTGGCAGCAATCCAGCACAGACCAGACCTTGGCAGCAATCCAGCACAGTCCAGGCCTTGGCAGCAATCCAGCACAGACTAGATGTTGGCAGCAATCCAGCACAGACTAACCTTGGCAGCAATCCAGCCTGTCAAGATAGCCACGAGAGTTCTTCAGCTCTAGTGAATACGTTGACTCCTGCGACGAGCGTGTGCACAATCATTCCTTTTATAGTCTTGAGAGCCTAATTACCACCAGCTGAGTGTAATTATCTCCTGTAACTGCGTAACTGTTCTTTAAGCCTATTAGCTCTCCATTGCCGGGCATCCAGGACCAACTCCCTTGTCTTCTCCCCACTGCTCCAATGCATGAATTCAGGATCACACTCCCTTGCCTCCTCCCCACTGGTCCAAGGCTCAGGCACCTCCTGGTGGCCAACCAACCTCTCTGCGCCCTGCTTGGAGTCGGAACCTTGTCCAGGGTCCTCCACATTCTCCAGAGCCGACTCATAGGACCCCTCGCTGTCGGAGTCTGGTGGCAGCTCCAACGGCTCCTGCTGGGCCACAACAGGTTTCTATCCATTGCTTCTTGTCCTGCCTTCAGGTGTTTTGGAGAATAGGCTGTCCGTCTGTCCGTCTATCCATCTATTCATCTATCTATCTATCTTCTATCTATCTATCAATCATCTATTTATCTATCTATCAATCAATCATCTATTATCTATCTATCTATCTATCTATCTATCTATCTATCTATCTATCTATCTATCTATCTATCTCTCTTTCTTTTTTATATTATTTTATATATTATCAGCTAGTTAATCAAATAAAATTATCTCAGATAGCAATAGCACTTAGACTTATATACCGCTTTACAGTGCTTTACAGCCGTCTCTAAGCGGTTTTACAGAGTTAGCATACTGCCCCCAACAATTTGGGTCCTCATTTTACCCACCTCGGAAGGATGGAAGGCTGAGACCATTCCTGACACAGGTGGCCTCCCCCTCCTCAAATCTTTCACCCTGAGGCTGCCTCTCAAATGCTCAACTTGAGCCTTCCTCAGCTAATGTGCTTCAAACGAACAAACGGCAGTTTCCCATTACAGAAAAATGAAGCAATTTTTACAAATGTCTGGATAAATGATGTATAAAATGAAAGGAGAATTTGTTTTTATAGGTTTCTGCCAAGCTTCATATCCAGGCTGCTCAACCCTCACGCAATTTATTCTGCAAGAAATGTCACTAAATAATGACAAGGACTTAGAGGTCAAACTGATTTACATTATGTAATTTAAATGTCACTCCAAGCAGACCTAATGGCATTTTGAACAAATAATCTCATTTATTTTGGAAGCTCCAAGCTTCAACAAGTTAATTACTGTTAAACTAATGGGGGTAAGCTGAGCGGAGTACAATGTGAAACGGGAACCTCTGTTTTATCTACGCTTTCCAGTATTATAGGATTATTATAAAATAACTCATTTGCAACAGAAAGAGTTCAATGGGAAGTACAGGAATTTGGGGGAAGAGACAGAGCTTTCCCTTCCTTTGGATCTTTTCGAAAATAAAGATTCGTTTCAAAATTAGAGGAAAGAAGTCAATATTTCTCTGCACATTTGACAATCTTTAATAGCCAGTGTTACAAATGCAGGTAATGGCAACTCTAAATTCTCCTAAATTTGGCATTACTTTGACCTAGATTGGATCTTTTCTGATGGTGCTTAAAAGAAGAAAAATTACTGTATATGAAGCTTAGCCCAGGTCAGACCGAAAAATAAAAAAAAAGCCTTTTTAAGAAACAAGCTTTTTTTTTTTTTTTAAAGGAAAAACATACCTGGAAAGATAGAAAACTGCATGTCAAAAAGCAAAGGATTATGTACAGAAATGCTAAATGAGACAAGGCAAAGTTGGACTGAAACTTACATTAATCAGAATAGAGCTGGAAGGGACCTTGGAGGTCTTCTAGTCCAACCCCCTGCTCAAGCAAAAGACCCTATGCCATTTCAGGCAAGTTGTTGTGGGCCCCCAGCGGCCAGAAGAGCTGGCAGCAGAGTCGGACAGTGAGAAGGTTGGGGAGGAACATGGGCCAGTCTTGGAGGCTGGGGAAGGTTCAGATGAGGGCTCTGCATTGGAGGCAGAGAGGGGGCCAAGGCCGTCTGGCAGTTCTCAGCTGCCTTCGGAGCTAGATAGCAGTGAGGCAGAGGAACAACTGGAGCCTGTTCCCAGTGTGCGCAATGGCAGAGCTGCCAGAAGAAAAGAACAGCTAAGAAATCAAGGTTGACTTGGGAATAAAGCCACAGGTGGATGGTGAATGGCCGCACCCACAGGAAATAAAGAGGAGCAAAAGGGGAGTGGGATTCGTTCATTTGTTTCAGGAGTGTGGAGATCTGTCCGTGAATCTCAGAGACTCTGTGCCAAGCCTTTCCTTGCACAGCATTGTGTTTGGAAAAAGATATACCTGGTAGCTTTCCAAGCTAAATAAGGTCTGTGGTCATAAATTCACCTTTCAAAGACTGTTTACCAGGTCTTTGCTGAATGTGAATGAGAGGAATTCATATTTGTTTAATAAAAGGGGTTTTGTCAGCACCAGGAATCTGCTTCGTGCTTTTTGGGGAAGCCTAGGTCGGAACACAAGCGACTGTCCAGTCTCTTCTTAAAAACCTCCAGTAATGAAGCATCCACAACTTCGGAAGTCAAACTATTGAATATGATGAAATACTGGCAGTCCTCGACTTATGACTGGTTCGATTAGTGATTGTTCGAAGTTATGACAGACCTACCTTAAGAATGGTCTACTTACAACCAGTTCCAAAGTTCCCACAGTCAGGACCCTTCCATGATCGTATGACCGAATTCTTAGCGCTTGGCAACATGGTGGCATTTTCAGTCATTTGCAATGTCCCATAGCCACCTGACAATTTTGAAAACTACCACTTACTTCCAGTTTTGGGCAAAACCGCCCTCGTAGCGAACCATGGATTCGCTTTGCGACCACATCGTTTGTTTTACGACCTTCACTTAAAGACTGCCGCAGAAAAGTTTATTCAATTTGTAGGCTGCCCTATTCCCCCGAAGGGACTCAGGGCGGCTGAACAAAGCCAAGGGAGGGGAAATTACAAAAAGTAAGACAAAGACAATCAGACAATACGAACAATTTAAAAGCACAACAGACACAGCAAATTCGAGTGGGGGGGGGGGGGAAACTCAACCCCAGGCTTGCTGTGACAGCCAGGTCTTTACGGCCGTCCGGAAGGCCTGAAGGGTTGAGAGGGTCCGAATCTCCACGGGGAGCTCGTTCCAAAAGGCTGGGGCAGCCACAGAGAAGGCCCTCCTCCGAGTAGTCGCCAGCTGACATTGGCTGGCAGATGGAATACGGAGGAGGCCTAATCTGTGGGATCGAATGGGTCTGTGGGAGGTAATCGGCAGAAGGCGGTCTCTCAAGTACCCAGGTCCAATACCATGTAGGGCTTTATAAGTAATAACTAGCACCCTGAAGCGTATCCGGAGACCAATAGGTAGCCAGTGCAGCTCGCGGAGGATAGGTGTAACGTGGGTGTACCGGGGTGCACCCACAATCGCTCGTGCAGCTGCATTCTGGACCAGCTGGAGTCTCCGAACACTCTTCAAGGGCTGCCCCATGTAGAGCGCATTGCAGTAGATTTCATGACTGTCACGAAGTGGTGCTCTAATGGGCCAGCTTTGGAACTACCTGTGCCACTGACTTACTGAGATCTTATTAAGTCTGACTCCCAACCTCAGGTTAAGAGGCATAAATTGGTTGCCAACTGCTGTTCCTGCAAAAGTAATTAACTTCTTCGATGCATAATGTTTCCCCTCCACGCCCATAAATCCCCCCATAACAAATCACAAGGAAAAAAAAAAAAGCTAATTTAAACGGAGGAGGCTAAGCAACAGTCCTGCATTCTCCAGCTTGGAACCGGTTTGAAAAATGATGCTGGTTGCGACTTGTCAAATCCAGTTTGTGGCTGAACCCAAAAGACCCATGCATATTTTATGTTTAAATCTATATATAAAACAACGCATATTGCACTCGAGAGACCAGGTTTATCAAACATTTAGCATCTCTTAATACAGAAGTGGTTTTAAAGACCTCTGGCTGGTGAAGATTTGTCATGAGAATATGTCAATAAGGAAGCAGAGGGATGGAGATCCCTTTAGCTGGCTTTCAGGACGCTGTCAGCGATTTATATGGCCTCTTTATTCGTGAATAATCACACTATTCATTATTATTGCAAGAAAGAGAAAAATTAGAATGAAGTAGCGTAAAGAACAAACGTTGTGCTCCTAGCCCCTAGAGATCATATAAATCAGAGCCTGTCCGACCATGACAATTTTAAGACCCATGGATTCCAATTCTCAGAATTCCCCAGCCAGCATAAAGTCCCCATCACAGTCCTTAACTGAACACAGCTGCCATTAAGCGAACCTACTGTTTCCTGGGGAGGGGGGGTTCTTATTTATTTGAACCCAACCTTTATTATTTTTATAAATAGCTTAAGACAACAAACATATCTAAAATCCCTTCCTCCTCCTGTTTTCTGCACAAAAAACAACCCTCCCTGTAAGAGGGTTCACCGACAAAACCGCGCTTGAATGAACCGCGCCCGACTAAACCGCGTCGCTGACGTCATCAAAAGGGTGACAACAGCGCGGAGACAGAAGCACGCTGTAAACCCCAAACCTAAAATTAACCCCTAAACCTAAACCTAACCCCCCTAAACCTAATCCTAAACCTAACCCTTAACCTAACCCTAAACCTAACCCTAAACCTAACCCTTAACCTAACCCTAAACCTAACCCTAACCCTTAACCTAACCCTAAACCTAACCCTAACCCTTAACCTAACCCTAAACCTAACCCTAAAGCTAATCCTAAACCTAACCCTTACCTTAAATTGAATCGGCTTGCTTTCAAAGCGCTATTTAAAGCGCCCTTCTTTCTCCGCGCTGGCTGTTGTCACCCTGTTGATGACGTCAGCGACGCGGTTTAGTCGAGCGCGGCTTTGACGGGTCACGCTGTAAGAGGGGTTGGGCTGAGAGAGAGTGACTGACCCAAGGTCACACAGCTGGCTTTCATGCATAAGATAGGATTTGAACTCACGGCCTCCTAACTGGTGTCTTATCCGCTAGATTAAACATATTTTTTGGGGGGGTCAAAAATTAGAAGTAAACACTATTTTTTTGGGGCAAATATATTATAAACTGTGTGTCAGGCCTGCAGAGGTTCCTTTAAGAATCTTTGGCCTGCCACACTCTCATTAAGGGGGTGGGGGGGGAACTAGCAAGGGGTAGAATGTGCTGTTTTCAAAATAAAAAATTCCTTCCTAGAAGCTCAAGGTCATCTTTTGTCTCCCAAACCTTTGCACCTGACCGGAAGCAGTTGGGCGTAGGTGCTAGCGTGGAAGAAGAAGATCGGACCATGTGATGGATTGTGGGTGTGGGGACAAGATCATGAACTTTTAACTGGGTGGGATCCTGATGTAACGTCCAGAATTGGGATTCTATAGCACGATGCCAACATGCCTGCCTTATTAAATTGGAACTTTAAGCATAGTTTTGCCTTCGACTCTGATTTAATTCTGCATGATATTTGGAACGCTGACACTGTGTCTATGGTTGCTAAGCACCTGAAATCCATTGGAACTTTGGAACAGTAAGTACTTTTTTGGGGGGAGGGGGCGGGGAGAATCTGTCGTAATTCAAGGACTAACTAAATTTCTTCAATTGTGGAGACATGTTGAGGACCTGTTGAATGGGCCTCTACTAGCCGAAGCTTCTTAAGAGTGACGAAGACAATGGTTTAAGAAAGAAGGTAACAAAATTAAACCTTCTGGATCCCCAAAATATGCCCCCTCCCCCATGTAAGAAATTTCGTGACATTTAGAACAATTAATCAGTGGAACAACTTGCCTCCAGGAATTGTGAATGCCCCAACACTGGAAGTCTTTAACAAGATGTTGGATAGCCATTTATCTGAAATGGTATAGGGTTTCCTGCCTAGGCAGGGGGTTGGACTAGAAGACCTCCAAGGTCCCTTCCAACTCTGCTACTGTATTGTATTGTATTGTAAATAGTCTGTGACATACTAAATGTGTGTGCCATTTTCTAAAATATTTGCAGTAATCTCTTCATGCTTGTTAATTTTCTTGCCTATTTAGAACCTGGGAGATGGCATCATTGGGGTAGACAGTATTTCTTAACCCAGTGGTTCCCAAACTTGGCAACTTTAAGACTTGTGGACTTCAACTTCCAGAATTCTCCAGCCAGCAGAGCAGAGCTGGCTGGAGAATTCTGGGAGTTGAAGTCCACAAGTTTTAAAGTGGCCAAGTTTGGGAACCACTGTCTTAACCTCAGCCACTTGAAGATGGGTGGACTTCAACTCCCAGAATTCCAGCTTGTTGGCTGGGGGAATTCTGGGAGTTGAAGTCCACTTATCTTCAAGTGACTGAGGTGGACAAACCCTGGTGTAGGATGTCTTGAAAGCTATCCAACCATGGTCAGAAACGACAAAGTATTTCAGCTACTGAAAGTTTGGTCCAATGGAGCAAAAATTTCTAAGAAGATGTTTCAAGAGTCTTTAACTCTTCCCAACTGTTGTGACCGCCACACCAAAACTGTATTCTCACTCACCTGAGGGCTACAGATTGCGAAAAACTGGCATTGGGCAGAGATCTTAGTGCCTATATTAAACCAAGTTTCCTAGCTCACTTTTTAGACTCTAAAAAGTTACGTATGTAACTGGCAGAATTGGAAGCTGCGATCACAAAAGGCATTGACTTGCCCTATCTAGCATGTGATTTTAAACAGAGAGTAAAGTTCCTCTTACTTAATCCAGTTCATTAGCTCCACCGTGTCCGGGTCGTAGAATTCTCTCAGCTCTGACAGCTCTGCCATTATTCCCGGAAGGAACTAAGAAGAAAACAGAAAGGACCAAATAAATCACCGCAGACGTCCAAAGGAACCCAGCTTTTCAGCATGGAAAAATACATTGTTTATAAAGTCTGGGCAGCAAAGTTACCAGCCTTTGTGGCCAGCTAGCGGCCAGCAAAACTGGCAGTAGATTTGGACAGTGAGGAGGTTGGGTAGGAACTTGGGCCAGTCCTGGAGTCTGGGGAAGACTCTGATGAGGGCTCTGGGTCGGAGGCAAAGGGGAGCCAGGCCGGTATGCCAGTTATCAGCTGCCATGAAATTATTTAAAAGCAGCTTTCCAGGCAGTTAAAAAAAGCAGCAACTGATTGTTCATCAAGAAAAACGATAAATGATTAGGTGAAGGTTCTCCTCGCACATATGTGTTCGTCATTCCCAACTCTAGGGGGCGGTGCTCATCTCCGTTGCAAAACCGAAGAGCCAGCGCTGTCCGAAGATGTCTCCATGGTCATGTGGCCGGCATGGCTAAATGCTGAAGGTGCACGGAATGCTGTTACCTTCCTACCAAAGGTGGTTCCTATTTTTCTACTTGCATTTTTTACATGCTTTTGAACTGCTAGGTTGGCAGAAGCTGGGAAAAGTAACTAGGGATTCGGCACTAAGGATTCGGCACTAGGGATTCAAACCGCCGACCTTTCTGATCGACAAACTCAGCTTCTTAGCTACTGAAACATGGCGTCAGCCTAATCAAGGAACTAACCAGGGCAAATGATGTATCCATTAAAGGTTGAATTATCTTTAATTCAAACAGGTAAATCTTTGGTAGAAAAGTTTTCTATTCTGAGAAAAGAAAAGAAAAAACAAATTTAAGGAGACTTAAAAGGGTCTTACCTTATAACAAAGATAGAGCAATACGAGGATTGGTGTTACGTATCTAATCACAGAAACCTATACAGAAAAAGGAACAATGTTATGTACTGAAAGAAAGAAAAAAACACCGCTATTTAGACCAAACTCATAACAAATTTATCCTACCAATGGTGTATACTTTGAAGTCACAAAATGACTTTCTTTGACAGCATTTCTGTTAAGAATATTAAGCACGTTAGACTGTGCATTAGGTTTCTGTGAATTGTACTGATTTTTATTGCGGTGTATCTGAGCAATCACACAGACACCCCCCCCCCCCCCGGGCATTTTTCATGAATTCTCTACATTGTTTATGCTTTTCATAGCTTCTACAACATCACCATCTAGTGGACTTAAATAGCATTCATTTTCAAAAGAAGTATGTTTCCAAACGCATTCCAAATATACTGCTAGGAATGTGTCAATGTTTTATTAGGACATTTTGAGCTCTAAACGTTGTAAAACATTCTACTTTCTATGCAAATGGCTACTTGAAGCAGAAGATTGACATTTGGAACAGTGCTGGAAGCTTTTTAAAGAACATTAAAATAGTTGTTTTCGCTGAGAGCTGAAATTTTGCATGGGAAACAGGACATTTTGAGTTTTGAGCTCAAAAGAGTTAGGCATAAAAGATCACACAAGCTCTCCCAACTACCTTATTAAATTGTACTCAATCTGTTTTCATCCACCATTTTGCAAATCTGTTCAGGCCATGGAAAAGAAACCAGAATTTTATTCATTACTGAAATGAGAAGGACAAAATGTAATGATTGAAATTCCTGCACGGAGGGAGGTAGTTTGAATTTGAGTTCTTAATCACTTATTAATTTTTGCTGTTGCTTTTATATGTACTGGCCTTTTAATGCTTGTTTGGATATGCCATCCAATGTTCCAACTTTGTAAGTTGGGCTTCCATACAGATAGTTCTCAACTTCCAACTACAATTGAAGCCAAAATTTTGGTCAAAAATTGGTATGGATAAAAATATGGTGGATTATGCAAAATGTTCTTAAAAAAAGGATAAAGTTTACCCCTCAGTTATTCTTGTTAAGTATAATTACTGATTGTACAGTTAGAGAGACTAACCTGATTTTGCATTTAATAACTGCAGCAAGATTGTTGGTGGCGCAATACTGGAAGAAGGAAGATTTGCCTACTATTCAAGAATGGACATTAAAAGTAACAAACCTAGCAGAGATGGCTAAAATATCAGCATATCTCAAGGACCATTCAAATGAGAGATATAAACTGGAGTGGAGAAGATGGATTGACTATACTCAAAATAAATATGGGACTAAGAAATTCCAGATAGTTTATGACTGAAGAAACAAGGAATGATATAATCTGTTTAGACTTAGCCTAGCAAAGAGGAGTTAAAGCTCAAATGAAAGATGATACTAACTTTTTAAAAAAAAGTTTATCTTAGAATATCTTTGTTAAAGATTTATACCCTGTATTGGTTCTGGGAAGTCGGGGTGGGGGGGTGGGGTTTGGGTGGGGAGGGAGGGAGGGGAAGGTTGAGGGGGGTTGGGGGGAGGGTAGGGGGAGGGAGGTAAATATTTGTAAAAGTTTTTTTCCCCAAACTTTTCAATAACAAAAATTGTTATGATTGTAAGTTGAGTTACACACAGCCGTACTCAATTTTACGACACTTTTTACAATGCCTTTAAGTGAATCACTGCAGTGAAGTAAATGATGGGGTCAGAAGTCTGAATCTATCCTATCCAACGCGTGATTTTGGTTTTGCTTGAAAATGGGGGGGGGGGGGAGGGGGGGAAACATTGCAAAATGTGATCATGTGACTGTGGGATGCTGCAAATGGTCATAAATGCGAGCCTGTTGCTAAGTCACCAAAATATGGCCATGTGACCACAAAAGGTGATAACAACACTCATAACTTCGGCGGTGAGTTGTAAGTCACTTTTTTCAAATCTGTCGAAACTTTAACTGGTTGTTAAGCGAACGGTTTTAAGTCAAGGACTAATTTGTACAATTTGTTATATAGCTAAATAAATAAAAGATCTCTAACCCGTTTGGGTGTGTGAAGATGAACGCATTTCAAAACCAGTCCCCAGATATCACCACTGCACAGGCCAGAAGCTGCAAACATGCACACGTGGGAAGTCCAGAGATATTTCATCCTGCAAGATTCAGAAAGGGGAAAATTAAGAGAAAAAGAAACCATATCTACTATCTGTTCACCTCCTGAAAGTTTCCAGTTTCGAGTTTATTGGTATTTGTATGCCGCCCACTCCCAGGGGACTCTGGGCAGCTTACAGACAAACAAGGGAATTAAAAATTAAAGGTAGAAATGTAATCATATACACAACATACATACACTTAAAATGGGGCTGGATGCTGATCAACAGCCCCAGGCCTGCTGGAACAGCCAGGTCTTAGTGGCTTTACGGGAGGCCGGAAGAGTAGTGAGGGTCCGGATCTCTATGGGGAGATCATTCCATAGGGCCGGGGCAGCAACAGAGAAGTCCCTCCCCCGGGGGGTCGCCAGCCGACATTGATCCGCCGATGGTACCCGGAGGAGGCCCAATCTGTGTGATCTAATTGGTCTTTGGGAGGTGAATGGCAGGAGGCGGTCTCTCAGGTAGCCAGGTCCTAAACCATGTAGGGCTTTAAAAGTAACGACTAGTGAAACCTAGCTGTTACATATTTTTACTTTATATTTTTGTATTAAACTTATCAAAGGATAAAATGCAAACGAAAGTGAAAATAGTGGGAAAACGGGAGAGGAAAAAGGGAAGAGAAAGAAATATACGGGAAAGGGGGAAAAAACGAAAAAGCCTTGACTTCCGATTCTTTTTAGTGCAGTAGAACGTCATAATAACATTACAGCCTCAACTTTTTACTTTTACATACTTTTTATGTACTAGCCATTTCTGGAGCCATAAACTTATCTAATCAGAAAAATCCAATATCATTGTTTCATTTCTCCGCACCCCCCCACCTCAAGCACAAAATCCAGAAATGGTTTCCAAGTAGAAAATAAGTTCTTACACTCTTGCTGACCACGACATTATTAAAAGTAGCTTTCCAGGCAGTTAAAAAAAGCAACAACTGATTGTTCATCAAGAAAAACTATAAATGATAAGGTAAAGGTTCCCCGCGCACATATGTGCTAGTCATTCCCGACTTTGGGGGACGGTGCTCATCTCCGTTTCAAAGCCGAAGAGCCAGCGCTGTCCAAAGACGTCTCTGTAGTCATGTGGCCGGCATGACTAAATGCTGAAGGTGCACAGAATGCTGTTACCTTCCCACCAAAGTTGGTTCCTATTTTTCTACTTGCATTTTTACATTCTTTCGAACTGCTAGGTTGGCAGAAGCTGGGACAAATGACGGGAGCTCACTCCATTACGCGGCGCTAGGGATTCAAACCACCAAACTGCTGACCTTTCTGATCGACAACTCAGCATCTTAGCTACTGAGCCACCGCGCCTCTTCTGTAAATGAAAAGCCTCTAAATCTGCCAGAGGTTTTATAGAAGGACAATGCCATGGGTTAATGCAGCTTATGAAAAAGGGTAACCTGGTCATCAGAATCACGTAGCATTCTGCCTGATTGTTCTTCGTTTCTTCTTTATGGAGTGGGTTTTTTTTTTTTTTTTTTACAGTTTTCACAATAGATATGACTATGATAGATAAAACATACCTCATGGTGCTTAAGGCCAGGAGCCCGAATGAAATGGTGTGGACCAAGTGGTAAGCCATAGCAGGTTTGAACACGGTGGCGGACGTGGGTTGTTTTCCCGCGGATTTGATACTCGCACGGCCACTGAACAAATGAAGGTGAAGGAAAGGAAGAAGATGGTTATACTGTGGCCAGGAAGAAGACGACTTTAAAGTTCTTTTTAAAGAGGACATTGGTATTCATCTCAAAGCATCCTCCTACTTATTGATTCTTTATTGAGACAATAAACATAAACATAACATTTATAAACAGTATCCTGAATAACAGGAAGCGAGCTTCCTATAATCTTCTCAGCTGTCCTTACCACTCTCTGTATGGGCTTTCTATCTGAAAGGTGGCATATATATGCTGTCAGGTTCCTTTAAAGCTGTTTTCTGCTCTTAGTGAAGTTGTGGGGGGGGGGGAGGAAGGTCACAACCAGAACAAAGCTCAACAGTTTAACAAAAGACCTACCTAAGGTTTTGAAAAGAGACAACAGCAGCTGTTGTGGCCGTGATCAACAGGACAAATAAGTAAGGGTACAAAACGAGTGTATTTGATAGTCTTGCAAAAGTATTAAAAGGCAAAAGACCAAAAGCTTCTTCGCACAAGTACAGGTTAGCATCAAAATCTCTGAAGAAAATAAGAAGAGAAATATGGTGACAAAATCTGTGACTTAAAGTATTTATTTACTAGAATTATACTCTATACTCTGAAATGTGGAAAAACCTTCCTTCTAAGAAAATACTTTAGAAAAACAATTATTGCTGTACCTTGTTGCTCCGAATCCAAATTTTGCTTTCAGAAATTTGAAGATGTGCTCATCGGATTGCAGATTTAGAATTCTCTATGGGGAAAAGGGAAAATGTACAGCATTTATATTCTCTGAAAAGGACTGTACAACCTAGTCTCTTCCTGCCAATCCTCCTGTCCTCATGTCACAAATTATTACTTGAGTATTCTCTAAAGCAGTGCAGTCATTCGTGGGATTCAAATCTGCAAGAAAAGTACTCTGAAGGGGAAAAGGTTTTACTTTCCCTGAAGATTTCCGTGAACCCAAAAGTCTGTTCCAGAAGTGGTGGAGGAACCACCAGAAGACAAATTAGAGCTGTAGAAGATTGAAGTTTTCTTCTACATCAGTGGCGTCAAACTCAAGGCCCAGGGGCCAGATCCGGCCCGCGAGATGTTCAGGCCTGGCCTGCAGGGCCACCCTGGAAACAGTGAAGGACCAGCCCACAGTGTCTCTGCCAGCGAAAACGGAGCTCAGGCTGCCCTCCCGAGCTCCATTTTTACTGGCAGAGGGTTGCAGGAGGCTGTCGCAGCTGAAAACGGAACTTGAGAGCCCGTTTTCGGTGACAGAGTGCTCAGGCCACCACAGGCGGTCCTGACACGAATGACGTTGAGCTGGCCACGCCCACCCCAGCCACCCAAGGTCAAACACCACCCTGATGTGGTCCTCAACGAAATCGAGTTGGACACCCCTGTTCTACATGAATATAGTCGTCTATAATTTAGTGCCTAAGACTTAAATATCCCCTTTTCCTCTTTAAAATGATGCTCTATAGATGGAGTAAAAAGAAGAAACCTTACCCACCTTAACAAAATTATTTACAAGGAATGTCAAGCACAGCACTAATAGCACATGGAGTAGAAGTTTCCCAATTCTGCTTAACAAGCCGCCGGTTTTCAAGTTATTCTGGAAAAGGCAAGCGGTTAACAGTCCTTAAAATGCGTCTACAACATGGGTGTCAAACACGGGTGGGCGTGGCTTAAGGTGTGATGCATCCAGCCCATGGGCCGCTAGTTCGACACCCCTAATCTAAAACAATACAAATTACATTGTTTGGTATTTCTGGATTATTAATGAAATAATGTTAATTAATGAAAGTTTTACTGTTGTATTGACATTTGATTGCGATCCAATAAAGGCCATTTTCAGCTTCATACAAGTAGTCCTCAACTTACAGCCAATCTTTTAGCGAGTGTTCGAAATTACAACGGCACTAAAAAGAGGGATTCAAACCGCCGAACTGCCAACCTTTCTGATTAACAAGGTCAGCATGTTAGCCACTGAGTCACCACATCCTATCTATCTACCATTTATAATGGTACAAAATGGATGAAAGACCAGGCAAACAACAGCTTTTGTGTTCTTAGCTATCGTATTTTTCGGAGTATAAGATGCACCTTTCCCTCTCAAAAATGGGTGAAAATCTGGGTGCATCTTATACACTGAATACAGCATTTTTTTGCCCCCCAAAACCCCGCTCCCTTCACCAAAATGGCCACGCATAGCCTTTAGGAGGCTTCCAGAGTGCTTCTGTGGCCTGGGGAGGGCAGAAATGAGCGAAAAACGGGCCCCTTTTGCCCCCCCCAGCCGCCAGGAGCTCCCTCTAAGCCTCCTAAAGGCTATGCATGCCCTTTCTTTGACAACAAATGGGCCCGTTTTTGGGAGGTCTGCAGAGTGCAAAAACTTTTTTTTTAATTTGCCTCTTCAAAATTTTGGTTCGTCTTATACTCCTGTGCATCTTATACTCCGAAAAATACGGTAGTTATTATGGCAAAGCAAAAATGGAATAATACGTACCTGAAGTTTTCTTGCTAACAAAGCTGACATATTAAAGCTGACAAGCAATGACCCAATGATCATGGAATTAAAGAACTGTAAGAGGTAAACCATCAGCAGACTGGCCACCTGTACGATATAGAGCCTTATAACCTGCAAAAATGATTAAAAAATGATGCCAGTCACAGCTTCTATTTTTTGGTATTCATGCTTGGACGAAAGAGACTAAATTTACATGCCTCATTTTTTGCTTTACATCTAATCCAGTTTAAATTTATTATTTTCAATCGCCCCCACTGCCTTTGGGTGATAATATTGTACGGGGTGGGATAATATCAAGCACAGCCACCTGTAAGAGTCTCTTATTACTTCAACATGGCTTCAGTCTGCACCAATGAGTGCCCCGCCCAATAATTAACTTACTTTTCCTTCAGGGATCATGTCAAGGCAGTCGAGAGTGAACAAAGCCATCGCTTGGATCAACAGGATGAATTGATTAAATTGCCAAGTCAAACTTAAGAGGAAGGTTGCAATAAACACGGCTAGAAGCGTCAACCTCTGGAAGAGGGAAGAAGAAAAACAACTGATGAAATAAAAAAGAATGGAAGGCTGAGTCAACCTTGAGTCAATCAGAATCGAAATCCTGGCTTTTGGCAGAGTCATCTTGAAATACTGCATTCTAACCACTACGCCACCATGGCAATAGAATAGAATGGAATGGAACAGAACTGAGTAGAGTAGAATAGAATAGAAATAAGGAATGGAATGGAATAGAATAGCAAAAGCAATAGCACTTATATACTGCTTCCTAGTGCTTTATGGACTCTCTAAGCGGTTTGCAGAGTCAACATATTGTCCCCAACAATCTGGGTCTTCATTTTACTGACCTCAGAAGGGTGGAAGGCTGAGTCAACCTTGAACCAGTGAGAACTGAACTGCTGGCATCATCAGTTATGATTATTTCTTCATGAGATGTGAAGGCAATACATAAAGGTAAAGATTCCCCTTGCACATATGAGCTGATCATCTCCGTTTCAAAGCTGAAGAGCCAGCACTGTCCGAAGATGTCTCTGTGGTCATATGGCCAGCATGACTAAATGCTGAAGGTGCACGGAATGGTGTTGCCTTCCCACCAAAAGTGGTCCCTATTTTTCTACTTGCATTTTTTTACATGCTTTCGAACTGCTAGGTTGTCAGAAGCTGGGACAAGTAACGGGAGCTCAGTCGTTTACGTGGTGCTAGGGATTCAAACCACCAAACTACTGACCTTTCTGATCAACAAACTCAGGGGTCTTAACCACTGAGCTACCCTTCAAAAGGACAATATCTTCCTAATCCCCTTGATTGCAGTGGTTGAACCAATCTATGGATGCATTTTGTCCTGACATTAGATGCTAAGTGCTTTTTGGCAAATGCTAGGGATAGTATATATGGTATCTGTAGGATTAATTCAATCAATGATGTGATGTGGGTTTGTTTTGAAACTATTCCAGAGGTGGGTTCCTACCGGTTCGCACCTATTCGGTAGAACCGGTTCGTCAAATCTACCGAACCGGTTAGAAGCGGTTCCACCAGTGGACCCGGAAAGCAGGCCACACCTACAGAAGAGGTTCCAAAAATTTTTGAAACCCACCACTGGTCCTTGGATATGATTATTCTACACTATCATGCTCATATTTATAAAACTCAGTGCCTCTGTGAAAGGTAAGGATGACTACTGCGTTTGTGGTGCAATCAGAACATTGCGTGTGTTGAAGTTGTTTTAACCAAAGATGCCTTTTAAAAACAAGTTTACATCATCTTCTTATGCATGCCAGTGGTGTGTGTGAGGTGATTTAAGGTGGTTCTGACAAGTGTCGTCGGCATCTTCATATCCGGGCACATGGGTGGCAAGCCACTCCTATCCGGTCACATGGGTGGCAAGCCACTCCTATCCGGTCACATGGGCGGCAAGCCACACCCACAGAGTAGGTTTGAACAATTTTTGAAACCCACCACTGAACTATTCCCAATATTTCTTTAGCTGTAGCCAAATATTTTCTCAAGAAAACTTTTTTTTGACATGGAAAGAGAGACTTACTTCGTGAACAGATCGTAAATGTGATCTGAAAAGGACCGTAATTGCAGCGAGCTGGACGGCAAAGAACGGCAGTGCCCAGTTTTCTCTTAGCGGGATGGTGAATTCCACTCGGGTTGTATCTACTCTGTGGAAATCAAAAACAAAAGCTAGTTCTAAGCTAAGATGGGGAAACTCCTCAGGGAGGTGGAAATTAAAACACACTTGGAATATTCTTTTGCCTACTGTGAAATACATCAAAAAGTTACAGGCTAATCAGACAAATGTTTAAAAAGGTGTTTTATTTATTTTTTTAAACAGTCAGGTTTCAAACAGAGGAGGAGGATGGTGAAATTATGGAACTTCTGATCGAGATAGGATTATGCTGATTAAGAAAAACAGACCTTCCCTTTGCTGTTTTCCCCAAATAAGGTAAAAGTAAAGATTCCCCTCGCACATACTCATCTCCGTTTCAAAGCCGAAGAGCCAGCGCTGTCCGAAGATGTCTCTGTGGTCATGTGGCTTGGCATGACTCAACGCCGAAGGCGCACAGAACGCTGTTCCCTTCCCACCAAAGGTGGTCCCTATTTTTCTACTTGCATTTTTACATGCTTTCAAACTGCTAGGTTGGCAGAAGCTGGGACAAGTAATGGGAGCTCACTCCGTTACGTGGCGCTAGGGATTCGAATCGCTGAATTGATGACCTTCTGAATCGATAAACTCAGTGTCTTATCCACTGAGCCACCGTGTCTCAATTACCTCAAGGAAGCTCTCCTGATATAAACATTCTGATGTTCCCAGGTAAAACCTTCCCCAGGAGGGAAATCATTATGATGGTAGGAGAAGACAACCTCACCTGTTGACTATATACCAGACAGCAGCTAATACACCCGAAAGCCACGTTCCACTAAGAAGCCAACTAGTCACATATAAGGCAAGGACATACACGGCTTGAAGGCTGAACAGCGTATAGATGTAAAAATAATGGGTTCTAAAAATCTCTGCAAAAGAAGGATAAATCAAGCAGTGAAGTGGTCATAATTCATTTCAGCATGATGTCAACTGTTTGTATCCAAAAGCATGTTTGTAAAACTCATCCTGCTAGAAGTAAGGATAGAAATTCTGGCAGAAGCATTGGTGATAACCAAAGGGAAGATTATGGAAGGAACGGAGGAGTGGTTTTGAGCTTTTTACAAGATATGCAGTGAAATGCAAGTTGCCAAGAGATGTCCATATAAGATTTACTAATTAGAATACAAATAACACAAATGGCAAGAGATAAAAGATTGTACTACTATTGGAATGGATGCAGGCTGATGTAATGAAATGCTATAATAAAAAACTAACTTGAATTTATTAATTTTAGAATATTTTGACAAAATGAAGTAATAACAGTTATAGTCAAATAAATGATTAACAGTGATAATAATGTATACATATATACTAGATGATAATATAAGATTTTATATAATTGTAAGTGAGGACTATGGAGGAATTTTATAAAGATGTATTACTACTGGATGGATTTAGGATGATGTAATGAAATGCCATAATATAAATTTATTCAAAATTTAGAATATCTCACATAAATGAAGTAATAATAGTTATAGTCAAATCAGTGTTTAATAATGATAATAACTGTATACATACATATCAGATTGATAATACGAGATTCTATATAAATTGTAAGTGTACACTATGGTGAGGATGTACAAAATTTTTGTAACCAATTGACACACTGTACGAAACTGGAAGATGATTTTATGTTTTATATTTGTCTGTGCTTGTTTGTTTAAAATTAAAAAAGGTTATAAAAAAACCCCCATCCTGCTTACTAGAAAGCCTTTTGAAACTTGAAATATGACATGTTCAAGTGAGACATACTGTAATTCTCCAAGTCTGCTGTACTCTTGGTGGAAGAGGTTAACCTCATTGAATACAGTAAGATTTACATCTAAGTAATATGATTTTTGTGTGTGTGTCTTTGAGTCAATCGTGACTCTACAAGGACCAATCTTTGCATTTTTGTAGGCAAGATTTTAAGAGGATGTTTTGCCAGTCAAAATCTTCTTCATATGATTGGATAAAAATGATTGGCCCAAAGTCATCTAGACGGCTTCCATTCCTAACGCAGGATTAAACTCATGCTTCCCTACTCCCAATCCAGGACTTCACACATTATACCAACCAAGTCTCAAAAGAAATATATCTTTGAGTCAGTCTTGATTCCTGACAACTACCGTATTTTCAGAGTATAAGACGTACTGGAGTATAAGACGCACCAAGGTTTTGAAGAGGCAATTTTTTTAAAAAGTTATTGTACTCTGCGAATCTCCCCAAAACGGCCTGTTTTTCATGAAAACTGGCCCGGTTTCCCCCCCCCCCCCAAAGGGCACGAATAGCCTTTAGGAGGCTTGTAGAGTGCTCCTGGAGGGTGGGGCTGGGGCAAAACGAGCAAAAATGACCCATTTTTTGCTCATTTCTGCCCTCCTCAGCTCCCAGGAGCTCTCTGAAAGCTTCCTAGAGGCTATGCATGGCCATTTTGGTGAAGGGGGCGGGATGAATACAGCATTTTTGGGAGGCAAACAATGCCGTATTCAGTGTATAAGATGCACCCAGATATTCAGACTCTTTTTTGAGGGAAAAAGGTGCGTCTTATATTCCGAAAAATATGGCATAACAATAGTACTTGCAATGTACTTGGCAAGATTTCAGAATGCTTTGCCCTTGCCTCCTTCCAACTGACAGAGAGCGATTGGCCCACTATCACCCTGCTGGTTTTGCATCTAAGGTGGGACTAGAACTCCCAATCTCCCAGACTGTTCTGACTGAGGCCTCCCAAGAGCATGAAACAAATTGGTCCCGACAAAACCCCCTTTTATTAATTGACTGTGAATTCTGCTCATTCACATCCAGCAAAGTCTTTCGAGGGAGGATTTATAGTCACAGACCTTATCTGGCTTGGAGAGCTGCCAGGCTGATATCTGCAAAACTGGCAGTCACAGGCCAATGAAGTGAACTAATTGTCTCCTGCAAACTTCCCTTCCTTTTTGCTCCTCTTTTATTTCCTTGGGGGGGGGGGGGAATTCATCAGCCACCTGTGGCCTTACTCCCAAGTTGACCCCTGTTCTTTAGCTGTTCCCTTCCTCTGGCAACTCTGCACATGTGCACACTGGGAACAGGCTCCAGCTGTTCGTCTGCCTCACTGACTCTGAAGGCAGCTGATAACTGGCATATGGCCCTGGCCCCCTCTCTGCCTCCGATGCAGAGCCCTCGTCGAGCCTTCCCCAGACTCTAGGACTGGCCCATGTTCCTCTCCAATCTCCTCACTGTCTGAATCTTCTGCCAGCTCTGCTGGCGGGCCAGAACACAGATTACCCAAAATGACTCTGAAATATATTTCAGGCCCTGTGTGTGTGTGTGTGTTTGTGTGTGTAAAACAGTGACATTAAATGTTACTATATTTATGCAACAACCATAACAATATGGATGACTTTTTGAGCATTTGCCATTTGAGCATTTTCATTACAACTTACTTTCAAATGAAGCACTGTATATAGCATGCTGAGAAATACTTCTTGATAAACATTCATTCTTTCAAGTATATTAATTGTTCTCATGGATTCAGTTTTATTGTCATAGATCAAGCTGTATAAACCTGCAGAGTGAAAAGAAGGGAAGATGTGGACACCTCCAGCTATAAAACCCATGAAAATGTTAAAGTTACAAAGCTACAAAGAAAGAAACTGAAATAATGTCATTCATTCATTCTGCCCATCTCAACCAAGTGATTTTATCTTCTTGGTTTAGAGCATGGGTATCTGTTGTGGCTCGGCTGGAGCCTTTGGAGCTGCTATCAGACTCTGACAGCGAGGGGCCCTATGAGTCATGCTTGGAGGAGGTGGAGGGCTCGGACAGGGGTCTGACTCCGAGCAGGGCTCAGAGAGACTAGTTGGTCACCAGGCAATGACTGAGCCTTGGATCAGTGGGGGAGGAGACAAGAGAGGCTGACAAAGAATCCTCCTGTGAGTTGTTTCGGGATGCACGTAGGAGAAGAGCTGACCGACGTAAGGAACAATTGAGGACTCATAGGAGGTGATAACAGGCAGCTGTTGCTCGTTGGGGTCTTCTCCTGTGGATAAGAAGACTGATGGTGCCACGCCCCTGGTTGCAGAAGTCAACGTTCTCCGTTCGTGTGTAACCATTGAGAAAAGCATTTGGATAAGTGTTTTTGATTTATGTAATTCTGTTTGGTGTTAGTTTGAGTGAAGACTTTTTGCCAGAGCCTTTTATCTGTGTTTATTTTGGGCTCGCAGCCAGCTCGAGCCGGGACTGATAAAGACATTCCTTTGCAAGCTTCATTGGCTTTCGTTCTGAACGAACAAGGTGGGGGTCAGAACAGGTATCCAACCTTTTGGCTTGCTTGGGCCACACTGAGTGAAGAGGAATTGTTTTTGAGCCACATATAAAATATATAACATAGTTTAATGTATATAAACCACAAGCCTTCTTTATTTTTTATTATAATTTTGTGGGGCCACATTAATAGTTCTCCAAGATGGCATGCGATCCATTGAGGTGCAAAGTCAAGGGAGAAAGCCGGATTCGCTCAAAGTCCATATGATTCACTTAACGGCAATGATTGCTTTAACAATCAATGACAAAATGTTGTGAAAATTGGGCATGATTTAACAACCACATGGATTAACGATGTAAATTCTAGCCTCAATTATGATCAAAAGTCAAGGACTCTCTGAAGGCAAAGCTGAGTAACTGGGTTCTAAGCACCAAAGAGTTAGCAATAGCAATAGCAGTTAGACTTATATACCGCTTCATAGGGCTTTCAGCCCTCCTAAGCCGTTTACAGAGTCAGCATATCGCCCCCACAGTCTGGGTCCTCATTTCACCCACCTCGGAAGGATGGAAGGCTGAGTCAACCTTGAGCCGGTGAGATTTGAACCGCTGAACTGCAGATAGCAGTCAGCTGCAGTGGCCTGCAGTACTGCACCCTAACCACTGCGCCACCTCGGCTCTTGAGGTATTTGATGCAGAAAAATAACACTGAAACACTAACTCTACAATACCTTGTTGAATTGAGGGCGCCGCCAGCATCTGCTTGTAATAAGAGTAGTACAAACCGCATTCTGTTCTGAAGGAAATTTCCCGTTCTACTTCCTACAAAGAAGCAAATCACTTAAGATGCAAGAAGAACCTTAAACTATGAATCTATTAATTTTGCTTGTCCTTGACGTGTGACTCTTGGGCAGGGTTCACATCAAGAGGTAGTATTCAGCCGGCTCGGACCAGTTCGGACATTTTGAGTAGTTCAGAGAACCGGCAAGTACCGCCTCTGGTTGGCCCCATCCCATTGTTTCCGGTCCTATATTCCCTTGTTTTTCAGCTCAGTTCATTTGCGTGGCAGAGAGGATTTCCGCGCCTCAGCTGAGCTAAAAAACAGCTCAGCTCACCAATGTTGACACCAAGGGTGGTCTTTGAGTGCTGCATGCACACGCAAAGCATGTGTAGGCACGCATGTGATGCGCACTCTCATAGAACCGATAGGAAAGGATTGGACTCCCACCACTGGTTCGCATATCACAAAAAAAGGCCATGTTTAACGCTGATCTGTTGTACATCCTAAAGTTGGTTCAATCCCCATTTTGGAAGGCTGTAACTGTGACTGACATATTGCAAACGCTATAAAGACTAAAGCTGTCCCATTAAGTCTGACCGCGATGTTTCAACCTTAGTCTTAAGTAGAATAGAGTTAGACAAGACCGAGAACCAATTTATGCAATGCAACTTTTTAAACTTATGGGCTAAATCCACGCTTACTGACTTCAGGGCATCTATTCTTTGCACGATTAGGTTGAGATGCAACCCAATACATTAAACAGGCAAAGCCGTTTGTAATACTTATCTCATTTCTCAATACAGTTATTCCAGGCCATAGATCACTAACTTTCCTAGCCCAAGCAGTGTGAAATTGAGGTTGAAAGATTAATCAAGATCATTTTGTGAGTTGATGACACAGCAAAGCTTTAAACTCTTCTTACTGACGTCCACATATTCCAGACAATTTTGTACATTGACCAAATATCAATTCCTAAAGAAATGCAAGGAACTATAAACCATGTTTCTTGCCAAAGTTGGCAAAGATGTTTAAAGACAAATCAGCTAAATGTTGGAAATGCCATCAGACACCTGGCTCATACTAATATATGTGGTGGACCTGCGAAGAAGCAAAAAATTATTGGGCTAAAAATACATACGTGGCTGGAAAAGATGATACAAGATATTGACTTAAGACCTGAAATATTTTGTTGGGGATTTTACCAGAAAACTATAGTAAAGAAAATATATTTTGATTATCCATGTTATAACAGCAGCTAGGATTGTATTTGCACAAAACTGGAAAAGTGAAGAGATCCCTACAGAGGAGAATGTGATTAAGAAAATATTAAAATGTGCAGAAATGAACAGATGACATGGCAATTAAAGAGAAAGAACAAACGGATTATTATACTATATGAGAATCTTTTTACTGGTGGTAAGAGAACAGGTTAGGTTAGGTTTAGGTTTGTTGGTTTTGTATGCCGCCCACTCCCGAAGGACTCCGGGCGGCTCACAATAAACAGGGGGGAATAAATAAGACAATAGACATAGTAAAAGAAGTTGTGTAACGTATAGAAAATGTACTGATAGTTAATATAATTAATAGAGTTAAATAAAGCATGGTGAGGATTGTTATAGTATCAGACATTTAAGGTATTGGAAATTAAGCTAAGAATATATTAAATAATGAATATGATTGTAAATTTTAATTGTTGGCACAAAATATTTATACCCAGACGACACAATGTTTAATGGAAAATGGATTGTTTATATAAAAATGAAATTAAAAAAAAACACGTTTCATTTCAGATAATGGGCATAGGAGTTATAATCAAAGAAAAAAAATCCTTAATCTAGCATTACTTTTTGAAAGTTACTTCCATGATCTGGTCATTCTTGTGATTTTAAATTGTCAAACAAGTCTCAACGCATGTGCCCTGTGCATTTGAACGGAAGTGTTCTTAGGTAAATTTAAAATTAGTAGCTGGACTGCTATGTCTATTTTTATTTCTTATACCTACAAGGGGGGGAGGCAGCCCCAGTGAAGTTGAATGAATTACATATGCTTAGAATAATCCACCAAAATCAATTAGTTTACTCTAATCTGGATTGAACCCAATGGAAATTTCACAAATGCCTTTTCTACATTCTTTTGTCTTTTCTAAAGTCATTTGTATGTTACAGCCGTCATCCTGTCATTACATTTCATTTCTGCATCCCAATTTGAATCGGATAGAGTCCTTCTATTTAAAATAATCTTGTCTTTTGCAACATGGGGAAGATGCTTTTATGCCGGTAAGCTTTTAATCTCCTGAGTTGCAAAGACTTAAGGGACTTCGCTTGTTTAAAGCTGTTTTATCTGCTGTATTTGTCTGTTTTATTGTCTTGCTGACATTCAAGGCTTATCAGGTGGATAGCCAAGATATCGATGGAGGAGAGATGGAAGAATTAATATCCAACCGAATGGCATCAGACCACAACGGACACAAATTATTTGAGCGGGTCACGATTGGCACAAAGGAATATTTCAGGCTAGTGGCGTGATGATTGTCCCATTGTTGAGGTTTGTGAGGATACAAATTTTCTACCACACTAAGAGTTTCAAGACTACATATTTGCTTTAATTACTTTATGACTAAGAACTGCAGAATTGCAGAAAAAACAATTGCTACCAACCTGCCTTCTATTGAGGACCTGAACACTGCATGAGTCAAAAAGAGGGCTGTGAAATATGTACAGACCCCCCACATCCGGGACATAAATTGTTTTAACTCCTACCCTCAAAACGAGGCTATAGAGCACTGCACATCAGAACAACTAGACACAAGAACAGTTTTTCCCCAGAATGCCATCACTCTGCTAAACAAATAATTCCCTCAATACTGTCAAGTCTGCATACCATTCTTCTTCTTCTTCTCATTGTTCCTATCACCCATCTCCTCTCACTTATGACTGTAACTTTATGCTTGTATCCTTACAATTTATATTGATTGTTTCCTAGTATTATTCGATTGTTTATTTGTACTCTATGACTATCATTAAATGTTGTACTTAATGATTTGGGTTGAATGTATCTTTTATTTTATGTGCACTGAGAGCATCTGCACCAAAGAAAAATTCCTTGTGTGTTCAATCATACTTGGCCAATGAAGAATTCTATTCTATTCTATTCTATTCTATTCTATTTCTATCCTATCCTATCCTATCCTATCCCTATCCTATGATAATCCAATCACAAAGGACAGTGTTTCCCAATCTTGGCAACTTTAGGAAGGGTGGACTGAACCCACAACCAAAAAAATCAATTCTAGATGGTAGAATATGGACTTCAATTCCCAGAATTCCCCAGCCAGCCCAAAAAATCAATTCCACTTGATAAATCTCACCATCTTTGGAAGCTGGAGATCCTGAAGTACTTTCAGTGGTTTGGATAGGAACTATTCTATCCTAAATTCAATCAGCCACAAAGCTTGTAGGTTAATACGACCGATGTTTCCACATTCGTTATGCATTTGGAAAAAATATATATAATGCACACTATCGTCTCACCTATTTTTTTTAAACATTCTGGGTTTAATGAGGGAGGGGCAGGAAGATTGATCATAGAGAGGGATCCAATTAGCAAGAATGCATCAAACATAATTAATTTGTAAGCTGGGTACCAGCTGTATTCCACCAAATGCCACACTTTATGGGGTAAACATTACTGTTTTACATCTGTTTCATACTAAGCTAACATCTGCTTTCCTTGTTTGCCAGTTCTGTAACAAGTTCTACTTTTTTTCTAGACTCTCATCAATTGTGGCCAGAGCATAATAATTGAATAGTAAAATCCATTCAGCCATATTAACATTAGTTAAGTAAACAACATAGTTCTTCCTTAGTAACACTAATATTAATAGAAGAGAAGGTGTATGTATGTATGTATGTGTGGTGTGTGTGTGTGTGTGTGTGTGTGTGTGTGTGTTAACCATTAAGCCACAGAGTTCGTCTGCTTATCAGCTGAGCCAGGGAGAAAGGTATATATCTGGCTCAGCTGAAAGGAACTCTGTGGCTTAATGGTTAACACATCTGCCTAAGATGCAATACAGCACAGGTTCCAATCCCAGTAAGGGTATGGCTAGCTGATGAGAGCTAAATAGCTTGAAATAGATCTATACTAGTCTCCCTTTATTTATTTATCAGCACAAATACAACATGTATGTGTATGTATGTATGTATGTATGTATATGTATGTATGTATGTATGTATGTATGTATGTATGTATATGTGTGTGTGTATGTATGTATGTATGTATGTATGTATGTATGTATGTGTTTTCTGAGGTTTCGCGGGTGTTAGTATGTAGGTCTCTAGTGTTCGGGTTTTCTCCCGCGTAGAATTGGAGATGTCTTGGCGACGTTTCGACGAAGTCTCATTCGTCATCTTCAGGCGGCTTCAGACTACTTCAGGTTTGGTGTTTCCAGGAGTAGTAGCAGACTACTACTCCTGGAAACACCAAACCTGAAGTAGTCTGAAGCCGCCTGAAGATGACGAATGAGACTTTGTCGAAACGTCGCCAAGACATCTCCAATCTACGCGGGAGAAAACCCGAACAACTAGACACCCGTATGTATGTATGTATATTATATTGTTGTATTTGTGCTGATAAATAAATAAAGGGAGACTAGTATAATATATGAATTATAAACATCAATATCTAAAATTGTGGACATATTTTATTCAAATGCTTCAGTGGTGGGATTCTACTTTTCCCCCCCTACCGGTTCTACGGGCGTGGCTTGGTGGGCGTGGCACGGGAAGGCTACTGTAAAATCTCCATTCCCACCCCGCTCCAGCAGAAGATTATTGCAAATCCCCATTTCCTCCCGACTAGCTGGGACTCGGGAGGCAGCGGATAGATGGGGGCAGGGCCAGCCAGAGGTGGTATTTACCAGTTCTCCAAATTACTCAAAATTTCCGCTACCGGGTCTCCAGAACCGATCAGAACCTGCTGAATACTACCTCTGAAATGTTTGTGTTGCTGCTAATTATTGCAGCTCCTCAGAGTCTGTGATTGAATCAGGTGTAAATGGATAATTAATAAATAAGATTAATACAGGAGTTCTATTCTTACCCTGCATGAGCTATCTGATTCATTGTAGATAAAATGTCGTATTCAAACTGCTGAGTTACTGAAATAGTTCTCACTTTTGGGGGGCAGATTTTCAATCACTTTGGGACCCGGTTTATCCCAGAAGGGCGAACAAAAAAAATTGCATTTGAATTTGCTGTGACATGCATAAAAAGAACAGACAACTGGGAAGCTTCCTGGTCTATTAAATCTTCAACACGTAGCACTAAGTATATTGATTATATTCTATGCTGTTGTGTCAAACTCAAGGGCCGCGGCCTGGATCTGCCACGCGGGGTGCTTAGATCTTCCCCTGGGCCCACTCTGGAAAAGTGAGGACCGACCCACAGTGCCTCTACCAGCAAAAACGGAGCTCGGGAGAGCTGCAAGTGGCGCTCCCGAGCTCCATTTTCGCTGACAGAAGGTTGCAGGAGGCCATTGCAGCTGAAAATGGAGCTCAAGAGCCCATTTTCACCAGCAGAGTGCTCAGGCACCGGACATGAGTGATGTCAAGTAGGCCACACCCACCCCGGCCCCTTGAGGTCAAACACAACCCTGATGCGGCCCTCAATGAAATGAGTTTGACACCCTTCTTCAATGCAAACATGAAGAACAGCAAAATAGGAACCAGACCAAAATTTTCAGAATGCAACAGCGATGTTTTACCTTGATATTTGAAAACCACAGATCGTTTTTCATGGAGCGTGGAGACGTAAACGGATGTGATTATTCCCAAGAAAAGGCCACAATTCCGCCGATGACAAGTGAAATCTTTCTTCCATTGTTTTGCACCTAGTTAAAAGTTTACATATAAAAGGTCTGAAATGAAGTCAATCATCTTCTCCATGTTATTGTCCATGTTCTATCCGTAAATCTGTGTAGTTTTAATGCTTTATTTTTTTTTTCTTATTTTGAAACTTGTAAGTCACCCAGTCATCGTACAGGGGAGATAGGCAGCATAAAAAATTAATAAACAATAAACAAATAATACTGATTCATCATACACATATAGACCATTTTATTTCTTTCCAACACCGCACAGAAAATGGAAACCACTAACAAAACCTGTGCTAAAACTACCAAGTTAAGCTGAAGACTCTGGTTGTTTTATCCTGATGGAGTATAAGTAAACGCTTATGATATTTACCCATTATACTATTAATGTCGGGGTTCCTAGTAATACCCCCAACAAAGAAGACTCCGAGACTTGAATTTCCTCCAAGTTCCACTTTATTAGAGATGTCATATTGGCACATCTGGGAAAACCCGAATTTGAAAGCTTTCAGGTTTTCCCCACCCAAATAAGTCGAAACCCCCGCCCAGAACCCACATGTCCGTCAATGGCCCAATCAGGCACCATCCCAATTGGAGATGCCTCCCAGTCATACCACTGCCGGTGCAGGGCAAGATGACCTTGACTCTGAGAAAGGAATGTTATTTTGTCTATGTAACTCCCATACTCCATATAATCCCCCCCCCATTTTCCCATATATGTGGGAAATGTGGCAGGCCTGAAGAGCTTTCAGGCCTGACAATAAAGTCACGGTGGCCATAAGTAGGTCATCCAAGGGACTGACCCAATTTTATGCACTGTTTGCAGTGGTCCATTCATAACGGTTTGGACAGTCGGTAAGTGATTGGTTATGCCAAGGATCACCTGTAATGCACGAGAGAGGCAAACTGAAATCAGAGATGTTCTTTGCAAAACCAGACAAAGA
Source organism: Thamnophis elegans (assembly GCF_009769535.1). Taxonomy (NCBI): domain Eukaryota; kingdom Metazoa; phylum Chordata; class Lepidosauria; order Squamata; family Natricidae; genus Thamnophis; species Thamnophis elegans. Next base: position 37,880,949 of record NC_045554.1, read on the forward strand.
GATCTTCATTTAGGTGGAAATTCTGGTGCCCTCTGGCAAACATCGTGTCTTAATGTAACAGAATACTGGAAAAAAGAATAACTAATGACTTTTCTTAAAATTGCTATTTCTGCATGGAATCATTCATTTCTTGTTTGCATGTTGTTGAAAAAAAGGAGCCGCAGCAGTGGCACAGTAGTTAGAATTCAATATTGCAGGCTGACTCTGCCCAATGCCAGGAGTTCGATCCTGACTGGCTCAAGGTTGACTTAGCCTTTCATCCTTCCGAGGTCGGTAAAATGAGGACCCAGATATTAGGGGGCAATATGCTGGCTTTGTAAACCCCTCAGAGAGTTCTGCAAAGCACTATGAAGTGGTATATAATCTAAGTGCTATTGCTAAAAAAGGCATTCTTGCCTCAATAACGACAGGTTTTGTAAGCTTAAAATTATTTTTACCACCATTCATTTTATTCAATTTGTTGTTTGTTTGCTATTTGTTTGTTAAACGTGTTTGCTGCCTATCTCGCCATGGGGCTTACAGTAATAAAAAGGACCAAAGGAAAACAGTGCAAACAGAACAGAAATAATAGAGCAATAAAATAATGACGAAGGAGCAAATGAGAATAATACGTTTATACAGGGTGTCCTAAAACTGCACTGAAACGTTTGGGACACCCTAAAATACCTATTATAATTTATTTTTTTAATATAAAAAAGGACGCCATCTAGTTTCAAATAAAAGTGCAAAGCAACAAAAAGAATAAAGATTAAAAAAAGGAGAGGAGGAGATCAAAGCGGAAAATGGTGAAAAAGTGATCGAAATTGTTTTAATTTTTCTTTCACGCAACTTGTGACTTACCAGCTACGTTCTTCTCGTTAAGTTTCCAGTTTTTGTCCTGTGACAGACAATCTTGTGGAACATTGGTGCTTTTTATTCCTCTTCTATGTCTAACACTTGTCATGATGTCAATAACATTCACACATTATACTTCGTCTGGTTCCTATATGCATATTTACAAACAGAAATTACGAAAGGTGTTAATTAAACATCCATTTAACGATCAATCAATCCTTCTTCTTTTCCTCCTCCTCCTCCTCTTTAAAATGTACACCAGGAAGTAAAGATTCACACTCCACAGAAAATGGCAGGCTTTGAACATTAACGCTGCAGAAATATTATTTTTTTTTTTCTTGCAGAGCAATTAATCATCTTGTCGGCTTATTCCTGTCACAATAAATTAGAGAAATAAACACGATCCTCAAACACATTAGCTCATTTGAGATTTCAGATTCTGTCAGACAGGGCACAAAGAAGATAGAATAAAAGCAAATATTGTGATTTTTTTTCCTTTTCCTTTTCTGGAAGCTTGATACAATACAGGTAGTCCTCAACTTACGACAATTTGTTTAGTGACTGTTCAAAGTTACAAAGGCACTGAAAAAGTGACTATGACCATTTTCACAGGTACAATCTGTGCAGCAACTCCAAGATTATATGATCAAAATTCAGAGGCTTGGTTCATATTATGACCGTTGCCAAGGTCAGGTGATCCTCTTTTGTGACCTCTCTGACAAGCAAAGTCAATGGGGAAGCCAGATTCACTTAACAACCAGGTTATAACTTATCAGCTGCAGTGATTCACTTAACAACTGAGGCAACAAAGTTGTAAAATGGAGCAAAATTCACTTAGCATGTCTCACTAACAGCAGAAATTTTGGGCTCAATTGTGGTCGTAAGTTGAGGACTACCAATAGTAGATCCATAACTATAGAAACATGTAAATTCTACTATTTGGAATTTTATCCTGATATACTAGTCCCTTTCTGCTAAAAATATTTTAGTTTTGTAGTAACTAATATATCAGACAACTTCCAAATGGGATTTTCATTTCTACAAGGACTTTTTAATACCAAGTTACCACAAGGAAGTGAGAATGTCAAGTATGGAAATTAAATAATTATTCCTGCGTAATTATTTAAAAGGAGAGATAATAAAATTCCAAAGTTCTATAATCACATGAGCATGTTTTCGTTATGTTTTCAGCATGCTTTCAGTAACAAAACATCAATTGGGAAAATGGATTTACTTAACGACTGCATTATTCACTGATGATAAGCATGATTGGGACTAAACATGATTCGCTAACAACCGCCATAAAAACAGTAGAAAAATTGGTTCCAGTCACGTAAGGCGCTGACCTTATGACTGCAATGGCTAACAATCAAAACTACATTTCCTGACAAAATAAAAAAATAAAATCCATTAGGGTTATGTCTCCATGAATTCGGAGAGCAAAAGGACATTGCCAATGGATTTGGAACTGTGGTGAAATTCCATTTTTTTTTTACTACCGGTTCTGTGGGCGTGGCTTGGTGGGCATGCAGGGAAAGGATACTGCAAAATCACCCATTCCTACCACTCCTGGGAAAGGATACTGCAAATCTCCATTACCAACCCACTCTGGGGCCAGCCAGATGTGGCATTTGCTGGTTCTTCACACTACTCAAAATTTCGCTACGGTTCTCCGAACTACTCAAAATTTCCGCTACCGGTTCTCCGAACTACTCAAATTTCCGCTACCGGTTCTCCGAAGTACTCAAAATTTCCGCTATCGGTTCTCCAACTACTCAAAATTCCCGCTACGGTTCTCCAGAACCTGTCAGAACCTGCTAGATTTCACTCCTGATTCGGAGTCCAGGGGGTATGGTTAGGAGGGTGCATGCTTTTTCAGTCTTCTTTATCTAGGTTTCCTGGAAAAATACATGGTAAAATCCCATTGGGGTAAAATCCACTTAGGGTTAAGTCGCCAAAGTTTGAAGTTTCAAAAACCATCAAAGGTGAAAGCAGTGACAAACAGCTTCTGGGCTTTTGCCAAGACAATCCACAGGACGTGATCATAGCATGGCCAGGTTCTAAGTTCAACTCAATGTTTAAATAAGCAGCCTGCAATAGAAAGGGAGAAGGAAGTGCTGTTTTGTCTATCATTGGTTGATGGAAAGAAATTTCTATTCTAGGCTTCCTCTGTCAAAGTAGCATCCAGAGCACAAGGGGCATATCTGGGGGATTAATATGCATTTGGCCAGGCAGGAGGAGGATTTTAATTCCTGAAACTGCTACCCAATGGGCAGACTGATTGCACATAAAACAACCGGTGCTGTATGGATTGATTTTATGATCAGAATTCTTTGTCCCGTTACTTTTTCGGACAAGGCATGTATTCGATATATGCATATTTGTAAATAAAATTAAAACAAATTCTTCGAAAATGAAGGGATATGTTTGTGTGTGTGTGTGTGTGTGTGTGTGTCAGAGGTGGGTTCCTACCAGTTCGCACCTATTCGGTAGAACCGGTTCGTCAAATCTACCGAACGGTTAGAAGAGGTTCCACCAGTGGACCCGGAAAGCAGGCCACACCTACAGAAGAGGTTCCAAATTTTTTTGAAACCTGCCACTGCTAAAAGGTTAGAGGTGCAAGGATCTTGTAACTTGACAGCTTTAAGACTTGCATGCTTCAATGCCAGAGTTTCTGAATAGCTACTTGGACCGACCTAAGTACTAATCATAATTTCATATCCGGTCACATGGGCGGCAAGCCACTCCCACAAAGGAGGCCACACCACAGAGTAGGTTCCAACAATTTTTGAAACCCCCACTGGTGTGTGTGTGTGTGTATGTATATGTATATGTATAGATATATATGTTGCATCTGTGCTGAAATAAATAAAGGGAGAGTAGTATAGATTTATTTCAAGCTATTTAGCTCTCATCAGCTAGCCATATCCTTACTGGGAATCGAAGCTGGCCTGTATTACATATTAGACAATTATGTTAATACAGCCCAGGTTCAAATCCCAGTAAGGGTATGGCTAGCTGGTGAGAGCTAAATAGCTTGAAATAGATCTATGCTAGTCTCCCTTTATTTATTTATCAGCACAAATGCAACACAAATGTAACAAGGCAACATAAAAATATGGCTTTCTGCCTGGATGGCTCCCAGAGTGAGTGGATAGACAGAAAAGGGAAGCAGTATGCTCTTTCCCATATTTGGGCATACCAGGGGTTGTGACACAATACACACACATATATATAAGAACCCCAAGTTTGTGTCATGAACTTGCCTAGGAGGTTGACAGAAAGAGGGCATCATGGCTAAAGGAAGCCAGGGTTAATGGAAATCATTTTTGGGGGGGGGGTGTCCATCCCGGTCTGTCCAGGTGCCTGAACGCCCCTCAACTGCTTCCACACAGGGCCCATTTCCCACGACCTACAGAGCTAACAAGACAAGGCCCTTTCCCTTTTTTGCAGCTCAGTCGTGCGAACGCAGTTACAGCGTGCACGAAGATGGTTCTGGAGCGATGCCCAGCAAAAAAGGGGGGCACAGTGCACGTGTGAATGCAAACCCAGAGGGGTGTGGGATGTCTGCGTGCAGGAAGCTGGGTCGCCGCAAAGGGGCCGATCCTGATCTACGCGGGCCAAATGCAGGCGTCGTTGGGGAGGAGAGACTCAGAAGACCCCGATTCCGAAGACCACATCCGAGCAGCATCCCTACACGTGTCTTTTCCAGCAGCAGCACCACCAACCAGGGCGGCAGAGCATCCACGAACCAGGGCCCGGCCCAGCCGCTTCTCGGGTCCCTCCCGCAGCCGGCCTAACCCGGCCCAGCCCCGCAGCGCCTCCGCCGCGATTCCCCACCGCCACCCCATCGCCTTGCCGCCCGCGGAGCCTCGGAGCGGCGGGATCCACCTACCTGCCGGCGGCGGCGGCGCAGGGCTGGCGACGTTCCGGGAAAGGCGGCCTCGGCTGTTTGGGCGCCGGAGGAAGGGAGGCGGGCAGGCGGGCGGGAGCGCAGCTGGGGCGAAAGGAGGAGCCAGCCGGGCTTGGCTGTGCATGGACGGGGGAGGATGCAAAGCAAGGGCCGGTGCAACAGGCGGGCTTAGGGGGTCCGCTGGACGCGCACACGCGTGGATAGGCGCTGCTGCTCCCACGCGCAGGAACGAGACCCTCCTCCCTCGGCTTGCGCGCATCCTCGCTGTTTTCTTGCGATCTGCCTGGCTGCCTTTCCCACGTGGGAAAGGTAGAGCTTCCAGTACAGGTAGTGAAGTGAGACGGTTAAGGGAGCTTTGCCCCATTTCAGCACCTTCCTGCCCGCGGTTGTTAAGGGAATCTGGCTTCCCCATGGCCTTTGCTTGTCAGAAGGTCGCCAAAGGGGATCCCCGGGATCCCAGGCTTGAAATGTTGGCCTTGGAGAACCTGGAACTACACCAGGCCAGAATCCTTCCGTTCCCACCATCAGAGCTGAAGAAGCTACTTGGATGAGAAGTGAACGGTCTTCAAAGAAAAACAAGAAAGTCCAGTTGCCTCTTGAAAAAGCACCTTTGGTATTACCTCTTAGCTGGGCATGCATCTATCTATCTATCCATCCTTCCATCCAAAACAAATCTATCTGTCTATCAATCCATCCATCCATCCTCCAAAACAAAACTATCTATATCATCCATCCTCCATCCAAAACAAATCAATGTCTGTCCATCCATCCTCCATCCAAAACAAATCTGTCTATCCATCCATTCAAACAAAAACTATCCATCCATCCATCCTCCATCCAAAACAAATCCTCCAAAACAAATCAATCTATCCATCCTCCATCGAAAACAAATCAATCGATCTATCCATCCTCCATCCAAATAAATCAATCTATCCATCCTCCATCCAAAACAAATCAATGTCTGTCCATCCATCCTCCATCCAAAACAAATCTGTCTATCCATCCATTCAAAACAAAACTATCCATCCATCCATCCTCCATCCAAAACAAATCAATCTATCCATCCTCCATCCAAAACAAAATCTATCTATCTATCTATCTATCTATCTATCTATCTATCTATCTATCTATCTATCTATCTATCTATCCATCCTCCATCCAAAATAAATCAATTTATCTATCCATCCATCCAAAACTCTCTCTCTCTCTCTTTCTCCTTTTTTTAGGTAGCTGCCCAAAGGCCCATCCCTGACAACAGAGGAGTGAAACATCCTAGTCTGGATTAAGCATGTGTGATCCCAGTTCCCTCGGAACCATTATTAACCAACACTAAAGGTGGTCCTAGTCACATTAGGTGAGGTGAACCCACGTAGTGGCAGTTTTGGAACAAAGTGTGATTCAGCCATGGGTTGGCATGGTCTTCCCATGTTGAATTAAATTGCTACACTTCATAATTTCTCTAAGTAAGTAGAACTATTGTAAGGTTCCCAGTTGCAACTTGGCTCCAGATGCAGAACTAACGGATGTGGGGGATCCGGTTTCTTTTGTACTTTTAAATCTTCTGTGACCAATTCATATTTCTTTGTAGAATGCCTTTCAGGTTGCAAGCGCTGGGGAGGGTTTCCATGGAAAACAAAGCAAAATCGCCATCTATTTTTGCTCTTTAACAAGATTGCTGGCTATGCATTTTTTTTAAACCAACAGAAAAATGGGAGTTTCACCGCTTTGCTGTGTTCGCTTTTCGAGTGGTTCATCTCACAGTAAATCAAGAGCATGCTACCGATGTAATCAACAAAGGAGTTTATTACCAAAATACAATTAGTCAATACATGACAAAACTTCTGTAAAAGTAAATAAATTATTCTAACGTTGTTCAGTATCTCGTAAGGTAGTCAAATTAGCTGTATACAAAGCCTGCGTCCGTCGTTTCTAAACCAGACAAATCTAAAGAGAGTTTAAGGCATGCAGTTTAATGTGCGGATCTTACAAAATAAGCCATCCAATCAGTAAGATACAATAAGAGAGAAAGAGAGAGAAATAAAAATAAAAGAACAACAACAAGTCTGTGATCTTCTACATGTCAGTTTTCTATACATTTTATACTTTGGCTATAAAAAGCAGTGCCATCGTATTACAATTTTTTCCTTTAAAAAAATATAAATGTATCCATGCTCATGAATATCAAATGCAAAAGTCTATTAAATATATTTTTTAACATTACTTTGAGCACCAACTGTACAGTTTATTCATTTATTTAGGGATTAAATAAGAGCTTTAAAATTCAGAAACCGACAGTCACTTCACTGGTCCCTCTCAAAGACACCGTGGAGTGAAGCGGTAGGATACCCTCTCTCGGCCAAAGCTGTTAATGCCATACTTAATTGTGGGAAGCAGGGCCCCGTTAAGTATAATATTGTTTTCCAGGTAAGCTATTTAAAGCAATCTTATGGAATGAGCCGAGACTGAGTCTACTCCGACAGGAGAGCAGAGAGTGAATTGCACGGGTGCTTCTCGTATCCTAGATGTCTGATGTACTTCTGCATCCATTAAGGTTCAAGCCATGTTCGCATAATATCTGCATATATCAAGACTAAACCATCTACAGGCTAGCATTTCCTAGGGGAAAAAAAAATTACAAACCTGGGCTTGCTTTCTATGGGGTTTTTTTTATACGCGCCTTACTTAAATACTACTTGTCGTGCACAGATATCCAGTGAGTGCAAATGTGATTTCAACCACTTCTCCATATTTTATTTTACTGTCCATGGCAGAGTTTTACAACTGGGTGTGGTTCGGCTTGAAGCAGGCTGATTCTTTAGCACAGCATGTATTCAATACAACACGTTGAATATAATTGGAGGCTACCACGGAATAAGCTGGCTCTCTAACTTCTTGATAAACTCTGCCTCCCTAACCAAGAGTATATAAATAACTACAGCTTGGAAGTATAAACGTTTATACTTGGAAGTTTATCTTGTAAGAACTGGGAACTAAAGCCGACTTTTTAATTTGGAGCATTGAGTTTGGCTCCTACATAAATTAAAACAAACAGTATAATTAGCGAGTTCTAAACATCATTTTACCAAAACTGAGAAAAGAAGACATGCTATATATCTGAAAAGTGCTTTTTGATTAAAAAAAAAAAAAGGAAATTCATGACATCCAAATAAGGCGTGGCACGACAAAACCGCGCTCAACTTAGCCGCGCCCGATTAAACTGCGTCGCTGACGTCATCAACAGGGCGACAACAGCGAGCGCGGAGAAAGAAGGGCGCTTTAAATAGCGCTTTGAAAGCAAGCCGATTCAACTTAAGGTAAGGGTTAGGTTTAGGGTTAAGTTTAGGGTTAGGTTAAGGGTTAGGTTTAGGGTTAGGTTAAGGGTTAGGGTTAGGTTAAGGGTTAGGTTTAGGATTAGGTTTAGGGGGGTTAGGTTTAGGTGTTAATTTTAGGTTTAGCGTTTACAGCGTGCTTCTGTCTCCGCGCTGTTGTCGCCCTGTTGATGACATCAGCTACGCGGTTTAGTCGAGCGCGGTTTAGTCGAACGCGGTTTTGTGGTGGAACCCAAATAAGGTACATTTCAACACTGGTTTCCCCCCCTAAGGCAAGTAACATGATCAATAAACCTCTTTCAGGCTCAAGACTGAAAAATGTCAGTTTAAAATCGGTTGGCTTCTTGTGCAAATAAAGGTAATGTCACTCTTTTAGTACTAACTAGTCCCTTAATTTCTTATTATAAAAATTCTCCGAGTTTGTTTAACGGTGTGAGTTAAAGATTACATAGAGAAAATACATTTATTCCTTGTGCATTTTAAAAAAACCTACGTGCCTACAAATTAACTTCAACAGGAACTTCACTGCTGTTATATACTGTAAGCGTACACTTTCACAATTTTCTTGTAGTGTATTAAAGAGGCATGATCTGTTATGAAGAATGAAAATTAACAAAAAAACAGCTACCATGGCTTGAAAGGGAAAATCCAAAATGAAATTTTAACCTGGCTAATTCGTAACAGAGCCTAACCAGGTTACAATAAACAGATGGTTTGTTCTAATAAAAAGAGGATAAAATATTGATCTTTTTTTTTTTAGCATGAGTGCACATACTTAAAGAAATACCCCCAAATTTCCTCTTTTTGCAAGCACATCAGAAATCCATGCTGAGGATCAAGTGTCAATAGAAAAATGAATCCACTATCTTAAAACCCATTCTAACCAGTCTCATTTCCATTTTCTTGACTTGGGATGTCAAATCCTGTACAGCATGGTCTCCAACCTTGGCAACTTTAAGACCTGTGGACTTCAACTCCCAGAGTTCCTTAGCCAGCTTTACTGTCTGAGGAACTCTGGGAGTTGAAGTCCACAAGTCTTAAAGTTGCCAAGGTTGGAGACCACTGCTGTACAGTATCCTGAAATGGCAAATTCCTTCAGTTTCCCCTTAGAGGAGAAATGTGTAACCGTGACAATTTTAAGAGTTGTGCACTTCAACTCCCAGAATTCCCCAGCCAGTTGGCTGAGGAACTCTGGGAATTGAAGTCCACAAGTCTTAAAGTTGCCAAGGTTGGACACCCTATCTTAAATGTTCTTTAAAAAAAAGTTTCTCTGCCTCAGCAACTTTAATCCATGCATCTTAAAAGTTACTGTGGTTGAGAAAAGCTGCCTTAAAGGACACCTTGGAAACAGTCACATTCTACATCCTATCTAACCGTAATCCTAACCTGACATATTCCTGTAAATCAAAAATGGGTAACTTGCTTGGTGGCAGAAGATTATATTTCATTTAAAAGTAAAAGGTCGGGCAAGGGAAAAAGCTGTATTTTTCTTCTGATTTTTCTTTTTTCTTTTGGCAAGAATGGGTACCAGGTAACGGTGGACAGTAGGTTCTTCTCAAATTTGGATTATACAGGGGGGCCTCCAGGCTTGGCAACTTTTAAGACTTCTGGACTTCAACTCCCAGAGTTCTGGATTCTGAATGTTGAAGTCCACAAGTCTTAAAGTTGTGAAATCTCCCCCCCCCCTCTATTACAATACTCTCTTTTCAGGGTACTGTTGCATACAATTAGAAAGAAACAATATGCAGTATTTAAACAATGCAAAAGGAGGAATCCTACGTTGGGTAATATGAAATGCTTTCAAGAACTATCCCCCCCATTTAGCATTTAAAGCTTGAAAACTATTTACACCAAGTTTTCCATTTGCCCAGCTTCACACTTCAGAATATTTGGGTGAGGGAAGCAGGAAGGAGACCCCCCCCAACTCAAGTAGCACCGTAAAAAACTGTCAGGTTTTAACTCTGCAAAATGACAAATATAAATAGGTCAATAAATAGACAAAAGGAATATATCTCGCAAGTCTGGCAAAACAATTCAAAACTGCATATAAAGCCACTTGTTAAGCAAACCAGCTACTCGAGGGAAAGAAAAGGCAGTAGGTGTGACATGAGCTGAGAGAGAACTGTTAAAAGGAAGCATCCAACTACATTTCACACGAAGAATAACATTGGTTTTGTAGTACTGAGAAGAGGCTCTGTGAATAGCATGGAAATCACTGGTGGAGAAAGACATCCATGGCATAAGATGGGGTCTCCAAATGTGGCTGGTTTCAAGACTTGTGAACTTCAACTCCCAGATTCTGGAAGATGTAGTCCATAAGTCTTAAAAGTTGGCAAGAATGGAGACCCTTGGCATAGAGGTTGTAACATCTGCCAAATCCCAAGAGTGTAAAGTCACAAGGTGTCAGAAAGAACAGCGGAGCTCGGCTAAGAATGCACAAAACCTTGTGTTGCCTTTTACCTTCCTGAGGTGTCCCCCCCCCAAAAAAAAAGATGAGAAAGAAGGGAGAAAGGAACAAAATTAACCTTCGTTCTCATTTTGATGAAACAATCCCTCTCTCAGATTAAAAGCTGCCCAAGACTGGAAGGGACCTACTGGTAAATCCATCAGGTTGTTTTTTTAAAAAAATTGGAGTTGCAATGGTCTTTTGTATAAAGATTTTGCAATGTATTTCATGAGGGGGGGGGGGAGAGGGAAGAGATCCCTTTCATTGCACTGATTCCGAGTTGGATTATCTTGTATCTTGTGGCCCTAAAATGATGCATGTTTAAGCACACTGAAAGGAAATTCTAATAAATATCTGTTTAACCTATGTACAGGTAGAACGGAAAAAAAAAACTTGGCTAAAGAGGGCCCAATGACATACTTGCTTTTCTATCTCATCAAAGAAAAAGAATTAACTAGCCAAATATAATATATTTTACCAAGAGGCAGAACTTATTTTATGTCGCTTGATGTAGCAAAAAAGAGTTTTGCCTGGAAAACACATCGGTTGCGATAGGAAGCCTAAGAACTAACCAAGGTTTCCGTCCTCAAAAATGGCTGCTTGATGGTCACATCAAGATGGTTTTCTTTAAAACTTACCTTAAAGCAGATTTTTATGCCCTCTGGATGCATTCTAGGTAGAAAGGTTAAATCCCTTTTTTTTTTGTTAATTCCTCTATGCCACTATCGTTTGGGTCAATAATAGGCATTAAAAATAGTTCTGTGGGTAGAAGGTAACGTCCGGATTTTTTTTTTTTACTGTAAATGCAGCATTATTCGTGTCAGGGTTTCTTCAAAAGCTTGTAAAATAACTTGCTCTTTTGCGGATAAGAGAGGCTTCGGATGGAGGCAGGAAACAAAGACTTGCTGAAGAAAAGCACTTTGAGCAAATAAATATGTACACATACATACATGCTTATTCCTAAGTTCTTCGATTTAGCAAGTCTTGCAGGCAAAGCTGGAGATCTGAAGATAACTTTGTCTAGTTCAATGATATTTCCACACGGGCAATTTGGAAGACACGTGGACTTCAACTCCCAGAAACCCCTCGTCGGCATGGCTGATTGGGGAATGATGGGAGTTGAAGTCCAGACATCTTCCAAGTTGCCAAGGTGGAGAACCATTGATTTAGTTTATACTTTGAGTTGCTGCATGGTCCTTATTGAGGATGATGTTGATGATTTCCCTTCGTGTTCTTTCATATGGTCCAACAAATTCTCTTTGCTGGTGGACTCAAACCCACAGATGCAACAGCAGAAGAGCAGGACACAGTATTCTGAGCCCAGGTAGGACAGGCCTGCGGGCTTCTCTGAACCGCTTGAGGTATTGGTTGTAGAAGCTTGATCCTGATGGTGGTCAGAACTCAATATTTTGTTCGCTGTCGGCTTAGGAGAGTTTGAAAAAGACAAGCCTTCGGAGCTACTAGTGAAAGGAACGGCATCGCCTTCCAAAGTTTTGGTTACTTTCTTCCCAGTAAGCTGACCCAGTAGCCTACAAGACAAAGGGAAAAAGTTGTTCATTTTTAACTAGCTGATAACCAGGCATTGCCCGGAACAAATCCCCCTTACCAGAGGGAGCCCCTTGTTTTTTGTTTGTTTGTTTGTTGAAGAACCAACCCCCTTACCAGAGGAAACCTACCCCCCTTGTGGAGTACTGTGAAGCCGTGATCATAGCAATTCCACTGTGCTGTACAGTAGAAGTCATTTTAAGGCACAACAGGCTGTATCTTAACAGAACTTGAATCCAAAATGCACACTATCACTGTCAAAAGTACTGTGATTTGACACTATAGATATAATTCATTTCTTTTCATTTCAGCGGCCCAGGAGTTCCAGAGTTATGCTGGAACACATAGACACAGATACACACAGACACCCCAAGGGGTACCCCCTTATACATACATACATACATACATACATACATACATTCATAGAACACTCAAGAGAGGGGAAGAATATATAGACACAATACTGAAAAATGCCCTGAGTTATATTCTGCATTTCCTCAAAAGTGCTGCAACACTATCTTCAAACTGTTATTAAATATCCCCTTGTTTTTTAAAGAGAAGTTTAGAAGCTTTGCACAAGGAGAGTTGTCTCGGACAGCCAGATGGGTGGCATAAATTTCATAAATAAATAAAGAGGCTGTGATGGTGGGTGTGGGGACAAGATCATGAACTTTCAACTGGGTGGGAATCCTAGATAACTTCCAGAATTGGGATTCCACAGATGTGCCAAGATGTCTGACTTATTAAATTGGAACTTTAAGGATTGTTTTGCCTTGGACTCTGATTTAATTCTGCATGATACTTGGAATGCTGACACCAGCTATCAAAAACCATCCATTTTCATCCATCCATCCATCCATCCATCCATCCATTTTTGATTACATTTCTTCTCGCAACCCAGGGGATTAAAAGGGTGATATTCCATCGTGGTTTTGATTCGAGTCTGGTGTCACAAACCTAAACGGGGACTGCGACTCGCACACACCTGCCGCTTTGTGAAATGGCATCGTTAATAGCTTTATTCACTTGTTCATAGTTATAGTTTTCATCACTTGCATGTTTCCACATGTGAGACTTAAGGGAAGGAGGGTGGCTGCATACATATCCGCAGAGAGAACACCTGAAATAACATCAGCAGGATGCAAAAGTTATTACGAGCGTAAACACATACTACCGCAAAGCATTATTATCGGACCACTCCTCTATTTTGCATTTAAACCTGTCTTATTTGGGATTACAGTTTAAATAACATTTTAAAGAAGCTCTACAGGGCCCCTCCCCTAACTGTAATTCTGTCTCAGGGCAAATCTATAGTCCTATCTAACATGACAGATTAGCTAGTAAAATGGACTTTTAAGGATGCAGAAATTTTAAGGGGAACATCCCATGTTCTCAGGAACTGAGAATATGAATTTCAGAAGCAAGAGAAGATATCCACTGTCAAAGGCTGAATCTGGTTAAACTGGAGAAAAGTCTATTGCTGTAAGATTATTTCCCTTTTTGTGCCTTCAAATTAGATTTGTTCCTGGCCGTTCATAGGAGCGGTTTGTCCTTACCTCCTCCTTCTTAGAGTTTTGAGAGTAGGATTGGCCTAAAAATCACCCAGCAGATTAAACACCCACTAGCTCTCTCTAAACAATTATAGGTATTCTTTGATTTTCGGCCACAATTGAACCCAAATTTTCCTCTGCTAAGCAAGTCAGGTGCTAAGTGAGTTTTCCAATGTTTTACGACCTTCCTTGCCACAGCTGCTAAATGAATCACTGCGGTTGTTAAGTAACACGGTTGTTAAGTGGATCTGGCTTCCCCATTGCATTTGCTTGTCCGAAGGTCACCAAAGGTGATCACAGAACCTCAGGACACGCAACTGTCATAAAGACGAGTCAGTTGCTAAGCATGTGGATTTTGATCATGTGACCCTGGGGAGGCTACAATAATCATGTGAAAGACGGTCGTAAGTCACTGTACCCATACCAAATACCGTATTTTTCGAGTATAAGACGCAGCAGACGGAAAAGGAAAATTAAAAAAAAAAAGGTTTGGCACTCTGCAAATCTCCCAAAAACGGCCGTGTTTTGAAAATGGGCCATTCCCCCCAAAAAGGCATATAGCCTCGAGAGAAGTTGTAGAATACTTCTGGGGGGGGGGGGGGGAGAAATAAGCAAAAAATGGCCCACTTTTGCAAAAATGGGCCCATTTTTCATACAACAAACAGCATGGATAGCCTTTAGGAGCTCCACTCAAGGCATCTAAATACAAAACTACATCAACTCTTCATCTCTAAGCTTGGTTGACCTAGAATGGATCTGAATGCGTTCCAGAGCTCAGCAGACGGTGTACAGTGCATTTTCTTCATCAGTCAGTGGCTGCAGATCTCTTTAAATAAATCTGAGAGCCATGTTTAGCTGAAGAATCGTTCTTATTAGAGTTTATCCATAGCCTGAAGTTTTCTTAAATGTTTGTGTCAGGCCTGCAGCCATCTTTCCTTTTGGATCTTTGGCCTGGCACGCTTTCTATTATTCTACCATGCATTTTCTACTGTGGGAAAATGGGAGGGGGGGGGGAGAATCGTACGGAGTTAGATGCTATGCAGCCATAACAAAATTATTTCTAGAAAGCTAAGGTCATCCTTTGTCTTGGTTCCTCTGCACCTGACCGGAACTGGATGGGTGGAACTGCCAGCATGGACGTTTTCTTAAATATTTGTATCAGGCCTGCAGCCATTTTTTTTTTGGATCTTTGGCCTGCCACACTTCTATTATTCTACTATGCATTTTCTATTGCGGGAAAATGGGAGGAGGGATTGAAGGAGTGAGATGTGATGTAGCCATAACAACATTCTTTCTAGAAAGCAAAGGTCATGCTTTGTCTTTGCACCTCTGCACCTGAACAGAACTGGATGGGTGGAACTGCCAGAATGGCAGTGGGAGATTGGACTACGTGATGGACTTGTGGGTGTGGGGGCAAGATCTTGAACTTTCAAATGGGTGGGGAAAACTGGGAAGCTTTCAGATCCGGGTTTTCCCAGTTGTGCCAACGTGGCTCTCTTAATAAATTGGAACTTTGAGCAATACTTTGCCTTGGACTCTGATTTACTTTTGGATTACTATTTACTTACTATTTGGAACCCTGACAGTTTGTGTTGCTGACGGCAACACAAAGACTAAAAAGGTAAGACAAACCAAGCAATAAGAACAGATCCAAAAAACCTTGAGAATTGTAACCCTGTTGTTTAGCCACAGAACAAGATTGTCTCGGTATGAGCTATTTGTTACCTACTTGAACTGCTCCATTAACTGCACTGCCTGTGCTCTTGTGGGTGGCGTCTATGACACTTCAAGCTATTCATACTTGTGGTGGCGAAGTCACAGACGCGGCATCTGAACAAAAGCAAAGAAAGGATTGATTCCAGCAGCCTTGCATCCCCTTGGCATTTTTTTTTAATGAAAAAGGTTTTTATTTTCCATTTTTTCATTTTCATACACTCACATATATACTGTGCATAGCCGGAGCCATACAACATTAAACAATAATCACAGCAATTCCTCTTGTCAACAATACCCCAAAAATAGAAACCCAATATCTTTCACTCTCCGAACATCTCTTTCTTCCACCCCCTCCAACTTTCCATCTTCCCTCCATCATCCCCCTCTACCCTACTTCCCCTCCCCCTCTACCACTCTCTCTTCCAATCCACTCCCTCCCTTCCTTCTCACCCTCCCTCCCATCCTCTCTCCCACCCTCTCTACCCATCTTTCTTCTATCCCACTCCTCCTCCCTTGGTGTATTTCCACTATATGTCAATGTACTTAACTTATCCTATTTTACAGAGAAATTAAAGAAAAACAGTATACATGTGAAGTCACATTACATTGAAATCTAAACATTGTATCTAACCTAGTATATATCCCTCCCTCCCCCCACCCTCCCCCCAAACCCCACCTCCCTCCCCCCCGACTTCCCAGAGCCCGTACACGGTATAGATTTTTAACAAACACAGTCTAAAATATATTGAGAAAAAAGAAATTAAAAAGGGTTAATAACATCTCTACATTGATCTTAGCTTCTTCTTGCTAACTTTGAACAGTTTAAATCATTCCTGATCTTAAGCATAGGCTATCTGGAATTTCTTAGTCCCATATTGTTTTGTATAGTCAATCCATTTTTTCCAGTCTCGTTTATATCTCTCATTTGAATGCATCCCCTTGGCATTTTAATGCCCCAAAGTTAAAAAAAAATCTTTTGGAAAATTAGCAGTGCTTCTAGGCTTGATCACTTGCAATCCAGCAGTCAAACACGACCTTCCTTTAGTTCCAAACTCACTTTCTGCAGGGATAGAAAGGAAATTCTGGTTGGGGAATTCAGGAAGTGACCGTCGGCAAAAGGCTGGTCAAGTTTATTAAGAGAAGGCTGCCATGAAGATTGCAAAATCACAAATCAAAAACCCGTTCTTTGCTATTCAAGCAAGGAAGCAGAGGGACAGATGGCTGCCAAAGTCTGGAAACCCACAGCCTTTGCAAAAATGATTGCTAAATTGTTTAATAGGACAGGATGGAAATATAGGGACCGTAGCCCTACAACGGAATTTAACAATTAAATTAAAAAGCAGATTTAGATCTATTTCTATTTCAACCCTTGCATTCCTTTAGAATGCAATCTCCAAAATGTTCCTCAGAGGTTGTTCTGACTAGGCTTCCCAAGATCATGAAGCAGACTCCTCGTCCTGATGAAACCTCTTTTATTTAGGTTAAAGGGAATTCCTCTCCAGCAAAGCCCCGGCCAACAGTTTTCAAGAGATTTCACAACTACAGACCTTTATCAGGCTTGGAGAGCTGCCAGGCTGATATCTTCCAAATGCCACGCTGTAGCAGCAACTACTTGGCAAGAAGTCAGGAACAGAACTTCACCCTAATGAGTTAAACTAATTGTCTCCTGCAAACTCCCTCCCCTTTCGCTCCTCTTTATTCCCTATGGGAAGGGCCATTCACCATCCACCTGTGCCTTTACTCGTGAATCGGCCTTTGTTCCTTAACTGTTCCCTTCTGCTGGCAGCTCTGCACGTGCGCAGATTAGGTACAGGCTCCAGCTGTTCTTCTGCCCCATTGATCTCCGACTCCAAAGGCAGCTGATGTTGGACGGCCCCCTCCTGGTCCCATTTCCACTTCCAAAGCAGAGCACTGGTCAGAACCTTCCCCCGACTCCAGGACTGGCCCATATACCTCCCCAACCTCCTCACTGTCTGAGTCTGCCACTAGCTCCGCTGGCTGCTGGCAGGCCACAATAGAAGTGACTTTGGCTTGACAAAACTCAGCTGACTGCTGTCAAGCTCTCTCTGAATGTTTTAAATGGAATATTCTAAATGTTCATGTGTATTTTGCAAGTGGGGTCTCTAAAAAACTGGGCTTAACCCACTTGCTTTAACAAGTTAGTGGGTAAAATTTAGGTTTGAATTCTGCCAATGAAAACAGATTACATCTATGGCAAGCAGATGCGTAGGAAACAGTGCGTAGAAGGCTGGGGGATTCTAAGCATGTTGCGAGAACAAATCCCCCATCATTTATGCCCTTCTCCAAAATCAGAATATTCCAAATTGCCCGCCGGTTGCTGCTGCAAGGGAACCATTAAGAAACGAACGAAACAAAACCGGCTTAAATTCCTGGGTATAAAAATAGAGATTATCTTCACCTGTATGGCTTATCCGAATTGTGAATCCGTCTGTGATTCCTCACTCCAACATACGTTGTGCTTGTGTAATCGCAAATGTCGCAACGGTAAAGTTTCTGGACCGAAATCTTCTCCCCTGTAATAACAACATCAGAAAATATTTGTTCTCCTTCGGCACTGGTTTCTACCAGGCCCAATTAGATGCTTGTGAGACCCCTCTAAGCTGCAAATGAAACACAGGAAAGGACACAATGCATCTAATTGTCAGGTTTCCGAAAGATGCCCTAATTGATTCTTGAGCCTCAGGCCAAGTTTCAAAAGAAAACCAGTTATTATTAGGAGCACCACTTTGGCAATACCCTACTGTAGTCAGCTCTGAGCCTCATTTGAATTATAGCTGAACTTTACCCCTGGTTCCTTCCCTCCCCTCAGTCTGTGTCATAAATCACATTCTCCAATGAAGTGCACCTCTCACAAGCCTGCTGTAGTAATCTGAGATCCGACTCTAGCCGAAGGTATGCATGGAATGCAATCGGGGGATTTCCTCACCATGGCAACTTTATGAGTTGACAATAATCCTCTGACAGTGGAAGATATGCTGAGCCATGCTGATGGCCACCTACTCTTTATTAAATTATATGATGCCTATCTTGCTATCGAGAGGAACTCTGGGTGACCTTGATGACCTTATCCTCTTCACCCTTTCCAGCCATGTAGATTGGCAGGTCTCATACCACAACTTTTAAGGGATGCTGCCTTTCAATGAGCCATAGTGGTGCAGTGGTTAGAGTGCAGTACTACGGGCTACTTCTGCTGCCTGCCAGCTGCCTGCAATTTGGTGGTTAGAATCTCACCAGGCTCAAGGTTGACTCAGCCTTCCATCCTTCCGAGGTGGGTAAAATGAGGACCCAGATTGTTGGGGGCAAGAGGCTGGCTCTGTAAACCGCTTAGAGAGGGATGTAAAAGCACTGCGAAGTGGTATATAAGCCTAAGTGCTGTTGCTGTTGTCTTGAATCACCTGCTCTTCATCCTTCAGTGGTTCAAAGCCCTTTCCTGAGTTGTTTCTAGAACCCAATACCTGATATATTGCTTTAATTGATTGTAAAACATACTCTCCTATTTGCATCTTTTGCATTATTTTCAATAAAAATTGCCAATTCACTCGATCAAAAGTTTTCTCGGCATCTAAGAATATAAGTGCTGCGGGGTTTGATGATTCTTTCCCAAGTATTCCAGTATGTTAACAATTTGTCTTACATTACTTCTCATCTGTCTCTTGTATAAAACCGGTTTGATCATTATGAATCAATTGTTGAACAACCAACATTAACCTATTGCTATATTTTTGTAAAAGTTATAATCTATTAAGTAATGATATAGGTCTGTAATTTTTTGGTTAACTAAGATCTTCTTTAGGTATCAGGGATATGAAAGCTGTCTTCCAAGATGGGGGTACCTTCCCTTCCATTTGGATTTTATTAAATAATTCCTTAAGGGTTCTCATTTCTAATGTAAATACCAATACCATCCCTGTATTGCTGCGATCAAAACTGGATACTTCTTGCTCTGCCATTTGTGCAATGGTCACCCTCTGTGTAATCGGAGGGTAGGATGTATTGATGAATTATACAAACCCTGCTCCCCCCCCCATCTGCACTATTCAGGTGACACCGAGGCGCAGATTAAACCTCAATGTGGCCTCAATGACCCTCAGAGAGAGTGCTAATGATCGGAGGACTGCAAGGAATATAAATCCTTCCATTCTCCAGCAGTCAGTCTGAACGGAAGCAGCTTCATGGATGAGGAGCGAAACACCTTCAAGAGAAAAACGAAGTCCAGATGCTCTTTGAGAAAGCGCCTTTGGGAGAAGAAAGTCTTAAGACCTGGCACATGACGTATCATTGACTGGAGATGACCAGGCTAAGCCAGAGGATGGGATCAAACATGTAATCAGTTTGGAGTCGCTGTGCTCCCATAACAGACCTAAGTCCAGCCCCCTCTCCCTTGAATCCCGTTGACTCCTATCTAGTGTCAATTTGCCTGGACCGTTAATAGATCAGATTCTTGCATACAGGTATGATGTAATTAACGCGAAGTGCTTTGACCTAAACTCCTACTTCTGTGCCTGACATTGATGTCTGTAGTCACTACACCTAATATTGTACACGACAAAACTCTCAGATTAAATTTGTTAATCTGGCAAAGCACTACACTCCCATTCCATTTTAGCCAACACAGTTCTAGGCTGCAGAAACAGAGGGATGGAATCAAGATCACGTGAAGTGTTAATACCACTTTATAATGCCTTGGTAAGGCCACACATGGAATACGGCATCCAGTTCCGGTCTCCATGATGTAAAAAAAGATGTTGAGACTTTAAAAAGAGTGCAGAGAAGAGCAACAAAGATGATGAGGGGACTGGAGGCTAAAACATATAAAGAACTTCATCTTGGTATGTCGAGTCTGATTGCAAAGAAGGACTAGGGTTGGCATGATAGCAGTCTTCCAATATCTCAGGGGCTGCCCCAAAAAAGAGGCAGTCCAGCTATTCTCCAAGGCACCTGAGGGCAGGACAAGAAGCAATGGATGGAAACTAATCCAGGAGAGAAGCAACTTAGAACTAAGTGAGAACAATTAACCAGTGGAACAACTTGCTCCCAGATGTTGTGGATGCTCTAACACTGGAAGTTTTAAAGAAGATGTTGGAGAACCATTTGTCTGAAGTGGTGTAGGGTTTCCTGCCTAAGCAGGGGGTTGGACTAGAAGATCTCCAAGGTCCCTTCCAATCCTGTTATTCTATTCCATTCTATTTTATTCTATTCAGAGCCAAGGTGGCGCAGTGGTTAAATGCAGCACTGCAGGCTACTTCAGCTGACTGCAGTTCTGCAGTTCGGCTGTTCAAATCTCACCGGCTCAGGGTTGACTCAGCCTTCCATCCTTCCGAGGTGGGTAAAATGAGGACCCGGATTGTTGGGGGCAATATGCTGACTCTGTAAACCGCTTAGAGAGGGCTGAAAGCCTTTTGAAGCGGTATATAAGTCTAACTGCTATTGCTATTCTATTTTTACCCTTTGATTGAGCTAGTGGGTTTGGTACCTGCTTTATAATGCATACATGTTTTGGAAGGGAAATAAGATACCACAATCTCGGTTTAGCTGCGGGTCTTTTTCTACAGCGACCCCATGTTTCCTTCCCTCCAATTCTAGGCACTGGGGATCCCGTTAATGTTTATAAGTGCCACTGTGATGCACAGAAACCCTGATGATTTTCTAGGCAGGGAAAGGATCTTCCTGCTCAAGCAATTGACATGCAAGCAGATGCTGTGCTTTATATATCTATGTATATATGGAGGCAGCATCTGTTTGACAAGAGGGTTTCCTTCCTGCAATTGCCTCTTAATTTGATTGCAAAGGGCTTCTAAAATGATTTGGGAAGCAAGCATTCTCGTTTAATGAATGCCATTAAAAAGGAAATGGTGTTAAGTGAAGGCAGGCTCGGGACACAAGGTTTTCAAATTAAAAAGGTACTTTAGGATACTAGACCAGGCAGGAAACCCCCACCCCCTTTTAAAGCAATGAGCAATCAAGAAAAAATGCAGACAAACACTAATCTCTGCATCCAGATGAAAGAATAAGAAAAAGGACCTCCCACCTCAAATAAAGGTAAAGGTTCCCCTCGCACATATGTGCTAGTCGTTTCCAACTCCAGGGGGCGGTGCTCATCTCCATTTCAAAGCGGAAGAGCCAGCTCTGTCCAAAGATGTCTCTGTGGTCATGTGGCCGGCATGACTAAATGCTGAAGGTGCATGGAAAGCTGTTCCCTTCCCACCAAAAGTTGTCCCTATTTTTCTACTTGCATTTTTACATGTTTTCGAACTGCTAGGGTGGCAGAAGCTGGGACAAGTAACGGGAGCTCACTCCGTTATATGGCACTAGGGATTCGAATCGCCGAACTGCCAACCTTTCTGATCGACAAGCTCAGTGTCTTAGCCACTGAGCCACCCTCAAATAATCCATCATTATTCAGTGACGAAAGGCCTTAAATGAGGATAGCTGAGAAACATTCCCCACTCTCAATTCTCCAAGGAATCCCCAAGATATGAAGATTCTATTTGCAACTGGGGGAATTAAAGCAGTGTTTTTCAACCTTGGCAACTTGAAGATGTCCGGACTTCAACTCCCAGAATTCCCCAGCCAGCACATGCTGGGAGTTGAAGTCCACCAGTCTTATAAGTGGCCATGTTTGCACTTTAGACCAATGTTTCTCAAACTCAGAAAGACTTGTGGGATTCTGGGAGTTGAAGTCCACAGCTCTTAACCAAGTCACTGAGACGGAGAGACACTGCTCTAGCTCTACCAAGGTATAACTCCTGCAACTGCAGGTCAGCAAAGCCAAATAGATGAGTAGTGTAGCATTTTTGGAGGGCGCCAGGTGAGAGAGAAGGAGCATCCTGTCCTTTCTCCCAGTCACTCAGGTTGAGAGCCACGGTGCACAAGGGGAACCCAATCCAACCCACAAAACTAGCCAACGAGATAGACAGTACCAACTCTTTCATCTGCTTCGCTGCAAGCCATTAAGCTGTCAAACGCTGGGGCTGCATACGTATCTGGGAGACAGTGCTGCTCTCTTTCGTGACTGCGCAGCTGACTCTGGAACAAAAACAGTCGTTTAAACGTTAAAACGATGTTGTTAATCTCTAACCCCAAACTCAGTTGAGCATTCTTTTGTTTGGGAAGCGAGCATTCTCGTTTAATGAACGCCATTAAAAAGGAAATGGTGTTAAGTGAAGACAGGCTCCTGACACGAGGTTTTCAAATAAAAAGAAGGTACTTTAAGATACTAGACCAGGCAGGAAAAAACCCCCCCCCCCTTTTAAAGCAATGAGCAATCAAGAAAAAATGCAGACAAACACTAATCTCTGCATCCAGATGAAGGAATAAGAAAAAGGACCTCCCAACTCAAATAAAGGCTTAAGCATTAATGACAAGTGGATGGACTAACAACATCCGTGCAGGACTCAAAGCCACCATTTAACAGCGGTTTGATAACTAAACCCATGTGGGTTGGATGCCTCCATCTTGCTAGATTGTCAGTCCTGGTTTGAAAGTCGAAACAGCTTAGTTCACACAGCACGAGGTGCCAATGTGTAAACTCGGTCAGTACCTAATCCCAATGAAGAGATTGTGAGGGGGCTTCAGATCTATAAGCCGGCCTTTCTTTTTGGATTTCAGGCCTGCCACACTTCCTACCGTGGGAAAATGGGAGAGGGGATTATATGGAGTTGGGTGATGTGTAGCCATAACAACATTCTTTCTCAGAAAATCAAGGTCGCTTTTGTCCCTGCACCTGGGCAGACGTGGATGGGAGGAATCTGTCTTCGTGGCAGTGAAGGACTGGACCATGTGGTGGGACTGTGGGTGTTGAACTTTCACTTGGGTGGGGAAAACGTGGAAGCTTTCAGATTCGGGTTTTCCCAGATGTGCCAACATGGCATCTCTAATAAAGTGGAACTTTGAGGAAACTCAGCATCGAGTTTTATTTCGCTGGGGTGTTTTTTGGAACCCTGACAGGGAAAGTTATTGCATATATAAGATGAGTTAGGGGAAATCCTATGAGATAATTTTCAATCTAAAGCAGTGTTTTTCAAACTTGGCAACTTTTAAGCTATGCGGATTTCATATCCCAGAAGTCCCCAACCAACATGCCAGATTTCAGCCTGGCATGTTGACTTGGCAAGGACTCTCGGAGAGTCACGAACCAATTAAGCAAACTAATTGTCTCCTGCAAACTCCACTCCCCTTTCGCTCCTCTTTTATTCCTTCTGGGGACGCTCATCATCCACCTGTGGCCTTACTCCCAAGTCGATCCCTGTCCTTTAGGTATTCCCTTTGTCTGGCAACTCTGCGCATGCGCACACTGGGAACGGGCTCCAGCTGTTCCTCTGCCTCACTGATGTCTGACTCCGAAGGCAGCTGATAATTGTCAGACGGCCCTGGCCCCCTCTCTGCCTCCGACCAGAGCCCTCATCAGAGCGTTCCCCAGACTCCAGGATTGACTCATTTTCCTCCCCAACCTCCTCACTGTCCGAATCTGCTGCCAGCTCTGTTGACCGCTGGAGGGCCACAATAGTCCCCACAAGCAGGACCACAATCAAAAAGCACAGCGGTGGGTTGTATAAAACGAGGAGAGGAAACCAACTTGACCCCCACTAATTCACATCAATTCTAAGCACCCAAGCTGGCTGTTTAGGCCGGGCGTTTAATTAATGCAAAGTGTAGCTTTGTTCACCTTGTAATGAAAGGATTCCTCACACTGCTTACACTGGTACATTCGGGTTTTGCAGTGGTTGATCATGTGACTTTCTAAATCCTTGCTGTGGTCGGCGACGTGCTCACAAATCGGACACTGATAAGGCTGCCTCTGCCGATGTACCCGCAAATGCTGTTTGATGTACCCTTTGTTGCCGCTGCTGTAGTGGCATAAGCGACACCGGAAGGGCCGCTCCGCGTCGGGGATGTATTCCACCAGACTGCTCCCCAACACGCCAGCATCCCCCGACGGTTGGCACTGGACGTTATCTTGCAACTCCTTCAAAATGTCGTCATCGGAGGCATTTTGGTCTGTCCTCTCTTTCAATTTCTCAATCACGGTCAGCAGCGACATGCTGATGCCCATTTTAATGGGGACTTCAGAGAGCTCGGTTTATCTTTCTGCAATTCCACCAAAGCCCGTTCCTCTTGGTGCAGGCTACTCAATTCCTCCGTCTTCAGGGAGGCGATACGTTTAGAATGGCCTAATAGCCGCCTTCGGGAGGCCTCTGCCCAGCCTCCGAATAAAGGATTTACGTCGGCGAAAGCCCGGAAGCTGGATCGGGCAAGCTCCGCGGCTCGGATTGGCATAGTAACCAGGGCTTCGGCGGCTAGCGAGTGCAGCCTCAAAGACTCCGAATTGGTTCTCCTCCGGGCAGGGGGAGCATTTTCGTCAGCTGTTTTAGCCCGGCTGGGATTCATGTTCTCTTCGGCCTTTTCCGTGCTGCTCCACCCAATGATAACTTCTTCAATTTCAATTGAATTCTTATCCATGTGATAAACGTCGTCCGACGCATCCCGTCCAGCCGGAGGGTGTTCAGGGCCGGCGTCCACAGAATAATGCAAGACGCTATCCATGACTTCATTCTGCAAGGCAGGCTCTTCGGCGCTGGGTAGGCGCTCCACAATGACGTTAACGTGGCCCTTTTTGTTCGGGCTGCAGTGGATGATTTTCTGGGCCGAAGAAAGCAAGCTGTCAGCCCCCAAATGATCTGGGTCAAGGTCTTCATGCGACGACGGGCTCTCCTCGAACAATCGGTCTGCAGGGGAAAGAGCAGCCGGCTGACTGAGGGCCGATTCTTCTTTGACCGGCTCTTCCGTTTTGAAAGCCATCGGCTCAGGGCTGCAAATGCGAAGTTGTACAGGCGAGTTGTTGCAGAGTCCCGCTTCGTTATTGTCTAGGGACAGGACGACCGTATCCAATATGGCGGAATCCGACAAGGCGGCTTGCTTTTTTTCTTCCTCGAATATGGGATACGAGCAGTTCACCTCGCCTGCGTGCTTCCAAGCGTGCGTCTTCAACATTCGCTGTTGCCCGCACGTATAGCTGCAAATCAAGCAACGGTACATGCCGTATTGCTCGTAGGTGTACCACTTCCGCCTCCCCTTCTCAGGCACTTGGGGAGGAGGCTGCATCTCGTGATCGGTGCCGATGATGACTTTTTCTACCGGCCCGGGCAAAGCGGTAGCGGACACGTCAACGCCATGCTCTTCCTTCAAGAGGGCGTGGATTTTGCTGCTGTTCTCCGGGTGACTTCGAATGTGGCTCTCAAAATCTTCGACGCTCCGGGTGGTGAAACTGCAGACCGAGCACATGAGCATGACCTCGTTCTGCTGGCCGTGTTGCTTCATGTGCTCCTGTAAGAGGGGGAGAGAGGGCGACACGGATTTGCAGAGGCTGCACTCGTAGCAGAGGACTTTCCGTTTGCTCTGAGGAGGATCGTCCATCGTGTAATAGTCTTCTATATTGATGGTGCCCAGAGCGGGCAGTTCCAGGGCTTTGGATGGGACCTCGGAAGGCCGGTGGTGTCGGGGTACAAGCGTTTCTTCCCGATTAAAACACATTTCTGCGACTTTTCACTCTCGACAATTTTGCTGAGCTTTTGGATGACCTGGATGAGGGGATCGGGTTTACACTTCAGCGAGTCGTCGGCATTGTCTGCCGATGAGCTTACGATGGCTTCGGAAATCAGGACGGCTTCCTGTTCCCTCAGATTTGAGATTAGGGCAATGATGTTACTGCCTTCTTCCATAATACCTAAAATGGAAATAAACAAACAACAAAAAAAATAAATTCATGCTTTGCAGTGGGTGAAATCCAAAATTTTTCCCTACCTGTTTGGTGGGCGTGGCTTGGTGGGCAGGGCCAGCCAGCTAAGCCGCGACTCCCAGGCTTACCTGGCAGACAGATCAGGGACGCAGTGCTTCAGGCAGGCAAACTGCAGAGCAGAGACTGGGCGGGGCGGGGCGAATGAATGGTGACCGGTTCGGGGGCAGGGCCAGCCAGCAGTTATTACCGGTTCAGCGACCCACGCCAAATGTCCGCTACTGGATCTCCCAAACCGGTCTGAACCAGCAGGATTTGCTTGGGGTACAGATGGAAACCTCCATTTGTAAAGTATGGAGAAAAAAAAAGATTTATATTTTTGGGCTGTCTTTTTAATTCTACCGGCTATAATAGTACTATATTGCCAAATGTATTCGCTCACCCATCCACATAATCAGAAGCAGTTGTGAGCGAATACTTTTGGCAATATAGTGTATATGAGGGGGGGGAGGGGCTAACCCCAAGTCCATGGATCGGCACTGGGCCGCGGCATCCCAGAAACTGGGCCGCGCAAACAAGCGAAGCCCCATCTGTGGACTACAGGCAGCATGCAAAACCACGCCGCTTCTGGTCCATGGAAAAACCTCTCTCCTTGGAACTGGTCCCTGGTGCCCAAAAGGTTGGGGGCCACTGATATATGAAATGGTCTGTTTCATCATCAGTAATCTGAAGTATGTGCAATTAACTACAAGAACAGGATGCTTCTTTAATTAAGAAAGGATCTTTCACGTGTGATCCTGGAGAAGGCTCCTGTGTATTCTTTGGACAGTGGAGAGACTAACAAGCAAGTGTTCTGACCGAGGCTTCCCAAGAGCACGAAACAAACTCCTTGTCCTGACAAAAACCCTTTCATTAATTTACTGTGGATTCTGCTCATTCACATCCAGCAAAGTCTTTCAAGGGAGGATTTACAGTCACAGACCTTATCTGGCTTGGAGAACTGCCAGGCCGATATCTCCAAAACTTGGCAAGAAGTCTCTGAGAGTCACGAACCAATTAAATGAACTAATTGTCTCCTGCAAACTCCACTCCCCTTTCGCTCCTCTTTTATTTCCTCTGGGAGGGGCCATTCATAGTCCACTTGTAGCTTTACTCCAAGTCGACCCCTGTTCTTTAGCTGTTCCCTTCATCTGGCAATTCTGTGCATGTGCACAATGGGAACAGGCTCCAGCTATTCCTCTGCCTCACTGATGTCCGACTCTGAAGGCAGCTGAGAACTGGCATACGGCTCTGCCCCCCCCCCCTCTGCCTCCGACACAGAGCCCTCATCAGAGCCTTCCCCAGACTCCAGGACTGGCCCACGTTCCTCCCCAACCTCCTCACTGTCCGAATCTGCTGCCAGCTCTGCTGGCAGGCCACAACAGCAAGTACCGGAGCTCATAACCCTAGACATTATCACTAGCAGGCAAAATCACAAAGCTGCATCTCGCTTTTGGCCATGCCATGTGATGGAATTCACTAGAGACAGCAATTGCGTTTGGAAGAGTTAGCAGTAAAAGGAAATTGGGCCACCAAAGAACACGGTGGCTGGACACTGGGTAATAACTGACACCAACCAGAGCACAGAAAAATTCAAAGAAGTAGTGCCAGATGCAAAGATGTGGAGAGACCTGGCTCCAAGAATCACCAGGAGTTGGACATGATGAATGGACATCAGCATCTTTCACATGATGGACTTACCAGGTTCTTTCCAGTCTAACAGATGGTTTAAGAGGGAAGGGGTTCGGGGACAATTTTTCTCCTTGCCAGCTCCAGCACTCTTCTTAGCTGCTCTTCTGCTCTATTCTTACAGGTGATTATTGCTGAGGTTCCCATGTGCCAGTGCACAGCATCGCTCATTGGAACAACTGTTGGTGGAGCCCTTGCATCTTCCTTGTGAATTCTCTCCTCATGCTAAAACATTCATGGCAGCAATCTGGGACAAAGATATAGTTGGTTAAGTATCTCTTTAGAGTAGAAGAAAGAAATCCATCTTTTCTACAGCATCGTGCAACATTATTTTAGTTTAGAAATAAAAATGTTATCTATTAAAGACTGCCGAGTGTATAATCTTGGATCTTGGAGTCCTAGTGGACAACCATTTAAATAGGAGCCAGCCATGTGCAGCAGCTGCCAAAAAAGCCAACACAGTTCTAGGCTGCATCAACAGAGGGATAGAATCAAGATCACGTGAAGTGTTAATACCACTTTATAATGCCTTAGTAAGGCCACACTTGGAATACTGCATCTAGTTTTGGTCACCACGATGTAGAAAAGATGTGGAGACTCTAGAAAGAGTGCAGAGAAGAGCAACAAAGAGGATTAGGGGACTGGAGGCTAAAATGGTTGCAGGAACTGGGTATGTTTAGTTTAATGAAAAGAAAGACGAGGGGAGACATCATTAGCAGTGTTCCAGTATCTCAGGGGCTGCCACAAAGAAGAGGGGGTCAACCTATTCTCCAAAGCACCTGAGGTCAGGACAAGAAGCAATGGGTGGAAACTAATCAAGGAGAGAAGTAACTTAGGAGACATTCCTGACAGTGAGAACAATTAATCAGTGTCTGATCAGTGCCTCCAGAAGTTGTAAATGCTCCAACACTGGACATTTTCAAGAAGATGTTGGATAACCATCTGTCTGAAGTGGTGTAGGATTTCCTGCCTAAGCAGTGGGTTGGACTAGAAGACCTCCAAGGTTCCTTCCAACTCTGTTTTCTATTCTATTCTGTTCTGCCTATTATTAAATTAATTTTCAAATCACTCTTGATTCTTGGCAATGGTCTGGATGAGACCCTGCCTCAATGCTGGCAACGTTTTCAGAGGTGGCTTTGACAGTTAGTCATCCCTTCCAAAAGCTGAGAGTGACTGGCCCAAGGTCATCCAGGCGGCTTTGAGCCTAAAGCAGAACTAGGAATGTATCCTGGTTTGGGCGCTTTTAACTACCACACCAAACTGGTTCACAAAGCCATTCCTTTCATAATTCAGGACAAATGACCTTCAGGGCCTTCAACCATGATAGAAAGCTTTGCACACCAAAACTGAGCATCTTTTTTTTTCTTTGAACAGAACTTTTTTATTTTCTTTAAAAAAAAACACAAATATGTCATCATTTGTCAATCTTAAGACATTGAAGTACAATTTTTTTGTGTTGTGTGTACCCCTCCCTCCCTCCACCCCCCCACCCCCCCTCCTCCTTCCCCCCCCCCGACTTCCCAGAACCCGTACACGGTATGGATTTTTAACTAACACAGTCTAAAATCTATTGAGAAAAAAGAAATAAAGAAATTAATGACATTCTAGATTGACCTTAGCTTCTTCTTACTGAACTGACTTTTAACAGTTTAAATCATTTCTGATCTTAAGCATAGGCTAACTGGAATTCTTAGTCCCGTATTATTTTGTATATAGTCAATCCATTTTTCCAGTCTCGTTTATATATCTCATTTGAATGATCTTTGAGATATGCCGATATTTTAGCCATTTCAGCTAAGTTTGTTACTTTCAATGTCCATTCTTGGATTGTAGGCAAGTCTTCCTTCTTCCAATATTGCGCCACCAACAGTCTTGCTGCAGTTATCAGGTGCAGAATCAAATTGGTCTCTACCACTGTAAAGTCAGTACATATACCTAGTAAATAACTGAGGACTAAACTTTATCCTTCTTTTAAAAACATTTGCATGACCCACCATATTTTTATCCAAAATGCCTTAACCTTTGGCAGGTCCACCATATATGATAATATGTAGCATCGAGAGACCACACCTCCAACATTTAGGCTGTACATTCGGATACATAGAAGCCAGCTTTTTAGGATCTAAATGCCATCTATAGAACATCTTGTAAAAATTTCTCTCAGATTTTGAGCTTGTGTAAATTTCACATTCTTACCCAGATTCTTTCCCATGTATCCAACATTATTGGTTCCTCAATATTTTGAGCCCATTTTATCATACAAGCATCTTGAATTAGCTTGGAAAGCAATCAGTAAGCAACAAGCTGTTTAAACAATATCCGTATCCATGCCATCATTCTTGGGCAACTGCAATTGATAAAGATTTTCTTCTAGCTTAGAGAGGTAGCGTAACACACGATGGTTGATATATTGGAGCAGGGAGATCTAGATTTGAGTTCACTTTCAATCAAATAGTCACTAGGGCAAGGGTCGGCAACCCACAGCTCTGGAGCCGCATGTGGCTCTTTCATCCCACTGCTGTGGCTCCACAATCGACAGGGCTCTTGGTTAGGATAGGTAGGGGGAAAAGGACGCCATGCTAGGAGGAGACTCTATGGTGGGGGAACCAGACTTCCAGTCGGCTCCAGAATTTGTGGCTCTTTGTGTGTTTAAGGTTGCCGACCCTGCACTAGGGAACTGTGGAAGTCACTTCTCTCAGGCCCGCTTATCTCTCAGGAAAACAGATAGGGAGAATACTGTGTCTATTGCCTTGAGCTACTAAATGCAAGGCAGAACATAGATCAAATCAAAACATTTGATCAATCTAATGAAAGTTTCTAGTAATACTGCACTCAAACACGTTAGATGGGTTGGGATTTGGCAGCGATGACTTCCTATGTTAGAAAAAAATAAATAAAAGTCTGGACAACACAGTGGAGAATCCCAGGTTTCCAATTCCTTCATTGACATTTTATAGCTCGAGATACCTAAATCTAACTAGCTTACACTCATTCAGACTAGCCTTTTAGATATGACAACTCAATTTGAGGCTAAATGGTGGGATAATTTACAGGATTTTAAAATCAGTGCGTTGCCTTCAAGGCAGAAGAGGACAGGGAAGGCCGAGTATAGGATGTATGCAAAATGTATGAGAAGCTGAAGCCAATGAAAATCCTTTCATGACACTACAAAAACTGGCTCTGAAGGAAGGTTCAAACACAGTCTTTAAAGCAGTAGCCTTTAATTTTATTTTTTTTAAAAATACGGAGCACCAATTCGCCGGCTCACATGACAAACAAATTGGGAAAACTTTGTAGAAAAAAAAACTCTATAAAACAAAGAAAACTCTTGAAGGACAAGTGCATTCACCTGCCATAGCAAGGGGGAAAAAAGGGGGGGGAGGGAAACGCCCAACAGAATCTTCACAATTGACCATTCAGGAAGGAGTTTGACAGACTCCACCAGTCTGTGCCCCCCCCCCCCCCCCCGCCCAGCCCTGACACTCCAGATGGGTTTAGAATAGAATAGAATTCTTTATTGGCCAAGTGTGATTGGACACACAAGGAATTTGTCTTTGGTGCCTATGCTCTCAGTGTACATAAAAGACAAGATACATTCGTCAAGATAGAATGCACTGCCTGACTCTGTTGTTACATCCTCAAACACCCATAACTTTAACCTTAAACTGTCCACCGTGGACCTCACTCATTCCTAAGAGTTTTGTCCAAATCAGTCCTTTAGGTTTTGAAGCCATGATATTCTTCTTCTGCCTGGACCTCATTTGCCTTCAATCTTTCCCTGGAGGATTAAGTGAAGGATGCCGTATCTTTCTGGGTATCGCATCACATGTCCAAAATACTCTAACTAAATCCATATTACATATTCAATTCTGGTTCTATCCTTCGACAAAATGTTTAGGAGTAGCGAGAATATTATCTCTATAGTACCTCAGTGCTGAACAAAAATTCAACTCCTGGTGAATTGGACTTTATACATGGAATGGCTCAGCGGTTAAAGATGCTGAGCTCGTCGGCTGGAAAGCTGATAGCCCAAGTTTTGAAATCTGGCGCTGCGTGATGGGGCGAGCTCCCGTTACTTGCCTCACTCCTGCCCCCTAGCAGTTTGAAAGCATGCAAATATGAGTAAATAGGTACCACTTTGGTGGGAAGGTAACAGAGTTCCGTGCTTCTTGGCATATAGTCATGCTGGTCGTGATCAACAGAAGTGTTCTCGGACAATACTGGCTCCTTTGTCTAAAAAATGGAGATGAGCACCATCCCCTAGACTCAGATACAACTGGACAGGGGAAAACCTATTAACCTTTATATGGAATGGGCACTCACTCATTCCTAAGAGGTCAGTAGGGGCGTGCATAAGCACACCAGCGTGCCTACAGTCCCTGTCCTACTGTCCCCATTTTTTGTGTCTTCATGTTTATTCTTATTCCTGTTATCTTGTACACAAGTAACAAACTAAATGAAATGAAATCATAAGGCACAACTGTTTAGACTATAAATCCAAACATTCCCAGCCAAGAGCGTCTATTGGTTGGGAATCCTAAGAACTGTAATCTCAGACATCTGGAGGCATGTTGTATTGAGGAATAGGAAAAGGAATAGGGAAAATGATAGGATAGAATAGAATAGGAAAAGGAATAGGAAAAGAATAGGATAGGAAAAGGAATAAGAATAGGAAAGGATAGAATAGAAAAGGATAGGATAGAATAGAACAAGAAAAGGAATAAGAATAGGAAAAGGAATAGGACAGAATAGAGAATAGGAAAAGGAATAAGAATAGGAAAAGGATAGAATAGAATAGGAAAAGGAATAAGAATAGGAAAAGGATAGAATAGAAAAGGATAGGATAGAATAGAACAAGAAAAGGAATAAGAATAGGAAAAGGAAAAGGACAGAATAGAATAGAATAAGAAAGGAATAAGAATAGGAAAAGGATAGAATAGAATAAGAAAGGAATAAGAATAGGAAAAGGAATAGGAAAAGGACAGAATAGAATAGGAAAAGGAATAAGAATAGGAAAAGGGTAGGATAGAAAAGGAATAAGAATAGGAAAAGGATAGAAAGAATAAGAAAAGGAATAAGAATAGGAAAAGAAATAGGAAAAGAACAGAATAGAATAGGAAAAAGGAATAAGAATAGGAAAAGGAATAGGATAGAATAGAATAAGAATAGGAAAAGGACAGAATAGAATAGAATAAGAAAAGGATAAGAATAGGAATAGGAAAAGGACAGAATAGAATAAGAAAAGGAATAAGAATAGGAAAAGGATAGAATAGAATAAGAAAAGGAATAAGAATAGGAAAAGGAATAGGAAAAGGACAGAATAGAATAGGAAAAGGAATAAGAATAGGAAAAGGGTAGGATAGAAAAGGAACAGGAAAATGATAGGCTGGATAATAAATAAATAGAACGTTTGGTTCAAATCCGCAGGGCAAAGATTGTATATTCTCCACACCCACTTATTCGGGTGAGAGAAAACCCGCGTGGTGATTAACGAAGGGAAAAAACGAACGGCCAGGATCGGACCCGCTCAGAAACCACCTTCGCCCACGGCATCCTTCTCTCCCTTGGCTGGCTCTGTGCCCCGCAGCGAGCCCAACCTCCGCGGGGAAACACGCCACGCTCGGCTTACGGCGTCAAAAGGAGCCAGCCTGGCCAAGCGCCCTCGTGTGAACCCAATTGGGCGGTGAAGAGGATCACCACCTGCCGGGCGAAACGGGCTCCGGGGAGACCCCCAAACCGCCGACCTCTCCCGCAAGACGGCAGCCTTTTCACCCGCGGGGACCCTCCGCGGGAGGGGAAGAGCCGTTTCCGAGACATCCGCCCTCCCTCCCCTGCCTCGCTCCCTCCCTCTCTCTCTCTTTCTCCCCGGTCCTTATCCGATGGCTCGCCGGCCCCCCTTCCCCGTCCTCGCCGCCCGCTTCCCCGAAGACGGCTCCCTTCTTCCCTTCCCCTTCCTACCCGGCTCTCCCTCCTTCTCTGCGGTAGCCACTCCGCTTCAAATGGCGACGATGGAAAGGCGGTCACGTGAGCCCGCGGGGCCAGGTCAGGTGACCGGTGGGAGGGGAGTGAAAGTTCCGTCTCTTGACTTTCTCTTCTCCCTCCTCCCCCCTCCCCCCGCCCACCTGTTACCATAGAGACCGGAAGGCGCACGAGGCCGGCCGAGCGGGAAGTGCGCATGCGCTCTCTCTCGCGCGCGCGCCTCTCCCCGCGTTCGCACGACGTCTTTTTAACCGCTTTTGGGGGGTGGGGGGAGGAGGAGGAGGAGGAGGGGCGAGCGGGCCCGCTTCTCTGGTCGCCGTAAGCCGTGCGGTAACCAGAACTAGAAGGCGGTAACCTGCTTTAAAAGCTATCCGAGCCTGGTGTGGGGAATGTGTGTTTTGGGGAGCCAGGTCAGCTGGGTCGTGTGAACGTCCTTAGCTGCCCCTCAAAGGGGTCGCATGCAACTGTACACTGTAGTGGTGATATGGGTTTGATCATCAGGCTGCTGTGCTTGCAAAAATTGTGATTTTTGTAACTTTTTATTTTTTTAAAAAAAATAATCTATTATTTGTTGAGATGGGCGGCCGTATCGGTTAAAAAATCAGTACATAAAATAAATAAATACATCTCCTTTTAAGTTACCATTTCCTGTCCCCAGAGAGGGGATTCTCAGTTTATCAGCTTGCAGAAGTAGGGTTGCAATTATTTTTTTACTTTGCCTGTGTGTGTATAGAATAGTTATATTTATATATCTCTGTGTGCGTGTATCTATAAGGGACAGGGTGGCCAATGGCTGAGCTTCTCGATCAGAAAGGTCGGCAGTTCAGCGGTTCAAATCCCTAGCGCTGCGTAATGGAGTGAGCCCGTTACTTGTCCCAGCTTCTGCCAACCTAGCAGTTCGAAAGCATGTAAAAATGCAAGTAGAAAATTAGGAACCACCTTTGGTAGGAAGGTAACAGCGCTCTGTGCGCCTTTGCCGTTTATTAATGCCAGCCACATGACCATGGAGACGTCGCTGGCTCTTTCGCTTTGAAACAGAAACGAGCACCGCCCCTAGAGTCGGGAACGACTAGCACATATGTGCGATTGGAACCTTTACTTTTTCCCAAAGGGTAAATTATGTAACAATAACAATTCATGTAACAAAACACCTTAGGTTCATAAATAATATCAATCTAACTGTTCACAAAGCATGCTTTGAAGGCATTAAAACAGAGTGATGTAATATTTTTTAAAATGCTGTTACTTAGGTTTTAATATTTTTTTTGAAAGAATGGGCTCTCAGGAACATGCTCGTAAATCTTTCTGTGAGCTTTCGAATGCATTAAAAAAAAAAGTCCTCTGGAATTGTTGACCTCATGGTGGTCAAGCTTTCTACTTTTCTTTGTAGCTCGGGTCCAAAATATTTTTCAATGATTAAAAAGAATGGGGTTTCTTGGCGTTATTGATGAGATAAGTCAAAGTGAATTCCTCAAGAAGAACAACGGATGTAGTATATTTTATGTAGCATTTGGGTTGTAAATTCTCCCCAGCCTACACATTTTCTGTAGTGGGGGGTGTGAGTGCTTTGGAGCCTCCTCATCCTTTTAATCACAGGCTCTTTATTTAAATTGAACATCAAATTGGCATCCCAACAATCATAAATTTGTTTGCTGGCATGTCACATAGCATGCTGCAGTGCAGTGGCCATAATTGAGTTCTTGATACTATGATGTTTGAAACACTTCCAAAACCCATGGCTTATCTGGTATTCAGAGGATCAGGCCCATCTGATAAAGGCTGAATGCCATGAATACAACTAAATGGTGTAATGCAGGTAGTCTTGACTTATGATCACAACTGAACTCAATATTCCCATTGCTAAGCAAGACTCTTGAGTTTTCCTCAGTTCTACAAACTTTCTTGCCATTGTAGAATAGAACGGAATGGAATAGAATAGAATAGGAAAGAATGGAATGGAATAGAATAGAAAAGATGGAATGGAATAGAATAGAAAATGGATGGAATAGAATAGGAAGAATAGAATAGGAAAGAATGGATGGAATAGAATGGAAAGAATGGAATGGAATAGAATAGAAAATGGAATGGAATAGAATAGGAAAGAATAGAATAGGAAAGAAGAATGGAATAGAATAGAAAATGGAATAGAATGAAAAGAATGGAATGGAGATAGAAAATGGAATGGAATAGAATAGGAAAGATAGAATAGGAAAGAATGGAAGGAATAGAATAGAAAATGGAATAGAATGAAAGAATGGAATGAATAGAATAAAAAATGGAATAGAGAATGGAATAAATAAAGAAAATAGAATAGGAAACATAGGAAAGAATGGAATGGAATAGAATAGAATAAATAGAATAGAATAGAATTCTTTATTGGCCAAGTGTGATTGGACACAGAAGGAATTTGTCTTCGATGCAGATGCTCTTAGTGTACATAAAAATTTGTCAAGAATCATAATATACAACACTTGGTGATAGTCATAGGATACCAAATAAGCTGTCAAATCATACTAGGAATAAAACAATATAAATCGTAAAGATACAAGCAACAAAGTTATAGTCACAAGAGGGAGGAGACAGGTAATAGGAAGGATGAGAAGAATAATAGTTATACAATCTTCTTAGTAAATAGTTGACAGTGTGAGAATTAGTTGTTTAGCAGAGTGGTAGCATTTGGGGGAAAATCTGTCCTTGTTCTGTCTAGTTGTTCTGGTGTGCAATGCTCTATAATGTCATTTTGAGGGTAGAAGTTGAAATCAACAGTCTAGGTTTAATTTCCGAGAATTCATTGCAATTCACTACACGTCTCCAAGTGATTTTTGTTTTTTAAAAGTCTTATCTCATTTTTTGGGGTTAATTTAGACATACTTTCCTCTTGCTGTCTTAACTGCTGGAATGAATTCTCCAGCAGTCAGGACTGTGCTCTGTATAAATAAGTTGATCTTTTTGAAGAGACATGCTGAATCACTTTGAGATTTCATAAGGCGACATATTTTCACAAGGCCTCTCCATGTACACACTTGATCGTGCCCCAAAATGAGCCGGATGGAAGCGAGTGAAAATAAAACGTGACACTTTCTTCGGAGACCTTGAGGTGGCAGCAATGCTACGTTTAACTCCTGTCATACATTTGGAGTGAGAGGTTGTGCGTGTGTTTAAAAAGCCTAAATCAAAACAACCCTATTTGTTATCGTTTTATAGCTCGCTCTTGAAGTCAGTAAGAACTTGTCTCGAACATCATTTGCATTGTATGCAATTTTTACTAGTTTATCAGATAACGTTTTAAAAGCACGTTGAAGTGGGGCTAAATGTAAAAATAAGCCATAAATGATGGCGGAGCTGGGAACATGTCAAATGTTATAGTAAAATTAAAAGGCCCTTTTGGAAAAGCACGGTCTAAAATAGTGTTTACAAAGGATTTGATAGTGCATCAATGGAATCCCCTTTGTCTTGACTAACTGTGCTTAATCTTTTCTTGAAGACATTCAGCGATGGAGCATCCACCACTCTTGAGAGGCAAGCATTCCACTGATGAATTGTTCACTGCCAGGAAATTTCTCTTCAATTCTAGGTCTGATCCCTCTTTAATGATCTTCCACCTGTTGCTCCTTGCCCTGCCTTCAGGTGCTTTAGAGGAGAAGTCAACCCCCTCATCTTGGTCACTGCCCTTCAAGTACTGGAAGACAGCTATCGCTTCATCACTGATTCTTCTCTTTGCCCTATTAACCCAATACAACAAATTAATCCTATAGTTTGGCTTTTCCAAACCTTTCACTAAAATGTGTGTAGTTTTTGGTTCAGCATGTGATGTGGACCTACCTAGACCCTATTTCTTCTCCTTTCATGATACACAAGGTCTTTGGTATAGTCAAGGCTATGGTTTTCCCAGTTGCAATGGATGGCTGTGAAAGCTGGACCATAAGGAAGGCTGAGCCAAAGAATGGAGGCCTTTGAATTCTGGTGCTGAGAAGACTCCTGCGCGTCCCTTGGACTGCAAGGTGATCAAACGGTCAGTCTAGAGGAGATCAACCTGACTGCTCTTTCGAAGGCAGATCCTGAAGATGAAACTCAAATGCTTTGGCCACCACTGAGAAGGAAGGGCTCACTGGAGACGAGCCTAATGCTGGGTACGATTGAGGCAAAAGAAGAGGGAACGACAGAGAATGAGGTGGCTGGATGGAGTCACCGAAGCAGTTGGCGTGAGCTTAAATGGAATCCAGAGGATGGTTAGAAGGCAGGAAGGCCTGGAGGAACGTTGTCCAGGGGGTTGTGATGGGTCAGACACAACTCTCGCAACTAACAACAACAACAACAAGTAGCCACCCTCCATGGTGCCAGGTCTCCCAATAGGAATTTGCATGGGCAACGTGTTGGAAGTGTGTGCCCTGTTCCATCAGAACGGCGTTCATTTGTTTATTTCACCAATAGGACAGAAAGCCAATAACTGCAATGGTTAAAGATCTGCTTGGGATGCTATATGCGGAGGGCGAGCGCATTGTGACAACGTGCTCATTCAATCTTGTGCAGCAGGCTCTTCATAAATTCATGTATTTGAGCTCACGTTTGCTTATGATGTCGAAACACATGCGGTGTTGTGTTTCTGCTACCTCCTGCTAAGTCACATCCGTCTCAGAATGCAATCTTTGTACCTATCAATGATTTTAAAAATGCGATACCATATTTTATTGTGTGTGTGCTGTGTGTATACACACATACACAAAGGGGGGTGTATTCCTTTATTTGTTTGTGGATAAGGGTTGATTGAGCGAGGAGGCATGCTAGGTATTCTTGTTGTGTGTGCCAAAAAGGCTAAAGAGCGACAATCCCTTTAAAATGGTTTGCTTGTTAAGACCACCTCAGTAGGTGTCTTTAGCCAGTACCATCCTCATCTGATACCAAATCAGAGGTGGGTTGCTACTGGTTTTGGCTCAGTTCGGCTCCACCGGCAATGGAAGTCAGGCCTGGGTCACAGAACTGGCAGCCACCCAGGCCTGCCATGCCCGATAACCAGTTCCCTTGCTGTTGCTGGGCCCCACCATTTTGGATTTTAGTGACTGCGCGTGCGCAGTTCACTGTAAACTGTTCTGCACATGTGCGCAGAACAATTTACATTGAACAGCACGCACGCGCCTGATGCATGGCTTGCAAACTGTAGTAAAACCGGCAGCTATCCACCCCTCCTACCAATCCATATTAGATTAGATTAGATTAGATAAATTTATTTATAGGCCGCCCTCTTCCCTGAGGGGACTCAGGGCGGGCTTACATTCTTCTTGTGCCATTGGCGATCGTGTTGGCAATCCTATTTTTGTCAACAGCCGCATGAAAAAGTGCTGTTGAGTTTTGTCCAAATCAGTCCTTTAGGTTTTGAAGCCATGATGTTCTTCTTCTGCCTGGACCTCATTTGCCTTCAATCTTCCCTGGAGGATTAAGTGAAGGATGACGTATCTTTCTGGGTATCGCATCACATGTCCAAAATACTCTAACTAAATCCATATTACATATTCAATTCTGGTTCTACCCTTCGAAAAAAATGTGTAGGAGTAGCGAGAATATTATCTCTATAGTACCTCAGTGCTGAACAAAAATTCAACTCCTGGTGAATTGGACTTTATACATGGAATGGCTCAGCGGTTAAAGATGCTGAGCTCGTCGCTGGAAAGCTGACAGCCCAAGTTTTGAAACCTGGCGCTGCGTGATGGGGTGAGCTCCCGTTACTTGCCTCACTCCTGCCCCCTACCATTTGAAAGCATGCAAATATGAGTAGATAAATAGGTACCAGTTTGGTGGGAAGGTAACAGAGTTCCGTGCACCTTGGCATATAGTCATGCTGGTCATATGATCAACGGAAGTGTTTCGGACAATACTGGCTCCTTCGTCCTAAAAAATGGAGATAAGCACATCCCCTGAGACTCAGATAAACTGGGACGGGAAAACTTATAACCTTATAATGGAATGGAAAAGTAGCATCATCTCCTGCACCCCCATCTCTGGCACCAAATTCTCTTCAGCTGGTCTTACCGTCTTAATGTTGCCAAGGTTTTTAAGGTTGACACTAGTCTCTTGTTGTTTTTCTTGCACAGATTAACACAGCTACTTGAACATTACAGACATTAGGAGGAGTTTTCTTTAGCCTATTGTCTGGTCATTCTCCCAAGGGAATTCTGTTATAGGCTCTCTCTCTCTCTGTACCATGAAGGTAATTTGTATTGGATAATTAATTCTTTGGCTACTTTTGGAATATGTAATTTCGTGGTTAAACGATAAGATGACAGGAAAGCTCTTTGTTCTTGGTGGAATATTCTTGGCACAAGAGTTCCCTTATCCAGAAGGCAGTGTTGATTTTGATGGATTAGGTTTCATTGTGTACGAGAATTAATTTGTGAATATGCGGTTCAGCGAATTCATTGGGATGTCCTGTGTGTTCTCTCCATTTTTTTCCCAGTCAGCTCCAAGGGTTCCTTTAGTGGTATAAAGAGAATAGCACCTCCTCGGAGAAGAAGGAGAAGACAGCAGATAAAGTGCATATGCAAGATCAAGTAGACCTCTAGAATGGCCTGTGGGGAGACCCATGGATGATCATCAGGAGGCAGGTCAAGATGACAAGAATTTAGCCATTCAGTTAGCTACATAGATGTGCTTGTTGATCAGAAAGGTCGGCAGTTCAGCGGTTCGAATCCTAGCGCTGTGTACCGGAGTGAGCTCCCGTTACTTGTCCCAGTTCTGCCAACCTAGCAGTTCGAAAACACATAAAAATGGAAGTAGAAAAATAGGGACCACCTTTGGTGGGAAGGTAACAGCGTTCCGGGCACCTTCAGTGTTTAGTCATGCCAGCCACATAACACAGAGACTCTTTGGACAGCGCTGGACTCTTTGGCTTTGAGATGAGCACCGCCCCTAGAGTCGGGAATGACTAGCATGGTTCCACCACAAAACCGCGTTTCGACCTAAAGGGCGCTCGACGAAACCGCACAGCTGACATCATCACAGCGTGACAACAGCGCGGAGAAAAAAGCACGCTGTAAACACTAAACCTAAAATTAACCCCTAAACCTAAACCTAACCCCCCTAAACCTAATCCTAAACCTAACCCTTAACCTAACCCTAAAACCTAACCCTAAACCTAACCCTTAACCTAATGCTAAACCTAATCCTAACCCTAAACCTAACCCTTACCTTAACTTGAATCGACTTGCTTTCAAAGCGCTATTTAAAGCGCCCTTCTTTTCTCCGCGCTCGCTGTTGTCGCCCTGTGATGACGTCAGCGACGCGGTTTAATCGGGCGCGCTTTAGTCGAGCGCGGGTTTTGTCGTGCCACGGACTAGCACATATGTGCGAGGGGAACCTTAGCTTTATCTACCGGTAATGCCAAATGTGAAGGCTTCTAGCAGATCTTAGCTGCATTCGATAAAATAAGTCTAAGCAGGATCATACCTGGTTAGTACTCTGATACTTAAGGGATGATAGGAAATCCCTGGGTTGTTGGTTTTAATGGAGAAATAGAATAGCAATCTGAAAGGTACTAATACCTGCCTGATTAGTGTTGTATACATCCATGAAATAATAATAATAAATGATAATAAATAAGTTCTATACCACCTGACTCCCTCCCGTTTTCTTATAAAAACCGGTGCACCATTAGAGCAATGAGAGAGCCCAGTTCTGCCTTAGCTTTTGAGGCTTTTCATTTAAAAAGAAGGAAACCTAGCAGAGGGAGAAATAGACGCCCTCTGCTGCTTTGTTTTCGGATAACAGAGGCAGCGCAAAAATCCAACGGTAAGATCATATTGTTTGGTTATGTACAGCATTCATTTATCCTCTGATATCCATGAATCAAGAAAGAGTTGCTGAAAGGAGAAAAAGCGGGAATTAATCTCCCCTCGATCGCTGGAGTAATTTCAGAAGAGACCCATTCTGCTGAATTATCCATATGTGTCTCTCTATCTATGTACCAAAAACAAAAAGGAAGAGTTGTGTGGGTCTGTGGATCGATATTGTTGCTGCACAAATGCAAGATACGAACGTTAGGCCAGTGTCACTCAATAGCCATTCGGAAATGGCATTAACAAAGTGCTGGGGGTGGGGGGTGAGTAGGTGGGGTGGGGGGACAAAGGCAATTCAATCTTCCTGATAAGAAATTGTTATGGGGCTGCAGGACTAGGTGTGTTGGGAAAAGGATTATCCATTGGTGCACGGTGTGCAAATAGGGGGGCGGGCATTCGTGGTTGATCTGTGCTTGTTTTAGTCTTGTGTTCACGCCAGGGGTGAAATCCAGCAGGTACTGACAGGTTCTGGAGAACCAGTAGGAGAACATTTTGAGTAGTTCGGAGAACTGGCAAATGCCACCCGTGGCTGGCCCAGAGTGGGTGGGAATGGAGTTTTTGCAGTATCCCTCTCCTGCGATGCCCACCAAGCCACACTATGCCCACCAAGCCATGCTCACAACTGGTAGTAATTTTTTTTTTTGAATTTCACCACTGGTTCAGGCTCCGTTTTTATGGGTGCGATGTGCCAGTTTTTAACTGGTTTCATGGTGGTGAAAAGAAGGGAAAATCCCAGGATACTTTTCCCCCTGGTTATAGAACAGAATAGAATTCTTTATTGGCCAAGTGTGATTGGACACACAAGGAATTTGTCTTTAGTGCAGATGCACTCAATGTGCATAAAAAGACAAGACACATTCATCAAGAATCATAAGGTACAACACATAATGATAGTCATAGGGTACAAATAAGCAACCAGGAAACAATCGATATTAATATAAATCGTAAGGATGCAAGCCACAAAGTTACAGTCCTGCAGTCATCAGTGGAAGGAGATGGGTGGTAGGAACAATGAGAAGGACTAATAGTAATAGTAATGCAATCTTAGTGAATAGTTTGACAGTGGTGCGGGAATTATTTGTTTAGCAGAGAGATGGTGTTTGGGAAAACCTGTTCTTGTTCTAAAACTCTTGTCTAGTTATGTATACAAGATGGTAGTCCTTTCTTTTCCTCATACAGATGTATGTTTAATATCAACAAGATAAAAGAATGTAGTGTATCTTCATCAATGTTCATTTCCACTGTATAGATCAGAGTCATGAATCGGCTGCAGGCCTCATATAAACCGCCTCTCTAAGCGGTTTACAGAGTCAGCCTCTTGCTCCCACCAATCTGGGTCCTCATTTTATTGATATCGGAAGGATGGAA
Organism: Thamnophis elegans; assembly: GCF_009769535.1. Taxonomy (NCBI): domain Eukaryota; kingdom Metazoa; phylum Chordata; class Lepidosauria; order Squamata; family Natricidae; genus Thamnophis; species Thamnophis elegans. The sequence goes on from NC_045554.1 coordinate 37,923,936, forward strand.
GGCTGAATCAACCTTGAGCCTGGTGAGATTTGATCTGCCATATTGCAGGCAGATGGCAGGCAGCAGAAGTAGCCTGCAGTACTCCACTCTAACCACTGCGCCATAGGGGCTCAATTGTATCCTCTGTAGAGAAGACCTGGGTGCAGAGGATGATGGGTGGCAGGGAGGAGTGAAATAGAAGGAATGAGCCGAGGTGGTGCAGTGGTTAGGGTGCAGTACTGCAGGCCACTTCAGCTGACTGTTATTTGCAGTTCAGCGGTTCTAATCTCACCGGCTCAAGGTTGACTCAGCCTTCCATCCTTCCAAGGTGGGTGAAATGAGGACCCAGACTGTGGGGGCTGATATGCTGACTCTGTAAACCGCTTAGAGAGGGCTGAAAGCCCTATGAAGCGGTATATAAGTCTAACTGCTATTGCTATTGCTATTGAATGCAGGTTGGTGTACCTCTGCATCCGATACCTAAACGGGTCTATGATAACTCACCACAGCCAACTCATCACAGCCAACTTACTATGGCCAACTTGCCATGGTCAACTAATATCACAGAAAGGGTGGCATAGAATCATGAAAAGATGCAAAAGGAGGGATAGAATGAAGTGTGAACGACAAAAATGGAAATAATGTTTTTTAACTCATTTTTAAAAATTCAATCGAACTGTTAAATTGTCTCGTGGCAAGTTGGCCATGTTGAGTTGACTGTGGAGAGTTGGCTGTGGTGAGTTGCCCCATTCCAACCTAAAACCGATGACATGTTACCCTTAAGAGTTGAATCTGGCCTTTAAAATGTGTGGACTTATTTATCTTGAGTTTAGTTTTCACTTGTTTTTTTTTAAACTCACCTTCTTCCATTGATTAAAAAAAAAAAAGGAACACCTTTCTTGTATCCTCCAAATAACTCCCAGAATACTCAAATAGTCCTAATATTGCTACAAGGGCTGGCCTAGCTATAGAAGCTTCTGAGTGGTACCAGGATGTGAGAACACCATCTGTGTGCTTGCTTGTTCAAGCCAACCCTGAGTCTTGGACTCAGGCTACGATGGTGGGTTGGATTTCCATAACCAAAGTTTTGCGTTTTCTTCTTCTTTCAATATTGTGTCTATGGGTGTCGGGTGTATTTTTACTGTCAAAGACCACAGGGTGTAAGGAAGGTTGACTTCCCCCCATTGTCTCACTGGAAAGTACCTGTGAGGATGTGATTAGCCCATGTGTGTGTGTGGGAAACTTAGAGAGAGAAGAAAGGGCAAAAAAGAATTAGTTGAAGTGTGTATGGCGAAAAAGGAGCCTTCCACTGTTATGAGATTTTATACCTAATATGATACGAGACCTGAAACTAACTTGCAAGGTTTAGGTGATAAGCCACTTGCAGCCCAGTTGTCTTACGCCATTTGTGAGCTGGGAGAAGAAACGGCAACTACCTGGATTGTCTTCGCAAAGCTTCAGATTATGGGAAGCATAAACGGATAGCATCTGTACGATGGCGATTTATTTCCCAGCTTACCATGTGCTTTTTTGTGTGTTCTCTGGAGATGGTATTTCTTAGAAAGGCACAACATGCGGAGCTTCTGATGGACTCCAACCGAGAGAGGTACAATTAGGAATGTCATCTAATAATGCATTCTTCTCCTTAGGCACAGCGTGTGCGGGGCTTCAAAAATGCAACCGCCAAAATGCTGAGCTGTTTCTTTCCTTTCTTTCTTCTTTCTTTCTTTCTTTCTTTCTTCTTTCTTTCTCTTCTTCTTTCTCTCTTTCTTTCTTCCTTCCTTCTTCTTTCTTTTCTTTCTCCTTCCTTTCTTCCTCTCCATCTTCCTTCCTTCCTCCTCTTTCTTTCCTTTCTCTCTCTTTCTTTCTTTCCTTCTTTCCTTCCTTCCTTGCTCTCCCTTTCTTCTTTCCTTCTTCTATCTCCCTCTTTTTTCTTTCTTTGTTCTTCTTTCTTTCTTCCTTCCTTCTCTCTCTTTCTTTCTCATTCCTTCCTCTCCCTCTTCCTTCCTCTTCCTCTTCCTTTCCCCTCCCTCCTCCCTCTTTCCTTCCTCTCCTTCTTCCTTCCTCTTCCTCTTTCTTTCCCTCCCTCCCTCTTTCCTTCCTTCCTTCTCTTCCCTCCCTCCCCCCTCTCTCTCTGATACACAAACACACCACACAAAACACACACAGACACACTGCTGTATGAGAGAGTGAGGAATAAAGTATATAAAAGTGTGTTCAAAAAGCAAAAAATAATATCGTAGACAAAGAGGCTAGCTACTGTTTTAGCCTGTTTTTCTTTTTCAAACATTCCCTTCCCAATCTGGCAGCCTCTGAGATCTATTGGAAGATGACTCTCCTCACTCATGGATGATGGTCAGTCGGACCGAGGATGATGGGAGATGGAGTCCAGCATAATCACAGGGGGAAAGTTTGGAAGAAGCTGGTTCACTGCACTTTTTCTTCCGTTGCAAAATACTTTCAGGTGGAGAAGTGAATTAGGCAGGACTCCGATAAGGTTTCCTCAGGTCAGAGAAATCAGGTTCAGTCTGTACTCAGATAATAAAGGCGCATCCAGGAACCATAACCCTAGGATTGATATCTTTCTTAGCCAAATAGTAACCTGTTGGAGGAGTCTGAAAAGTTGGGGTTAATATATCATCATCCCAAATAATTTGAGCCTGTGCAGGTCTTTCTGGGAACAAAGACTGCACCACTGAACAGTTTTTCCCTGAATGCCATCACTCTCCTAAACAATAAGTCCCTCAACACTGTCAAACTATTTACTAAGTCTGCATTACTATTACTATTAATTTTCACATTGTTCCTATCACCCATCTCCTCCCACTTATGACTGCAGGACTGTAACTATTTTGCTTGTATCCTTACGATTTGTATTGATTGTTTCCTAGTATGATTTGATTGCTTATTTGTACCCTATGACTATCATTAAGTGTTGTACCTTATGGTTCATGACAAATGTATCTTTACCTTTAATTACACTGAAAGCATCTGCACCAAAGACAATTCCTTGTGTGTCCAATCACACTTGGCGAATAAAGAATTCTGTTCTGTTCTATTCTATTCTATTCTATTCTATTCTATTCTATTCCATTCCATTCCATTCCATTCTGTTCTGACCCCCTCCTCCGTCCAGTAACAAAAGCCGAGACAAGCTTAACTAGAATGTATTTTAATTAGCAAGACCAAAATCTCGGTGGCTGAAAGCTAAGCAAACAAACAGATAAGGACCTTGGCAGCAACTCAGACAAACCTTGGCAGCAATCCAGCCTACCAAGTTAGTGACAACAGTTCTCTTTAGTCAATGCGTTGACTTCTGCAAGAGGGCCGTGTGCATAAGCAGTCTTTTTTATAGTCTGGAGAGGAGCCTAATGACCACCAGCTGAGCACAATTACCTCCTGTAATTGCGTAATTGTTCCTGACTGCCTAGTAGCTCTTCGATGGCGTGCATCCAGAACAACTCACTGCTGGCTTCTGGATCACTCTCCCTTGTCTTCTCCCCCCACTGGTCCAAGGCTCAGGCGCCACCTGGTGGCCAACCCATCTCTCTGCACCCTGCTCAGAGTCGGAACCCTGTCCAGGGTCCTCCACATGCCCCAGAACCGACTGAGAGGGCCCCTCGCTGTCGGAGTCTGGTGGCAGCTCCAACGGCTACTGCTGGGCCACAACACCATTCTATATTCTAAATTCTATTCTATATATTCTATACTATTCCACATCCCATCCCATCCCATCCCTTCCCTTCCCTTCCCATTCCATTCTGTCTGAAAGGAAGCCTAGTTTAGCTGCCATCTAGAGCATTGCTTCTCAACCTTGGCAACTTTAACTCCCAGAGTTCTGCTGGCTACCAGTTGCAAACCAAAAATTTGAGGTCAGATTGCTATCAGTCTGTTCCTGAATTTTGTTAATCAGCAAGTATGGAACCAGCTAGCATGTTGTTGCCCTAGTTAAACCTCCCAGAAAGCTGATTTTGCAGCTACTACTTTCTTGAAATTGTTCCATAATTACGTAACTGTACAGTTTTATTTGAACGAATTCCTCCCTTTCAATTTGCACCTCTATCCAGTTAGAATTTATCACCTCCTCTCATTGCATTGCACATTCCTTAATAAGGCATGATCACATCACATATTATGGAGCAGAAATGATAGAATGATGGCATTAGAACAGTTTGAAATGTCATCTGGTTAATTGCCTGGATTGTGTAGAGAGAAGAAAAGGCAAGCATGGTATACCAAAGGAGCAAGTTCAGCAAAACCCGGGGAATATTTCAGGCAGTCAAATAAATAATCATTGTGCCATAATGCAAAAGACATTAGCAAAGTGTTTTGTTCTGCCAACAATAAGAACAGATTTCAGCTTTGTAAATAGCAAGATATGCCATCGTTATTAGGAGAGACGAAAGCATATATGTGGATATGAAAAAAAACAAACCACTTTTGGATTCCATAGCTGATGTATGTTTTATGGTAGGATGTGGCTAGTTTGCTTTGGGCTTGCAATGTTGTGTGAACTTCATCATTGCAGTGTAGAAGCTGGTTTGTGGCGCAGCTGTATGAATTCAGGCTTTGTGGCTTATTCAACCTTGCAAAACCTGGCCTTTATCTCTTCGTTATAGAGGACAACCTATCTTCATTAAAAAGAACATATTACAGTGTAAACAAATATTTTTCACCTGTTTCTAGGTTGATACATTGTACTTTGTGTATGCTTGTGTGTGTGTGTGTGTGTGTGTGTGTGTGTGTATATAGAATGATGCGGTAGCCTAGAGGTGGAGCTCTCTCCTCACAAGCAGGAGGCTGTGAGTTCGATCCTAGGCAGAGGCAGATATTCCTCTCTTTCTTGGCACAATGAGAATACTGAACAAAAATCCGCATTGGCAACAGGAAGGGCATCTGGCCAGTAAACATTCTGCTAGCTCCATTCAGTTGCCCAGACTCCACCCTGCAATGGATTATGGGGTTGTTAAACGATGATGATAAAGAAATGTGTGTGTGTGTGTGTGTGTGTGTGAGAGAGAGAGAGAGAGAGGGAGGGAGGGAGGGAGGGAAAGAGAGAGAGAGGCTGGTAGCTTTATGTGTATATTTATTATTAAATTTCTTTAGTGACCAAAGGGCCAATGACTCATGCCATGCCAGAGGTGGGTTCTACCGGTTCTGCACCAGTTGGTAGAACCGGTTCATCAAATCTACCGAACCAGTTAGAAGAGGTTCCACCAGTGGACCCGGAAAGCAGGCCACACCTACAGAAGAGGTTCCAAAATTTTTTGAAACCCACCACTGCATGCCATGCCAGTGTTTAAGTAAAAGAATACTATAACAAGACAAAAGATAGCAATGATGACAAAAACTGGCTGGGAACAAAAAAGAGGAACCCATAACCCATAGGAGGCCTCCATCACTTTCGTCAAAGCCCTGGGCAAATGGACTCTTGGCACCAGACATCTGAAGCCGAGAACACAATAGCACCAAAGGATTGCAGCCCCTGCTTTTGAGGGACTAACAAAAACCCGAGTCCCCCTCTGGCTAGGTCCATGCAACACACTGGAGTAGTTTAAAATCGAGGTTAAGCAATTTCTGGTTCGGCATGTTGCCTGTGAATCATCCCCCTAGGTCCCCCTTGAGCACAGCCTATGATGTCAACCCAGCAGTTGCCTTTTGCAATGAGTGAGATGTGGAATTGTCTTCCTTGTACATGAGTTGCCTCCCACGTCCATTTTTATACTTCGTAACCAGTGTGTACAGTTGGATAAACAGTTTAACTATTCATGAGTATTTTTATGGAATAGAAAACGAAACGTAAGTGCACCCAAATGGATAATGTATCTTATTCCTCCTGTGCTTGGTGGGCTGGTGGGGCGAGGTAGAGAGGCCGGGGAGAACCCTGCCGGAGACTAACCATTCAAGGCTATCACTGAATCACTGACATGCCAGGGTGTAAAGGAGACCATGAATCATAAGTCTAGCATGCTTCACCTGTTTTGTTGCTAGCTTTATGATTTCATGCTGCCTTAAGCATTATGATTTTGTGATTGAACTGTCCGTTTTCCCACCTGCATGGTGTAATAAGATGACAGTGAGGAAGACGGACCCTCTGGCTCAGAGCATATTTTGAATAGATCAACATTTCCTGCCGAGGCTCGGATTGAAGAACGCCTCGGTGGTGCCACCCCTCCAAGAAGTGTGCCAACTCTGCTCTCATGCGGAGGAGGGCGCTCTCTTCGCTTTTCCATGTTCTCTGCCGCTTCTTTGAAGAGGCAAGGGGTGGGACTGGCTCTGGGATGGATGGAATGGGGGATAGGCCAGTGGTGGGATTCAATTCTTGGTGGGCGTGGCTTGGTGGGCGTAGCAGGGGAAGGATACTGCAAAATCTCCATTTCCACCCCACCTTGCTAAGCTGTTTTCCAGCTCCGTTCTCCTATGCAGGGCAACAGAAGAAGACCAAGCCGATTAGCTGGGACTCAGGAGGCAGCGAATAGATGGGGGCGGAGCCAGCCAGAGGTGGTATTTGCTGGTTCTCCGAACTACTCAAAATTTCCAAAATTACCGGTTTTCCAGAACCGGTCAGAACTGGCTGAATACCACCTCTGGGGTAGGCATCATGAGCTGTTCAGCAGTTCAATGCTTAGCCAGTGGCTAAGAATCTTTGTGTTGGGACTCTGCCAGTGGTGGGTTTCAAAAATTGTTCGAACCTACTCTGTGGGTGTAGCCTCCTTTGTGGGAGTGGCTTGCCGCCCATGTGACTGGATGGGAGTGGCTTGCCACCCATGTGACTGGATATGAAGATGCCGACGACACTTGTCAGAACCACCTTAAATTACCTCACACACAGCACTGGCATGCATAAGAATATGATGTAAACTTGTTTTTTAAAAGGCATCTTTGGTCTGCGTTAAAACAACTTCAACACACGCAATGTTCTGATTGCACCACAAACGCAGTAGTCATCCTTAGCTTTCACAGAGGCACTGAGTTTTATAAATATGAGCATGATAGTGGAGAATAATCATATCCAAGGACCAGTGGTGGGTTTCAAAATTTTTTGGAACCTCTTCTGTAGGTGTGGCCTGCTTTCCGGATCCACTAGTGGAACCTCTTCTAACCGGTTCGGTAGATTTGACGAACCGGTTCTACCGAATAGGTGCAAACTGGTAGGAACCCACCTCTGGACTCTGCACATGGAATTATACCATCCTACACATCAGAGAGAGCCATCAGCTCAGAAGAGGCAACCTAGGTTATCTGGTCTAGCTCCTGATAATCTCCAAGTCTCCACCAGCAGCTGTTTTAGTGACATCTTCCTACTGTTTGATCTTCCCATCTCAGCCTGGCTTGTTTCTGAAAAACTCAGCTGATCTGGAGATGACATCTGCAGGAGGCTTTGAAAAGTGGTTATCTGGGCCCCTGAGACTTTTATCTGCAAGGGCAAAGGGAGGAAAACCTGGCAACCCCAAAGATGCTTTGCCATTTATACAATACAATACAATACAATACAATACAATACAATACAATACAATACAATACAATACAATACAATACAATACAATACAATACAATAGCAGAGTTGGAAGGGACCTTAGAAGTCTTCTAGTCCAACCCCCTGCCTAGGCAGGAAACCCTATACAGTTTCAGACAAACGGCTATCCAACATCTTCTTAAAGACTTCCAGTGTTGGGGCATTCACAACTTCTGGAGGGAAGCTGTTCCACTGATTAATTGTTCTCACTGTCAGGACATTTCTCCTTAGTTCTAAGTTGCTTCTCTCCTTGATTAGTTTCCACCCATTGCTTCTTGTTCTACCCTCAGGTGCCTTGCAGAATAGTTGACTCCCTCTTCTGTGGCAACCCCTGAGATGTTGGAACACTGCTATCACCTCTCCCCTAGTCCTTCTTTTCATACCCAGTTCCTGCAATCGTCTTCATATGTTTTGGCCTCCAGTCCCCTAATCATCTTTGTTGCTCTTCTCTGTACTTTCTAGAGTCTCCACATCTTTTCTACATCGTGGCAACCAAAACTGAATGCAGTTATTCCAAGTGTGGCCTTACTAAGGCATTATAAAGTGGTATTAACACTTCGCGTGATCTTGATTCTATCCCTCTGTTTCCGCAGCTTAGAACTGGTTGGCTTTTTTGGCAGCTGCTGCACCATTATCTCCTATAATCTACTTTCTCACTTTCCAGGCTGGTTGCAGCGGATGATGGGACTGATACAAAACTCCCGGAGAGGGCAAGGAGCTCTTGATCCTTGGCCAAGATGAGTCAGAGGTCTGACTTGGAAGAGGACAGTTTATCTTCCACCTGGAAGATCTATAAGATAAGGGACGGGAAACTGAACGCAAGAGATGAAAGATGGGAAGCAGGTTCCCCGTCATGTGACAGCTACAATTCTTCCTCCTCCTTCCTCCCCCATCTATGGCTTGGCTTTTGGTCTTGAAGCCAGGTGCCGCAGTCATTTTAAGTCACCACGATTCATGGGACAGTTGTGGCTTTCCCTCTGCGCTGCTACCCCCCCCCCCCCAAGCTGTAACAGCACAGGTATAAGAATGCTAGTTGGATATAAGCAACAACCTCAACGCAGCTACTATTCCGTATGATTGAAATAGAAAATGGTGGCCGAGGTGCTGGAAATGACAGAGTGAAGGAAGGCATGGCAGAGGAAGAAGCTTCTACAGCAATCTAGAAGAAAGATGATCTTTTATCCTAGTTTCTTCTTCTTTTTTTTTCGTGCTGAATAAAACTTGATGCGATCCGGTCATCGTAGGGGAAATGCCGCGAAGAGGCAATGCGCCTTTCATCATTGTGAAACTCCAACACTCTTGAACCTTTTTTTTTTATTATTATTACGCCCCGCTCATATTTATCTTCTCGCTCTCCCCCTCCTGCCTTTAACGGGTCTCCCCCACTTGTATTGATAAATTGTAGGGATCCGGAGACGTATTGATGGGAAAGAGACAGTTCAAAATGCGGGAAAGCGGTGGCTTTGCATATCATTATACCCACCTTGCTCTTTTACCTCTGGAAGGCTGTCGATGCAGGCATTATTGCTATTCAGGCTGATAAATGACAGTAATTGTTCTTAAGTTGAAGAGCTGCCTTTATAATGTGCTGATTTGCTCGGGAGTTGCGAGCACCCCGGTTAAACTAGTGCTCGGCTGGTTCGAACAAAATGGTCATTTTCAGCTCAGAATAGATACTTAATTAAATTACTTTCCCTGCATTTTGTAAGCCAGGCTCTCAGGGCGTTTGCGGGGAGGGGGAGGGAAGGGCGGGAGGGAGGAGGAGAGAGAGAGGGGAAAAAAACAACCCATAACAAGATCAGGGAATTCAGAGCAGTCCTTGAGAAGACTGTGATCGACCTATACGCTCCCACGTCAGCCCCACCTTCTCCCCACGGCCACGAAAGGGGCTCATCCGGACATCTACTTACCTAAGCATTTTAATCCCACGGTATTTCCCCCCCCTAAGGTAAAGGTAAAGGTTCCCCTCGCACATATGTGCTAGTCATTCCTGACTCTAAGGGGCAGTGCTCATCTCTGTTTCCAAGCTGAAGAGCCAGCGCTGTCCCAAGATGTTTCTGTGGTCATGTGGCTGGCGTGACGGAATGCCGAAGGTGCAGGGAATACGCCCTCCCGCTAAAGGTGGTTCCTATTTTTCTACTTGCATTTTTACATGCTTTTGAATTGCTAGGTTGGCAGAAGCTGGGATAAGTTACAGGAGCTCACTCTATTATGCTGCGCTAGGGGTTCGAACCGCCTGGCCCCATCTCTGCCTCCAACACAGAGCCCTCATTGGAGCCTTCCCTAGACTCCAGGACTGGCCCATGTTCCTCCCCAACCTCCTCACTGTCTGAATCTGTTTCCATCTCTCTGCCTGGCGGGCCAACATTATCTTTTCTAGGCAAGTCATTTCATTTTGAATGCCATCAGTGCATAATACAGGATAACTGGTTGGATTGGCTAAAAGGGCCTTGTTTTTCTCTTTTCTACTCACCACAAAGAGGGAATGTAAGAATTTTGCTTCCATGACAGGTTCCTGCCTCTTTCCTTTTCACAGGTAAAATATGTAACAATAAAGAAACAAAAATAAACTTGTAGTGGTACAAATGGAGTCAATTTGCTAGCTGCCCCTTATATATTTCAGATCTTTTTTTCTTTCTTCATAGAATCATGGGATGTTTGAACACCAGCAGGGCCATAGAGACTAAATGGCTAGAAAGACTTGGCTTTCCAAGGCCTCATAAAGTCTTCTACCAAATTAGCATCGATCCAGGGCATCAAATATCAGACTGGATCAGTGGTGGGTTACAACCTGTACGCCCAGGTATGGGCGTACTGGTGCTTGCTGAGAGCACCAGGTACCGTTTTGGTATGGTGCTCCAGAGGGCCCACCCGCCCGCCCACTCTCCTTACCTCTATTTGACCCAACCGTGCCATTGGCGCATGGAGCGTATGGTGCCTGCGCGACATTTTGCTGAGCAGCTGGAGCATCGTGGGAGGTCGGTATTCACCCACCCACCTGCCCGCCCGCTCTCCTTACCTCTATTTGATCCAACCGGGGCATTCGCGCATGCGCATGGAGCGTACGGTGCCTGCGTGACACTTCGCCGTGCAGCTGGAGTGTCATGGGTGGTGGGTACGCAGGCGTTCACTGCACACATGCACGTGGTGGACACCTGTCCCCATTACAGCATACCGGTTGCAACAGGATCCGGAACCCACCACTGGACTGGATCCAATTCAAAATGATCCAATTCAGTTTTGGAGCACAATCCTATGTGCATTTATTCAAAAAGAAGTCCCATTAGTTTCAGTCTGCTTTACCCAAGGGCTCTGCCTAAGATTTTAGATCAAACAGCCAGTTTCTAGATGTCGAATTATCAGAATAAAATATGCACATTCAGCCTGGGATAAAAGAGCTACTTGAATGTTCTGTCACTCACCATTAAATCGAGGCCACCGTTACTAATCCACAGCAGGAGAAAGATGGAAGGGGCTGAAAGCGTTACAATGCAGCCTTCTTCTCCGTTATGACTTCCATCATCTAAATCTATAGTTGTTCAAACCAGAAGAGCCAACAGGGGTCAGTTGGTGGAAACAAGACTGGCTCACCTGGTTCAGGATTTAGATAAATACTACAGACCTATATAAATGTTTCAGCACCATGGAGAGTAGCCAGGATACTGTAAAGAGAAATTATTGGAGCACAACCGATTGTACGCTTTGGCTAAGGTTCCTCTACTTCCCCTTTACTGTAAGTTGTCAGCCTTTCGGGATGAAGGGGAGCATCTGAGGAGTGACATCTTGATGCGGGAGTGTACTTTGTGATCTGAAGAGCCACAACCTTCAATGACCCTAGAAATATCACACTAAACTGGGTCAGCAGACACAAGCAGATCATGCATGCTCCAAAATGGACTTCATTGATCTAACTGATGAACCAGAGTTTCTGCCTCATGTTCTGAAACAACAACAGTACACCTTAAATTCAATCGGGGTGGCCAACCTTGGCGACTTTGTGATCTTCACCTCCCAAAACTCCCCAGCCACCCGTGCTTGCTTGGGAATTCTGGGAGCTGAGGTCCACAAGTCTTAAAGTTGTCAAGGTTGGACCCCTCTGATTTAGATGGAGAAGGCTCCCTGCTGCTCATTTTCAGACAGCAAAATAATATGTGATTAGTTTGGAAAATAATTGTGTTTCCTCTTGTGTGATATGGACACAGGATGGAGTCTTCAGGGCAAAAGGAGTCATGAGTACTCCAAAACGTTGGAGTTGGGTGGTACTAGAGAAGAGTACATGGTGCAGTCTTTCCCAACACGGTACCCTTCATAGGTGGTGGACTTGGTGTCCCATAATTCCCATCCAGCATGAACCAGAGGGAAGGCATGATTTGGTGCATTTGGCAACATTAAACTGAGTTATTTATGGCTATCCAAACCTGAGAACAGAAGTTAATAACTTTTGCGCAAAGTCGTAAAAATGTAATAGTAATGCTAAATGGACACCTTGGGCAAAATCAAGTTAGCAGTATGCATTTTGATTGGAGTCTGGTGTATAATCTGAACAAAACCTTTTGCTTTTGCTTAGCTTCATTTTTTAATCGGTAGATACAGAGCAAGAATGGAGAGACAGATGGTCTGTCAGCTGCGTATTGGATCTTCAAGACACTTTTATGCTGACTGTGGATGTTTGTTCAGATGTTTGGAAGTTCAGTTTTCACACAGACACACGCATAGAGAGAGAGAGAGAGAGAAAGAGAGAGAGAGAAAGAGAGAGAGAGATGTGGAGAGGGAGAGGGAGGGAGAGAGAGAGAGAAAGAGAGAGAAAAAAGAGAGAAAGAAAGAGAGAGGGGAGAGAGGGAGAGAGAGAAAGAAAGAAAGAGAGAAAGAGAGAGGGAGGGGGAAAGAGAGGAAGAAGGAGAGAAAGAGAGAGAAAGAAAGAGAAAGAGAGAAAGAAAAGAGAGGGAGGGAGGGAGAGGGAGAGAAAAAAGAGAGAAAGAAAGAGAGAGAGAAAGAGAGAGACAGAGAGGGGGGAGAGGGAGAGAGAGAGAAAGAGAGAGGGAGGGGGACAGAGAGAAAGAAAGAGAGAAAGAGAGAGAGAGGGAGAGAGAGGGAGGGAGGAAGGGAGAGAGAGAGAAAAAAGAAAGAGAGAAAGAAAGAGATAGAAAGAAAGAGAGAGGCAGAGAGAGGGGGAGAGAGAGGGAGGGAGAGAGAGAAAGAGAGAAAGAGAGAGGGAGAGGGGCAGAGAGAAAGAAAGAGAGAGAGAAAGAGAGAGTGAAAGAAAGAGAGAGGGAGAGAGAGGGAGAGAGAGGGAGGAAGGGAGAGAAAAAAGAAAGAGAGAAAAAAGAGATAGATAGAAAGAGAGGCAGAGAGAGGGGGAGAGAGGGAGTGAGAGAGAGAGAAAGAAAGAGAGGGAGAGAGAGAAAGAAAGAGAAAGAGAGAGAGACAGAGAGGGGGGAGAGGGAGAGAGAGAGAAAGAGAGAGGGAGAGGGAGAGAGAGAAAGAAAGAGAGAGAGAAAGAGAGAGAGAAAGAAAGAGAGAGAAAGAAAGAGAGAGAGGGAGGGAGGAAGGGAGAGAGAGAGAAAAGAAAGAGAGAAAGAAAGAGAGATAGAAAGAGAGGAAGAGAAAGGGGGAGAGAGGGAGGGAGAGAGAGAGAGAAAGAAAGAGAGAGAGAAAGAGAGAGAGGGAGGGGGACAGAGAGAAAGAAAGAGAGAGAGAGAAAGAGAGAGTGAAAGAAAGAGAGAGAGGGAGAGAGGGGGAGAGAGGGAGTGAGAGAGAGGGAAAGAAAGAGAGAGAGGGAGAGAGGGAGGAAGAGAGAGAGAGAAAGAGAGAGAGAGGGATGGAGAGAGAAAGAGAGAGAGAGAGAGAGAAAGAGAGAGAGGGAGGGAGAGGGAGAGAGGCTGTTTCTTAAGGACACAAAAGGACAGACTTTGGTCTCACTCTCGTTCAGAGGAAAATGGAGCAGCAGCTGGTTCTATTTCCATGGTCTTCTGGTTTGCATGACTTTAATTCTGGGAATGTAGACATTTGGAAATGTCAGCGCCTTCATCAATTTATTTTTTGTAGTGTTTTTGCACTTTATCTCCTTGATGGTGTGAATCAGTGATGGGAAGACATGAAGCAAAGTTGGTTTTCTCAGAAACAAGCAACCGGGCTGGGCAAAGAAGCAAGGAAATCCACAGTACCATGCGACTGAAAAAGCATGTCTGTGTGTGCACATTGTTACTGAGAATGTCGATGGCCCTTAAAAGCAGAAATCCAGGATCCAGAATATCAATTAATTCAGGCCAAACCACCAGCTCTCTTGTTTCATTTTACAGATTGGCCTAATCTGTAAATGTGTTTATTTGATCATTGGCAGTCCAGGAACCAAAACACAAGTAAAGCAATTGAAATGAGCCGGTTGACATTCTGTGTTATACAGGAAATCCTCGACTTACAACCACAAGTGAGCCCAACATTGATGTTGCTAAATGGAACATTGGTTAAATGAGTTTTGCCCCATTTTACCACCTTTCTTGCCACAATGAATCATTCCAGTGGTTCGGTTAGTGACACGGGTAGCTTGTTCAGTGAAACTGGCTTTCCCATTGACTTTGATTTTCAGACGCTCGCAAAAGACGTTCCCATGTTCACCAGGATACCGCAACCGTCATAAATAGGAAACAGTTGCCCAGGATCCAAATTTTGATCACAGGTTGTAAGGTGTGAAAAATGGTCACATTTTTCCCAGTTGCAACTTTGAACGGTCACTTAATTCAACTGGTGTAAGTCGAGGACCATCTGTAAAGACAAGACAGGTAAAAATAAATTTCTATGGATAGGAAAATAATGATATAATGTAGCTCCTCCTTTCTGTTTTTCCTAAAAAAGGTGGCAGATCTACAAAATTCTTTCCTGTGGCCCCCATTATCTGCTTACTTATATAACAGTGTTGGCAAAGCTTTTTGGTACCAAGTGCGCACGTCAGTGGTGGGTTCCGGTTCCCGTTGCAATGCCCCTCCCCACGTCCATTACATGATCACACGCAGCAGGAGCCGAGATGGTGCAGTGGTTAGGGTGCAGTACTGCAGGCCACTTCAGCTGACTGTTATCTGTAGTTCAGCGGTTCTAATCTCACTGGCTCAAGGTTGACTCAGCCTTCCATCCTTCCAAGGTGGGTAAAATGAGGACCCGGATTGTTGGGGGCGATATGCTGACTCTGTAAACCGCTTAGAGAGGGCTGAAAGCCCTATGAAGCGGTATATAAGTCTAACTGCTATTGCTATGTGTGACACACATGGAGTGCGTATATGCATCCTTACCTCTTGCGATGCCTCCACGAGCCTCTGCAATGCTCCAGCTGCTCGGTGGAGTGTTGTGCAGGCGCCGTGAGCTCTGTGCGCGGAAGCGCTGAAGGACTCAAATACAGGTAAGGAGCTCGGGCGGGCCCCCCAGAGCACAGTACCGGAACCGTACCCGGTGCTCCGGACAGGCACCGGTACGCCTGTACCGGGGCGTACTGCCTGCAACCGACCACTGGCGCATGCACCTGTGTGCGCATACCGGAAACCAGAAGAGCAGCCACCTGGTGAGCATGCACACACTGGGAAGATGATCTTCCAGAGACCCTCTGGCAGGCACACATGTGTGCCTGCCAGCTGGTCTTAACATGTGCATGCACACCAGAAACTGGAAGAGCAGCTGCCCGGTGTGTATGCGTGCACTGGAAACCGGAAGATCATCTTCCCGACACGTGCATGCTCTTCCAGTTTCCAGCATGCACATGCGTGCTGTCCAGATGGTCTTTGCATATGCATGCGTGCCAAAAACCAGAAGACTAGGTGGCCGGTGTGCATTCATGTGCTGGAAACTAGAAGAGCAGCTGCGTGGCGTGCGCATGAGCACTGGGTGGCTACTCGTCCATTTTCGGTGCTACCGCATGCGTGATGACCAGTTGGCCGGCATGCTGGAACCCGAAGACCAACGGGCAACGGCTTGCACGCCCAGGGAGATGGCTCTGTGTGCCACTTCCGGAAAGCATGCCATAGATTTGCCATAATGGTTATGGAATCTGTCAATGGAGCCACTAACAATAGAGTTGCACTAAGAATCGTGTCACACTTAACCCTTGAATCGGCTCAGCTAAGGAACAAATCTAATCCAATGCACTGAGAAGTTCATCATCTTTTACTCATTATTTCTACAACGCCTCTTTTATTCCCCCCTCCCTTTTCCATGTACGCTGGCTGTGAATTACACCTTTGTGTCCATCTTGTAAGCTGCTGGCCACTTTTTAACACCCTCTAGGAGGTGCGCAGATGGGAGAGACTTGATGTAAAGTCTGCGGGCTTTAACTTCATAACCAGATTGTAAAATATGAACTGAATTAATCATTACCGCAAAAAGAGTAATGGTGCATTTTCTCTTATTTTATCTTTTAGTGCCTCTCAGATCATGCTTTAAAACCATCTACAACTGGCACAGGGAGCAAGGCAGTGGCTTTGGTGGTGGATGGCAGGAGGCAAAGGTCAAACCGGAGCCCTGCACAAATATTGCAGTCTGGATTTATTGTTTTAATTAAGAGCCTGGCAGTTCATCATAAACTGTTTATAGTGTTTTTGCACAGTGCAGCATTTTGAAATCAGCTGTTTTAATGAAAACATAATGTCATATGTGTCAAAGTTCTAAATATTTTTGAGAGTGAAATATGGAAACATAAACTTTAATTCTGGGTTTACTAGGATTAGCTCATGGAATGATTATTATTATTGTTGTTGGTTTTTTTTTAAAAAAAAATTCCCTTAAGAGTGTCACTATGCGGGGATAGTTTCATTATTGGTTTGAGGGTAGGTGTATATGAAAAGATCTGGCACTAACATAGCCTGCCCTTAAATAAGGAAATGCTAAGCTAGGTATTGAGAAAAATAATAATATCCGATGACTTGTTTAGAATATTAGATTAATCAGCAATCAGTGATGGGATACTCTATCTATAAGTCCATTTAACTGCTTGACAAAAACTATATAAAGCATTTGGCAACCCCGGAAGAGAAGATGCTGTAGATAATAGGACAATGCAATAGCAGCTTTGTGGCTAATTATGTCTAATAACCACAAGGCTTCTAGCGTTGAAATAGGATCTATATCTCTGAGCAATTTAAAATTCTGGCCCAGTTGCTGTGTGCTTGTGTCATTATGTCAGGCCGTTTTGGTTGGCATCTGCGATATAACACAATAAAATATTTGGGTAATCTCCAAAGAGTGAGGGGTTTTTTATTTTATGATTTTTATTTTTATTTTTGTAATGCTCTCCTTAGAAAATAGAAATTAAGTCGGTCATTAGATGCCCGAACACAGGCTCTGTCTGAGCAGCGTAATGTATGTTCTGTTCTGGCCTATACTTGGTCAAGTTTCATATATATATCGTATTCCACATTATTTTATTAACTTTAATATCTGCACTTCCTATTACCAACCGTGCCTCTCATTCAAAGCGCAGAGGCACAGTTCTCTAATCAGAAGTGACAAGCTATATACTTCCTTTCAGCCATTATTCGGTAGCCTAGAGCAAGGAGCTGTGTTTCCACGAAAATGTTTTGAATTGGGTTATTTTTATTGAAGTATTAAAGTAATTCTTCAGATTTTAGGCTATTATTTAAGCACTTTTGGGGAGAATGCAATAACTGCTGAATTGTACAGTCTTTGTTATGTTTAACCATTACAACGGGAGCATGGCCGTGCGCTGGCTCTAATGACACTTTGTTAATTAAACAATGTTTGAACACCGTGTTCTCATTGTAAAAGTAGGGGAAAAAATACCAAAAAGGTTAGGGTTTCCCCCCCCCCCTTGTGAACTTGGTTGCCACAATCCTGTCAAAATATTTCTGCTGTTAATTGTATGATTGGGTGCCTAGATGGTTCATGAAATGACATGAGGAACTGAGCAGGTTATTTTCTTTAAAGAAAGGTAAAGTAAGTAAGTCCTCTTCAGTCAGTTTCAATTTTAGATCTTTTGTCTTCCACTAATTTCATTATCAGGCTGACACTTAGAGAACTGTTTTTAAAATATGTGTGAATATGCACGCTGGAGGGATGTGTCATGAGCCACCAACAGTGGTTTAAGATGAGTGGCCTTACAAATAAAAAAAAAATTAAACAAAATAAACTATATTTAGCCCTTTTTAGGGTAAAGCACACATATGTTGGATTTTTACAATATCGGAGGCCTTGCATATGTGAATGAGCGATCCCAAATTGAACAGATGTTAAAATTTATAATATCTCTCATCAGGGCTTCCTTCTCCCCTTCACCTCCAAAGTTAAAGTGGTGGTTGTGAAATTATGTAGAATAGTGTTTCTCAAC
Organism: Thamnophis elegans; assembly: GCF_009769535.1. Taxonomy (NCBI): domain Eukaryota; kingdom Metazoa; phylum Chordata; class Lepidosauria; order Squamata; family Natricidae; genus Thamnophis; species Thamnophis elegans. Next base: position 37,941,755 of record NC_045554.1, read on the forward strand.
CTTGCCGACTTTATGAGGTGTGGACTTCAACTCCCAGAATTCCCTCAGCGGTTTGGCTGGGGAATTCTGGGAGTTGAAGTCCACACCTCATGAAGTCAACAAGGTTGCGAAACATTGATAGAGAAGATACTGTCCCATCAGTGGTGGGTTTCAAAATTTTTTGAACCTACTCTGTGGGTGTGGCCTGCTTTGTGGGAGTGGCTTGCCGGCCATGTGACCTGGTGGGAGTGGCTTGCCGGCCATGTGTTTTCTCTCTCTCTCTCTCTCTCTCTCTCTCTCTCCCTTTCTTTTGTCCCTTTTTCCTTTTTTTCTTTCATCTCTCACTTTTTCTTTCTTTTTTCTTTTTTTATTTCTTTCTTTCTTCCTTTCTTTCTCTTTCTGTGTGTGTGTGTGTCAGTGGTGGGTTTCAAAAATTTTTGGAACCTCTTCTGTAGGTGTGGTCTGCTTTCCGGGACCACTGGTGGGACCTCTTCTAACCGGTTCAGTAGATTTGATGAACCGGTTCTGCCGAACTGGTGCGAACTGGTAGGAACCCACCTCTGTGTCCCATACACACACCATACACACATAATTGAAGGAAGAAGTCATTGGAGTTTTGTCTCTGGAGACATGATTGGGAGGGCACTATTTTCTCCCATGAAAAATACTGAAGCTTCCCACATCACACCCTTCCTTTGAAACGACATCGTTTAGACTGGTCTTGATGGGGAAGTTTATGTGGGCCCCAGCTGCTCCTGAATCAACAATCCATGAAAAGCTACTGTAAAACAATAGGGGTGAAACCCTACACTGGAAATATATTAACTCTATTAAGATCTATGTGCAGATTGGACATTAGTACTATAGACAAGGTGTGTAGGGAAATATATTTCCAAACATTTCAAGCATTGTTGACCTTTGTTATATCCCACTAAGCTCAAGGAAATAGATTTGCATAGCCTTAGCATTCCACAATAAATAACTACTTAAGACAGTGCATATTTTTCCTTAAGATGCAGTATTATGAACAAGACATTAAATTACACTGATCAGACAAAGCCAGAGAATCATATATACACACATACCCACACATACACATATATACGTATGTATAAAGACATTCAGTAAAGGAGACATTCCTGCTTTGGAAAAGCACATGCATTAACTTTCTGATTCATGTGGTGACATATGACATATCCAAATGTGTTATGAATCTCTCAGGAATAAAAGCAACATAGCCAAAGCATCACCTTGGGATTCCCACTGAGTGAATATTTTACAGACATATTCCTTTTATATTTATATAATAATTTAGTGTTATGACAATTTGTTTTAGCCGCGTTGGCAGTTTTTCTTTTTTTCTTTTTTTAATAATGGTTTTAGATTTGTGAACCTATTAAGTGCACATGGGCTAAACTACAGAAAAAAGTATTTTTCATAATTCCTCAGGGGGCCGGTAGCAAACCCCCCCCCCCCACAAAACCCCATATTGGCTGAGCGAGGGGAAAAAATGTTAATGAAAGGTCAAGCAGAACTTTTTGGTGTTTATCATGCTATTTGGATGGATTTGGAGCTTTCTGGAAAATGCTGTGCGGAAAAGAGATTTATTGAGATAGGTGCAACCAGGAATCCATGCATTGTGAAATTTGCTACTAGGAGAAAGTAACAAATGGATCTGAACCTGTTCAAGGAAAACAACATCACTTTGTTTTGGCCATTTTTTTCCCCTGACCTTCTGCACTCAGGATGAATCAAATTGAATGAACCACAGGATGCCATTGCATATGCAGCTAAGTCTGCAGTTGGGATTAGTAGTAAAAGGGGAAAAAAATAGTATGCCAAGTATTCAGCAAAGAAAGGACCAATGCTAACAGGTTACAAAGAATAGAATAGAATAGAATTATTTATTGGCCAAGTGTTATTGGAGGTTCCACCACAAAACCGTGTTCGACTAAACCGCGCTCGACGAAACCGTGTAGCTGATGTCATCACAGGGCGACAACAGCGCCGAGACAGAAGCACGCTGTAAACGCTAAACCTAAAATTAACCCCTAAACCTAACCCTAAACCTAACCCTAACCCTAACCCTTAACCTAACCCTAACCCTAACCCTTAACCTAACCCTAAACCTAACCCTAACCCTTAACCTAGCCCTAAACCTAACCCTAAAGCTAACCCTAAACCTAACCCTTACCTTAAGTTGAATCGGCTTGCTTTCAAAGCGCTATTTAAAGCGCCCTTTTTTCTCCGCGCTTGCTGTTGTCGCTCTGTTGATGACGTCAGTGACACGGTTTAATCAGGCGAGCTTTAGTCGAGCGCGGTTTTGTCGTGCCACGGTTATTGGACACACAAGGAATTTGTCTTCGGTGCAGATGCTCTCAGTGTACATAAAGGAAAAGACACATTCGTCATGAATCATATGGTACAACACTTAATGATAGTCTAAGGGTACAAATAAACAATCAAATCATACTAGTGTTGGAAGGAATGTCCTTCTGGGTTCGGCTCCAAGTGGGGAAAAAGACACTGGAGACATGGAGGCTGCTTGGAAAGATGGTTTTAATGGTGAACAGGACCACATGGCTTGAGTCCTGAACAGAAAAGGTGACCACATGCTTCAATGTTGGTGGAGAAGAGAAGAGAAGGGAGGAAGAGAAGCTGAGTCCCTGGTTTTATGCCCTCTCTGGCCTTTGATCTTGAGCTTGTGTTCTGATTGGTTGTCAGACTCCCATGGGTACATGCAGGGGCAACTCTCTAGGCTGCGTTTTGAATCCAGGTTTGGTTTGAGTTCTCAGATGCCATGTGGTGAGTTGGGTAAAGGGACAATATTATCATGCCTTAATCCCATCACCCTGGAACTGAAGGGGAGAACTCTTTATTATGTAAAGTGGACTAGCTCGGGCTTTAATGACTCATTGATAAAGTGGGATGGGCAGGCAGCTGCAGGCAGCTATTCTGTCTTTTAAAACATGTTTCTTCCTTTTCACATCCAGAGAAATATTCTGCCCTTTCAATATTTCCTAGGATATTTCAATTTTTCTGGGAGAGGGCTGGGTGATAACTTCCTACACTAGGAAACAATAAAAATAATAAGAAAGATACAAGCAACAAAGTCCTACAGTCATAAGTGGGAGGAGATGGGTGATAGGAACGATGAGAAGATTAATAGTAATAGTAATGCAGACTTAGTAAATAGTTTGACACTGTTGAGGGAATTATTTGTTTAGCAGAGTGATGGCGTTAGGGAAAATCCTGTCCTTGTGTCTAGTTGTTCTGGTGTGCAGAGTTCCATAGCGTCGTTTTGAGGGTAGGAATTGAAATAATTTATGTCCAGGATGCGAGGGGTCTGTAGATATTTTCACAGCCCTCTTTTTGACTCGTGCAGTGTGCAGGTCCTCAATGGAAGGCAGGTTGGTAGCCATTGTTTTTTCTGCAGTGCTAATTATCCTCTGAAGTCTGTGCCTGTCTTGTTGGGTTGCGGAATCAAACCAGAGTTATAGAGATGCAGATGACAGACTCAATAAGCCAATCAAATCCTGCTTTGATTGATAAAAACATGGTTTATACTAAATGACTTTAAACATGTCATACCAAATGCACCGTATGCTAGGACACTGAAAAAGACTTAATGGTGTTTGGCTGAACTCTCATACTGCATATTATCTTTGAGAAATATGCCAGATTATAATACTAACTAACTGGAGGAAATAAAATGTTCTCCCTGGCTTTCAAAAAGGAAAATAGGAGGATTCAGGGATCCATAGATTACTTAGTTTGACATCCACACCTGGAAAAAGGTCCAAAACAGAACTTGTCTGAATGCACCTTGGAAATAAAGCAGTGTATTAACATGGGTTTGTCAGAAACAAATTCTCGCTAAGCTAACCTTATTTCATTTTTAATTGGATAGCCTCTTTAATAGATTGCAGCAATGCAGTAAATATAATATGTCTTTATAGCAAAGCATTCAAAAAATTGCTTCGTGGCATTCTGAATTTACAAACTGAGGACAGACTGGATGACATGAAAAGAAAAAAAAATGTTTATATTTGGCTTGAAAACCATATTCAGACTGGAGAGAGGTGATTAGGCCAGGGACTACAAGATTCAGTCCTGAACCCATTATTCTTTAATATTATTATTAATAACCTAGGTGAAGAGCAAGGAACAAAGATCAAATCTGCAGAAAACACGAAGTTTGATGAGATATCTAATGTTCTAGCAGACAGAAGTCTTAATAGATTGAAAGAAGCAGGATGAAATTTAATAAATAAGTGCCTTAGTTAAGAAACAAGAAATCAAATAAGTAGGTGGTACCTTGATCAATAATAGTAACTGTGAGAGGGATCTTGGAGTCCTAGTAGACAACCATTTAAATATCAGCCAGCAGTGTGCAGCAACTGCCAAAAAAGCCAACACAGTTTTAGGCTGCATAAACAGAGGGCTAGAATCAAGATCATGTGAAGTGTTAGTTCCACTTTATAATGCTTTGGTAAGGACATACTTGGAATATTGCATCCAATTTTTGTTGCCACAATGTAAAAAAGATGTTGAGAAAAAGTGCAGAGAAGAGCAACATATATGATTAGGGGACTGGAGGCTAAAACATATGAAGAATGGCTACAAGAACTGGGCATGGCTAGTCTAGTGAAGAAATGGACTAGGTAGACATGATAACAGTGTTCCAATATCTCAGGGGCTGCCACAAAGAAGAGGGAGTCAAACTATTCTCCAAAGCACCTGAGGTTAGGACACGAAGTAATGGGTGGAAACTGATCAAGGAGAGAAGCGACTTAGAACTAAGGAGAAATTTCCTGACAGTGAGAACAATTAATCAGTGGAACTACCTGCCTCTAGAAGTTGTGAATGCTCCAACACTGGACATTTTTAAGAAGATGTTGGAGAACCATTTGTCTGAAATGGTATAGGGTTTCCTGCCTAAGCAGGGGGTTGGACAAGAAGATCTTCAAGGTCCCTTCCAACTCTGTTATTCTATTCTATTTTATATGATAGTTTGGGTTCAGTATCTGGGAGAATAATTTTGGGGCATTGTAAGTAACAAATAGAATATCGACGCTTTTCCACAGCACAGGACATGCCATAGTATGTTTAAGTTTCAGATAGACAAATTTCAGCTGAAATATAAGAAAAATTATAACAGTGGTATAAATTACTCTAAGTGGTGGAGGACTCCACCTCGCTGGATATGTTCAAGCTGAAGTAGAATCTGGTTATTTTAAATTCCATTATCGCACTGAGCAGGGGTTGGTTTCCCCTCTATTATTCTGTGATTCCAAACGTACCCTGGAAGGTTGAAATCAGCAATATGGGACGGTTTTGGAACATAAACATTTAAGTTAGTAAATGAGTTGCGGAGTGCCAGAGCATGCCTTCTGAGATCTCCAAAATGTCCCACTGAGATCTCGTACAAGAATGCTGGAAACCTCCTGAGGTCTTGTTAACTCATAAGAGTTCAGTGATCTCGTACCTTGTAGTGAAATAGCAAACTATTAACAACCCCCCCCCCCCAAAACCCATCAGTGCAATAAAAAGGGAGAAGCCACGAAATGTTTTCCAGAAAAAAGACGGTAGCTGAGATATTCAAGCAGGATTATCCGCAAATCAGACTAACTTAAAGAAAGTGGAATTAGAACCAGATCATTTTCTAAGGGATGAATCATACAAATCGTCAATTGGACGAAAAGCATGAAAAAGCATTTACATCTTTGCAATGCGATTGACTCTGAACGTTATATTCCACTCTCTATTACTGGCCAGCCAAACTGTGTGCCATAGAGACTGGCGCAGAGTACCTTTAAGTAGAAATATATAGTCTCCCCCCCCCCCCCAATGCAGAAGTGTAGATAAAGGCTATTTTCTTGAAATTGATCCAAACTGCCTCCACAGGAGCAGAAGCACAGGCATCCAAAGTAGTTGTAACAGCAGGAAATTCACTTTTCATTGCCATTTGCCAGCATCCCATGTGAGAAAGGTGGAAAAAGAATGCTGGAAAACTACAGGAAATCTATATCAAATTTTCTCAGGGATCCGTCTTATTGTTTAGCAATTTTTCTGTTATATTATATTTGTGCTCTGCTTAGTATTTCTTTCCTGACAAAAGAGCGGGGGGAAAAATGATTGCGACAGGCAAGGGAGGGAAGAATGAAATCGGAGTAATACGCAGATAGGAGGAAAAGTGATAAACGCCAAAAATATTACCTTGGAATATAGTTGGCTGTCTGATTTAGCTAATGTACAGGTAGTCCTCGGCTTACGACCACGGTTGAGTCCCAAATTTGGGTTGCTAAGGGAGGCTTTTGTGAAGCGAGTTTCGCCCCATTTTATGACCTTTCCTTCCATAGTTGTTAAGTGAATCACTGCAGTTAAGATAGTAACACAGTTATTAAGTGAATCCGGCTTCCCCATTGAGTTTGCTCATCAGAAAGTTGCAAAAGAGGATCTTTGGGTATTGTGACCTCATAAATATGCACCAGTTGCCAAGCATCTGAGTTTTTTTTTAGTTATTTTTTTATTGAAAATTTTAAAAAAAGCTTTTACAAATATTTACCTCCCCTCCCCTCCCCTCCCCACCCAATCCCCCCCCAATGTTCCCCCCCACCCTGACTTCCCAGAGCAAATACAGGGTATAAATCTTTAACAAATAATATTTTAAAATAAACTAAAAGAAGGTTAGTATC